>NC_033796.1:81439104-81439836 GCF_001876935.1 Asparagus officinalis
CGATCTCTTCATTCACCCGGATCTTGAATGCCGGTTGTGTCACGACGGCGTCGGTAGCGATGCCGTTGGCTCCCACTGTGGTCGCCAGCTTGTTTTCGTGGAAAGCTGTTGTATTTATTGCTGTATTCATTACAACTTTAGCCGTTACAATGAAATAACAAAGAAATAAAAATTACAACTTTCTTGAAAATAAACGCAAGATCCTGTTTTGCGGTCTCTTGCTTGCGTGGGTCTTTTGCCTGTGACGGGGACGTCAATATCCGTGGACCACCGGGCACTCAGATCTGCTCCGAGAAAATCGGACAGAGCTTCGTCAATCCGCGTGAGATCTAGAAGCTTAAAGCGTCTATCTCGGCTAAAACGAGATATTAGCTCTTCTTAGTGATTACCGGCGAAGGGTAATACTAAGGAAAAGAGGGAACGGGTGATGAAGGCTCTGATGTGGACCTCTCCTCTCCTTGTTGAAGCGTACAAACACTCTTTACTGCAGCAGGGCTTCGCCAAGGGTCTCCAAAAATCCTCCCCTTCAAAGCAAGGCCCAATGGGGCTATTTATAGGCTCTAGGAACATGTAGGGAGTAGGTAGGGGGTCTAGACACCCCCTGGTGTCTCGGCCATGGCCGAGACACCCCTGGGGTGTCTAGGCTTTTCCTAGACACCCCCGGGGTGTTTCCGGATTTGAGTGATTCCATTGAGGGTGTATGATTGTTTTCCCTGTAGATTCTTCGTCCGA
>NC_033796.1:81440121-81460051 GCF_001876935.1 Asparagus officinalis
GCTCGGCCACCGAGCCACCTCAGGGTGGCTCGGTTTGGGCCGAGCCACCTTGAGGTGGCTCGGTTTCGGCCGAGCCCCTCTAGGTGTTGGGTTTCTGCTATTTTCCGTCGTTGTTTCGGTTCTGTGGTTGATTTGTCTGGATTTGAATCGTTGACCTGATTTGGCAGAAAATCCGATTCCTGATTTGGCAGTAAATCCACTTCTGATTTCAAGTCCAAAACTGATCTTGATTCGATCGTGATTCGTCCGAGTCTACCCTTGGTTGGATGACTCGTTGACTCTTCGAACCCGTTAGCTTGATTCCGCACGTGAATGGATTTATTCTGTTGCTTGCGTGAGATTCGTTAACCTCGTCGCCTCGTTAATCCGCTTCGTTGCGTGTCACTTGGCTTCGGTGTTGTGGACTGACGTTCGTGTTTAGATACATCACCCGATGGTTCGTTGGTTTGTGCCGAGCTGTGTTAAGGGACCTATAGGCAATTTTATACGCCTACAATCTATATTTTCTATTTTTTCAATTTATTATCATCATTTTCTACATTCTCGTCCTTTATCTATGCTTCTTTGTAAGACCCCATAAAATACAATGAATGAGTTTTTATTTTTGAAATATATGCTTATATCATATATGAATGTGATAGAAAGTGTTTGGGGGTCAAAAAAGTTTAGTTATGTGAGAGAGAATAAGTGTAAGGCCAGCACACAAACAAACATGCACAAACAAGATTTTTCCAGGGTGGACGACCACGCATCGGCCGGACAGTTTTTCCCAGTTCGGGTTATATTAGGTTTTAAGTCAGGTTTTTGGGTTTATATATATTATTATATCTGGGAGACCATCTTCTTCATCAACCTAAACCTTAGCACCCTCCTCCTCACCCTCTTGCAAACCCTAACCCCTTCTTCTTGGTGTTTTCGATGGATTTTGGGGAGTTTGAGTGAGATCCGACGGTTTGCAGTGAAGAAGGACTTGTTATAGCATTGTTTTGAGTTGTTCATCACCCCTCAGGTGAATATCATCTCGCCTTATCATGTACCTATGTGTTTAAGCATTTTTAATAATGTTTTTATGAGTTTTGTGAGTCTAACATGCTAGTTTTTGTATAAAAATAGATCTTTATATTGTATATTGCAAAAAGTACGAGTTTTCAGTTAATAAAGATCACCCATGAATTTCTTAAATTAGATCTAGATCTGAAATTTTATTCAAACAAGAGTTTTGAAAGAAAAATAATTGTTTTCGAAGGTTTCGACATGAATATGTATGTTTAAACATGTTTTGCTTTGTTTATAGTGATTAGACTGTTTCTTGTATGTTTCTAGATATGATAAATCATGTATATAAGGTTGTTTGTGATTATAAACGTCACACACAAGTTTTTAGATCAACCCCTATAGAAAAGAAACCTGAAAAAGGTTTCTGCTTCTACGCGGTCGACCGCAGTAACACAGTGGTAGACCGTAGTGACGCAGCAGTAGACCTCGTAATGTGCATAGAAACAGTAAGTTTCTGCTTCAGTCATGGTCGACCGTGGCAGTCAACCGTTGGGGATTTTTCTACATTGTCATCTTGTGCATAGGTTTGTGTGGCTGACAAGATATCTGGGTGATATGGGTTTGTTATACACTGAGATTTGTTTATATGAGTTGACTACGGATATGAGTCTTAGATTTAATCACCGGGGCATGTGGGTGAATAATATATATGTTGTTTTTAACACTATTGTAGGCATCGAAAATTGCCTATAGGTCTCCACGAACAGCTCAGTGTTAAGGAACGACAATGAACGTCACTATCTGGTTCACAGGAGTTCGACTGACGTCGGTGAACGCTTGAAGTGAACCGACGAAATACGTGAGCTGATAGAATTTTGGAATAACGAAGGCACAGGCTAATCGAGAACCCCGCGATGTTTACAAAAGGAACAACGCCCTTCATGTCTCGTTCATTCTACAGATAATCTAACCATTGGAGTTGATAGAACTCTTCGTCAGACTTCCAACGCACTTCGAATCACTAAAATCTGAGTTCGGACGAAGAATTTACAGCGGAAGCGGACGAATGCACCTCAACGGAGTGTCTCGGCCAATGTGAGACACCCCAGGGGTGTCTCAGATTTTGTGAGACACCCCAGGGGTGTCTCGGATTTTCCAGGACACCTCAGGGGTGTCTCGGATTTTCCGAGACACCCCAGGGGTGTCTCGAATTTTTCGAGACACCCCAAGGGTGTCTCGAATTTTCTGAGACACCCCAGGGGTGTCTCGGATTTTGTAAGACACCCCAAGGGTGTCCCGAATGTTGAGAGACACCCTCCAAGGCAGATTTGGGCCTTTAGCCCGTTTTAACCGCTCCGCAACCCCTCATGCCTATAAATACAAGCCTTAGGCCTCATTTTTTCAGATCTGGAATTCTTGTGCCTCGGCGAAGCCCTGCCGGATTGAAGATTTAAAAGTACACAGATTTCAGAGAGGAGGTGGAGAGATCGGATCTAGTTCTTCAACGCAAGAGAGAGAGATTCGTCAGATCTATATCACCCGCATCCAATCCTTAGAATTATCCCGTTGTGGTAATTCTAAGAAGAGCAAATATCTCGCTTTTATCGAACACGCTGGCGACCACAGAGGGAGCCAACAGCCTCGCTGCCAAGGCTGTCGTGCCGTAACCACTGATCAAGATCCTCGTAGATGAAGAGGTCAAATATGAGTTCGACTAGCAGAAGTTCGAGGAGTACGTCTCCTCTTCCTCCTCCAGATCTGCCTCTCCTTGCAGGTACAAGAAGGCCTCCCCCTCCAGGAAGATTCGCTGGTCTTCAGATCTGAAGACCCAAGAAGACGATCTCTCCGCCGTCGCTGCTGTAGTTACACCTTGCAACGATCCGCCGACTTCCAAAGAAACCAGATCCAACGTTCGTGACAACTCCTCGAAAGTCAAGGAGTTGCCCGTTGAAAGTGCACCGGTGCTGACGAAGAGGGCTCGTCAAAGGCGCCGTCAACATCTCGCGCATTAATTTGCCAAGGCTTTGGAGCCTGTTGACGGGATCTGCTATGATGCGGATTTAAAGCTCAGAAGGTGCAAAGTGTTCCAGCAACCAGCTTTGGGGACCTCCTCCCAACCACCTACTAACGGATGGGTTCGTGTCAAATGAACTCGTTCAACTCTTGAGGAGCGTATCCATAAGCGCCGCGCACAGCTAGCGCAAACGAGGATCCTGGTATGGAAGGCACAGAAGTTGCAGAAGGAAAAGGTGGCCAAAAAACCACCGAGATCTAAGCAAGTTTGGATGCCAAAGGCCAAGTTAGCGTCTAAGGAAAAAGCATCCGAGGCTGCTCTCCGGCCTTTGTCAATTCCAGATCCCATTCCTATTGCTCCCGCACCTCCGGTGAAGCTCTATGATAGTGTGGATCTCCCCAGATCTAGAGTCCCATTGAAGGATCGTGTCGGTGCTCCACCCGAGAATCGAGGAAAAGCGCTTATTAGGGAAAGCTTGAGACCGTTGAAGGAGCTTCGAGCAAATATCCGGACTGGGGGTCGTACGCGACCTCCTAACAAATTAATTTCTACAACAGCCCGCTTGGAGGTGCGTGCAGAAAACCAGGAGCCCGTTAAGGTTTCACTCTCACAAGGGTGTGATTCCAAACGTGTGACTCCTGTATATGCCAACAATGTGATGTTTACTCAGATGAAAACGCGACAGACAGAAGAAGGCGTTATACCTGAGAATTTATGTAAACAACCGATAGGTTGCTCTGACCGCAACGTCGACGAGTTGTATTATCGAGCTGGGGGTACGAATAAATCTTGAAAGGGAAGTACCCAGGAAACAGACTTTCACTGTCCGTATACCAAAATTATCAGGGCAGTATTATCAACGTGTAGCTGCCCCAAGACCGCTCCGTGGAGGGTCTCGGTTACCAAAATTATCAGGGCAGTATTATCAACGTGTAGCTGCCCCAAGACCGCTCCGTGGAGGGTCTCGGTATTCGAGAGGATCTTCGATGGAATGACGAAGCCCAAATCGAGGCGTTTCCACCAAAGAGGATCGGTTGTTCGAGATGATGAATTCCCAGAGGTTATCGTCAATATGGTTGATAAGGGAAAATCTTCGATTGTTTCAAGTGGTTCCAACACTGATTTCTCTCCAGGAAGAAGAATCAATTCGGGAATAGCTCAGCATCAGCTAGAAGCCATCGGATATAATGATTACCAGGGGATCCATGAAGGAATCCATTCTGATGACGAACTCTCGGATTCTTATTCCGCACTCGCCTCCGACGATACAACGTCTAGCATAGGACAAGCTCGAGAAGTGTTCATGATCAACACCGAGCAAATAGCCAAAATCATTGAGGATGCTCTAGCCAAGCAGAAAGAAGCATTCAAAATCGAAATGGAAATAACTATGCAGGAGATGAGACAAATGCACGACCAACAAATCCGAGCTTTATCGAATCAGCTAGGTGAGTCCAGCCGTCGTGGCACTGCTAACAAAGCAGGTAGCGATTCAGATGTGGATGAACACAACGCTGGGGGTGGTCCCACTAAAGATGACGACGCCGGGGGTGGACCCACCAATGATGGTAACACCGAGGGTGACCGCATTGTTCCTCTCGAAAATTATCCAAAACAAGATATAAATGAGGATGAAAAGATGAAGGATCTCGAGAGCAAAATTAATGCTTTAATGTCTGCTCAAGAGGTAAAAAAGACCGGCATTCCATGTCCTTACCCGAAAGAGTAGGATTCGATCTCGTATCCGGCAAAGTTCAACCTGATCAACTTCACGCCGTTCGACGGGAAGGGCTCGCCCACTCAGCATCTAATCTATTTCAAGACCCACTTGGGGGTGATCTCTGGCAACGAGCCTTTGATGGTTCGGTCATTCGTTGGCACCCTTCGCGGGCCTCTGGCAACGAGCCTTTGATGGTTCGGTCATTCGTTGGCACCCTTCGCGGGCCTGCTTTCGATTGGTATCGCCGTCTCAAGCCCGGAAGCATCACCAGCTGGGAGGACCTGGAGAGCATGTTCCTCGCTCATTTCTTCGATGATGACGCCGAAGTGTCGGTCAGAACACTCTTCGATGAGAAACAAAAAGACGGAGAGTCAGTGGATGCCTTCATCAAACGCTTCCGCAATCAGGCAATGAACTGCAAGGATCCCGTCACGGAGGAGTTCGTCTTGCAGACCTGTCATAATAACTTGTCCATTAACATCTTGGACGTTATGGGAGTAGAGCCGCTCAATACCTGGATAGAGTTGAAGGTGCGTGGAGAGCAGGCCGAACGCTTCCTCAGAAGGAGGAAGGTCGAAAGAAGCCAACCGATGGCTAACCTTCTGAACTCGAGTCTCATTTCTCATGATGAAGGGAATGCACCTACAATAGTTGTTGACGTTAATCAGACGTCGCAACAGCAGACCCGAAGACAGCAGAAGACTTCGGACTCGAAGCTCCAAAAGGAGTACTCATTCAAGGACGAAGACGTTCCAGCAATCTTCGAAACCCTTCTTGAAAACAACAAGATCAAGCTGCCACCCATCACGAATCAGGAGGAAGCTGATAATATTGTGGATCCGAAGTACTGCGCGTACCACAGGAGGATCCTTCATCCTACCAAGGCGTGCTTTACTTTAAAGAATAGCATCCAAACCTTGGTTGAAGCCGACGTCATAACGCTGGGGTAAGCCAATTAAGAACGGCAAGACTCCGATAAGTATAAGAGTATAAACTGCTTCTCAGCACTCCGACAAGTATACGAGTATAAACTGCTTCTTAATACTCCAATAGGTATATGAGTCTAAACTGTTTAAAGTATACGAGTATAAACTGCTTCTTAATACTCCAATAGGTATATGAGTCTAAACTGTTTCCTACCGTTGATGGGAAGTTCCTGGAGAATGTTACGCTAATATTCTTAAGGATAACCCGGTCATGTAACGGAGTACAAAGTCAGACCCAGGTCCAAGAAGGAAGCTGGGGGTGGATGATTCGTAACGGAGTACAAAGTCAGACCCAGGTCCAAGAAGGAAGCTGGGGGTGGATGATTCGTGTAATGGGAAGCTCCCGGAAGAATACTATATGTAATTTTCTTAGGGATAACCCGATCATTACGAACAGAGTAATAAGCACTAAACCCTCACTGTGATTTGTATGAGTCAACCCTCCCGTTGTGATTTGTACTCCCCCTCTCACTGTTTACCTGGTCAAACCTTCCTATAGTTAGGGCCACAATCAAAGTCCCCTCTCGATTCTTTCCATGAACGAGAGGTCCATTTTTAAATTGAACGATCAAGCCTATAAAAGGTAAGGTCGTCTCAAAACCCCCACTTCCACTATTTCCTTGGTCAAACCTATAAAAGTTAGGGCCAAAGCCAGAATCCCCTCTTGATTCACTCCATGAACGAGAGGTCCACTTTCAAATCGAGTGATCAAACCTTCCTACAATTAGGGTCATCTCAAACCCCCGTTTGGTCAAACCTTCCTACAGTTAGGACCAAAACCACAATTCACTCTCGATAAACGAGAAATTTATCTTTAGTTCGGTAATCAAATCTTCCGACAGTTAGGGTTACCCGAATCTTTTCGATTCTCGGAGTGGAGATCCCACTCCTAGTTTCACCTTTTTAGATTCTGGGGGTGGAGATCCCACCTCGAGTTTCCTTTCCTACTGAAGATAGAATATAAAATTCGCTCTCTTCAGGTGCCGGGAGATAGAATATAAAATTCTTCCTCTTCCATTTTCCAGTCCGTCTTTACTTTGAGAGAAGACATAATTCCCAACTTCCAGTCCGTGCACTTTGTGCACGGGGAATTTTATCTCAACTCCTAAATAGAGATAAGCCTATGCCTAACACGCGTTACCGGTTTAGTCTTTCACCGATTGAAAAAGACACCAGGGTCTAAACCTGGGGAATTTTATCTCAACTCCTAAATAGAGATAAGCCTACGCCTAACACGCGTTGCCGGTTTAGTCTTTCACTGATTAAAAAAGACACCAGGGTCTAAACCTGGGGAATTTTATCCCGAATCCTAAGTAGGGATAAGTCAACGCCTAATACGCGTTGCCGGATGCCATGTTCCCGTAAGAAATGGCGAAGTCTATGTATTCAAAATCATAGCATTAAGTCAAAGAGAAGCAGTTCTCTAAGCACAACGTTACATGTGAAACGGGTTTTAATAATTCACATGCTAGCCCGATTCAAACGGTAATCGGTAAAGGCACGTCAAACCCGTTGATGGCTGGAGGTTTGCCAAAAATCCCAAAGTCTATGTCTAACACGCATTGCCGGTTAAGTAAGGATAAGTCAGCGCCTAACACGCGTTGCCGGGTAGTCTATTCCCGTGAGAAAGACGAAGTCTACGTATTCAATATCGTAGCACTAAAAGGGTTAACTCTTTTAGCTTGACGTCACATGAGAGCGGGATTAAACAAACCGCATACTAGCCCGACTCAAACGGTAGTCGGTAAAGGCTAATCAAATCCGTTGAAGGCTGGGGATTAGCCAAAAATCCTAAAGTCAACGCCTGACACGCGTTGCCGGGTAGTCTATTCCCGTGAGAAAGACGAAGTCTACGTATTCAATGTCGTAGCACTAAAAGAGTTAACTCTTTTAGCACAACGTTATGTGCATAACAGATCTAAACAATCTGCATGCTAGCCCGACTCAAACGGTAGTCGGTAAAGGCTCATCAAACCCGTTGATGGCTGAGAATTTGCTAAAAATTCTATAAATACGAGTCATTGATGCATCAGCTCTGTTAGTTGGTCTCGTGACTCGATTATCCAACAACATTAAAATAAGATTCACAAATGCAGATGAATCAGCTTTAACAGTTGGTCCTGCAACCACGACACTTGGGACCGTCGTGCTCCAATACCTTAAGAGCTTAAACTGTGTATACTCCAGTAAACATACGAGTATAAACTGTGTCAACGTACGACGTTCGAAACCCTAGGGTCAACGCCGGTCAACGCGTAACCCTAGGTCAACGCCAGTCAATGCGTTGCGGCCAAAAAGTCAACATTCGACGTTCAAAACCCTAGGGTCAACGCCGGTTAACGCGTAACCCTAGGTCAACGCCAGTCAACATGTTGCGACCAAAAAGTCAACGTTCGAAACCCTAGGGTCAACGCCGGTCAACGCGTAACCCTAGGTCAACGCCAGTCAACGCGTTGTGAACAAAAAGTCAACATTCGACGTTCGAAACCCTAGGATCAACGCGTAACCCTAGGTCAACGCCAGTCAACGCGTTGTGATAAAAAGTCAACGTTCGACGTTCGGAACCCTAGGGTCGACGCCGGTCAACACGTAACCCTAGGTCAACGCCAGTCAACGCGTTGCGATCAAAAAGTCAACGTTCGATGTTTGAAACCCTAGGGTCAACGCCGGTCAACGCGTAACCCTAGGTCAACGCCAGTCAACGCGTTGCGACCAAAAAAAGTCAACATTCGACGTTCGAAACCCTAGTGTCAATGTCGGTCAACGCGTAACCCTAGGTCAACGCCAGTCAACGCGTTGCGACAAAAAGTCAACGTTTGACGTTCAAAACCCTAAGGTTAACGCCGGCCAACGCGTAACCCTAGGTCAACGCCAGTCAACGCGTTGCGACCAAAAAGTCGACATTCGACGTTCGAGACCCTAAGTCAACACAATGTGACGGAGGTAGTCAATTCAAAGTCAACTCAATGACACGAGCCAAACTCAATTCTTCACCTGTAGACTCGAGACTTCGACGACGGCCAGGCGATAAACGCAGCGCCGGAAGAACTTCGGTTATTTGTCAAAGCATCGAATAGACCGAAAATCGAAGGAGCCAAGAGTTGAAACTAACTGCAGGTCCTTTACGCCGACTGAAGGCTGGATCAATCACATCCAAAGTATTCTAGCCTCTTCTATAAAAGAAACGAGTCTGTAACGCTTTGGAGGGGGTATCTGTAGGCATCAAAAATTACCTATAGGTCTCCACGAATAGTTCAGTGTTAAGGAACGACAATGAACGTCACTATCTGGTTCACAGGAGTTCGACTGACGTCGGTGAACGCTTGAAGTGAACCGACGAAATACGTGAGCTGATAGAATTTCGGAATAACGAAGGCACAGGCTAATCGAGAACCCCGCGATGTTTACAAAAGGAACAACGCCCTTCATGTCTCGTTCATTCTACAGATAATCTAACCATTGGAGCTGATATTATAGAACACCTCATCGGATTTCCAACGCACTTCGAATCACTCAAATCCGAGTTCGGACGAAGAATTTACAGCGGAAGCGGACGAATGCACCTCAACGGAGTGTCTCGGCCAATGTGAGACACCCCAGGGGTGTCTCGGATTTTGTGAGACACCCCAGGGGTGTCTTGGATTTTCCGAGACACCCCAGGGGTGTCTCGGGTTTTCCGAGACACCCCAGGGGTGTCTCGAATTTTCCGAGACACCCCAGGGGCGTCTCGGGTTTTCCGAGACACCCCAAGGGTGTCTCGGATTTTGTGAGACACCCCAGGGGTGTCCCGGATGTTGAGAGACACCCTCCAAGGCAGATTTGGACCTTTAGCCCTTTTTAACCGCTCCGCAACCCCTCATGCCTATAAATACAAGCCTTAGGCCTCATTTTTTCAGATCTAGAATTCTTGTGCCTCGGCGAAGCCCTGCTGGATTGAAGATTTAAAAGTACACAGATTTCAGAGAGGAGGAGGAGAGATCGGATCTAGTTCTTCAACGCAAGAGAGAGAGATTCGTCAGATCTACATCACCCGCATCCAATCCTTAGAATTATCCCGTTGTGGTAATTCTAAGAAGAGCAAATATCTCGCTTTTATCGAGATAGGCGCTTTAAGTTTCTAGATCTCCTCGCGGATCGATGAAGCTCTGCCCAATTTTTCAGCAATCACATCTGATCGTCGGTGGTCCACGGATATCAACGTCCCCGTCACAGGCAAAGATCCCACGCAAGCAGAAGACCGGTGGTCCACGGATATCAACGTCCCCGTCACAGGCAAAGATCCCACGCAAGCAGAAGACCGATAAACGATCTCTGCGTTTGTTTGATAAAGTTGTAAACTTTTTTATTTTCATTGTGTAAGGAGATCTTATAAAAAGATTAACTTTTTATTTTATTCGAGTTTATTGTAACGACTAAAGTTGTAATAGATTCGATAGCAATGAAAACAGCAACTTTCACCGCAAACAACTATTTGCATGTTACAGTCGTCGTGTTGGACTATAAGCTATCAAAGTCCTCGTGTTGGACTATAATCTATTGAAGTCCTCATGTTGGACTATAAGCTATCAAAGTCCTTATGTTGGACTATAATCCACTACAGTCCTCATGTTGAACTTTAAGCTATTGTAGATCATGTATTGGATATTTACTTATTACAAACCATGAGTTGGTTATGTATTTAACATATGATAGGGCATTGATATTATAGATGGAGATGGAGGTATTGCTCCTTGTTGTAGCTTTTGGATTTGGTATTTAGCTATTTACAATTTGAGCTACGAGAGATGTACATGTGCTCGTGTTGTAAATTTCTAATATCAAACATTCATTTTATTTTCTCAGTCGATGGTTGACTATCTATTGTATATATACAACTATTTTTCTTATCCTTCTAGCCCTTCCCTATTGGGTTGGTTGAGATGTTACGCGCTAGCGCTTGACGCTCATTGTTTCCCCACATTCAGATAACGAGCCAGGTACAGGGAGAGCCGTAGCTTGATGCAGTTGATTTAGTTGTTATTTATTGTTTTTGTTAGTAGTTTATGTCAGAACTCAACAATAGGTGTGTTTATTAACATTCGATATATTATTTCTAGTCTTGTAAAAGGTGATGTGACTTAATATCATTTTATTTGATTTCCTATATCGAGACATTTGTATTCAGCTCAAATGTTTTCTTCTCAGAGTCTTATTTATTTATATCAGTGGTGTTGATTTTCTTCAGAGTATCTGTTCTTTAGTATTTCTTCTGTATATTCTTATTTATTTATATCAGTGGTGTTGATTTTCTTCAGAGTATCTGTTCTTTAGTATTTCTTCTGTATATTTTCTTTTGCCTGTTTTGTACCTATTGATTTTCTTCAGAGTATCTGTTCTTTAGTATTTCTTCTGTATATTTTCTTTTGCCTGTTTTGTACCTACTCCTGTTGTTGATTCTACTATATAGATAGTAATTATGATGGTCAAATATGTTATTGCATAATATAGTTCATGACAGGTTTAACATTCTTGGTTTCACCTTGGACTTCAGCCTTGTTGAAACCAGGGGCGTCACAGTTGGTATTAGAGCTCTAGTTCTAGTATCCTTAGGATCATCCTGTGTTGAGTCGTGGAGTTAGAGTAGAGTTTCTTAAGATTTGTATATAGAGTCCGCTAGAATTTTCTAGAATAAGTGAGGACATTATATACGCGTATTCAAAAAATTCAAAGATTTTTTTTGATATTAAAAGTATTTGAGTGAATGATATATAATATGAATTTCTTATATGTTTCGTTCGAGGACTTATAAACTTTCTTCTATATGCTCAGATGGCTGGACATGGTAGACCTCGCACCCGGAGAGCTGGTAAGGCAGAGCCGCAACAGGCTCCATTCGAGTCGAGCCGAAGTAGGCTTCCCAGTACTTGGTAGATCTTATGGCTCACATAGCTGCTAGGATTGCATCACTTGAGGAACTTGTGACGAATCACATCACACCACCAGTAGTTCCACCACTGGTAGTGCCACCTATTCCCAATACAGAGAGCCTTCCAGAGGACACACCGGTACCAACCCCATCGGCAGTTACTGATAGAGCCATAGAGCAGGAGGCTTGGATCCGCTTAGTAGAGAGATACCAGAAGATGAGGGCACCGGAGTTTTAGGGACTATCAGATTCTCTTGCAGCACATAAGTGGAAGGAGGATGTAGGTAATATCCTTGAGATACTTAATGTGACATCGGTTAAGAAGCAGAGGCTGTCATCCTACAGTCTCAAAGGAGATGTAGGAAGATGGTACCGGCTACAGTTCACTACAGAGCAGAGGATGACCCTCACCTGGGAGGATTTTGTCTATTTTTTTAATGAGCAGTATATCTCTTCTATGGTACGGGCCAAGAAAGAGCTCGAGTTATCCAGATTGACTCTGGGAGATATGTCAGTAGCTGATTTTGAGAGCAGATTTATGAGCCTACTTCATTTTAAGGGCATGTGGCAGACAGGGGAATGCCATGCGCAGATGTTTCTAGAAGGACTTCACCCTAACCTTCGTCGATACCTTGTTTCTAGGAGGTTCTATTCAGTTCAAGAGGTAGAGGATGCTGCCACATCATAGGAGAATGAATCATCTATGTTTCAGAAGGATAAGGAAGGGAATACTAAGAATAAGGGCAATAATAAGAGATCTTTTTTATGACTCCACTAGTAGCAACAGCAGCAAGGTCCTTATAAGAGAGCACCCTAGTAGGATCAGAGAGCACCTCAGCAGTACAAGTTCCAAGGCACTTGTTTTAAGTGTCACAAGCTTGGCCATAAAGCATCAGAGGGTCGTAGTACACTAGCAGGAGACCAGTAAGGGAGAGGGCAAAATCAGCAGCATAATCGATTTTAGGGCCGAGGTTAGGACCAACAGATGAGACTAGAGGCACCACTAGTAGTTTTGTAGATTGAGGGATAGGTCCATGCAGTTCAAGAGGTCCATTAGGGACAGGTAGTTCCATATGCTCCACCTCCAATAGCAGATCAGCCTCTAGCCACCGGTAAAGTATAAGAGATAGTTCCTCGTGATCATGGTGCGAGCGGGGTCGTAGTGGAGGGTACGTTCCTCGTCAACTCCTTTCCAGTCCGTATTCCTTTTGATTCAGGAGCTTCGCATTCTTTCATATCTTATGCTTTTATGATTAGACTTTAGCTCGTAGCTTAGCCTCTAAACATTCCTTTGTCAGTTTCCACCCTTCTAGGTAAGATGTCGCTCTTGGAGAGCATTTGTAGGAGGTGTGTTATTAGTTTAGACGAGTCTGAGTTCGTTGTTGACCTAATAGTGTTGAGCATGTTAGACTTTGATGTCATTCTTAGTATGGATTGGCTATCTTCCTACTACATCAGTGTCGACTATTTTGCAAAAACAGTCAATTTGCGAGCATCTTATGGGTCTGAGTTAGTTGTGGAAACCTCTCAGGGGAACCAGTTTGTAGAGTCATTACTGGCGTACATCAAGGAGGTTATGCTTCGAGATCAGAGTGCTAATATATGCCAGACTAGAGTTATCTCAGATTATTAGGATGCCTTTCAAGACATACCTGGGTTGCCTCCTATCGCATAGCACCTGCTGAGATGAGGGAGCTACAGACCTAGTTTGATGAGTTGTTAGCTCAGGGCTTTATTAGTTAGAGTCATTCTCCATGGGAGCGCCGGTCCTCTTCATGAAGAAGAAGAATGGTAGTATGCAATTATGTATCGACCACCGTGAGTTGAACAAAGTCACTATCTGGAATAGATTTCCTTTGCCTCGGATTGATGACTAGTTCGATTAGCTGTAAGGAGCGTAGTATTTTTTGAAGATTGATCTTCATTCTGGTTATCATTAGCTATGGTTTTAGGAGATGGATATTCCCAATACCGCCTTTCTGACTCGATATGGGTCCTTCAAGTTTTTAGTCATGCCATTTGGGTTGACCAATGCACCCACGGTATTCATGGATTTGATGAACCGGGTTTTCCGTCCATACTTGGACCAATTCGTGATTGTATTTATCGATAATATTCTTATCTATTCGAGGTCGGAGCCCGAGCATGAGCAGCATCTACGTTTGGCTTTGTAGATTTTAAGGGAGAATCAGCTATATGCTAAGTTCAGCAAATATGAGTTTTGGATTTCTGAGGTCAGGTCTCTTGGCCATATTGTCAGTAGAAAGGGTGTAGTAGTTGACCAAGCTAAGGTTTCAGCAGTGATTGATTAGGAACCGTTGAAGATGGTTACCGAGATTTGTAGCTTTTCGGGGTTAGCCGGCTATTACAGGAAGTTCATTCAGAATTTCTCAAAGATTATGATGTCACTTACACGCCTTACGAAGAAGAGTGTATAGTTCACTTGGAGAATGGAGTGCCAGAAGGCCTTTGATACCTTGAAGACTAAGTTGACTACAGTACCAGTTCTTACTATTCCGAGCAGTGACAGGACATTTGTTGTATACATAGATGTGTCGTTAGCAGTTTGGGAGGTGTTTTGATGTAGGCTCAGAGGGTAGTAGCATATATCTCACGGCAGTTGAGGGTGCATGAGCAAAAATGTCCCACTCATGATTTGGAGTTAGCAGCATTAGTATTCGCCCTGAAGGCTTAGAGATATTATTTGTATGGAGTTCAGTTCGAGCTATTCATAGACCACCAGAGGCTGAAGTACTTGTTCTCCCGAAAGGAACTTAATCAGAGATAGCGGCGATGGATTGAGTTCATCAAGGATTATGAATTTGTGATACAGTATCATCCGGGGAAGGCAAATATCGTAGAAGATGTTTTGAGTAGGAAGCATCGACATCAGGTTGTGGCTTTAAGGTGCTCGTTGTATCGAGATCTTCTTACTCTTAGCCTATTAAATTTTAGGCTAGATATTGGCAGGACCAGCTCATACTTGGGAGCTATATCACTACAGTCATCTTGGAGGAATAGTGTAGTCAGAGCTAAGTTAGAGGACTCTTGGATTTGAATCCGAAAGGAGGAAATTTCTAAAAAGCCCAAGGACGATTGGACCATTGGAGCAGATGGGGGCCTTTAAATAAATGGTCGATTAGTCATGCCAACTAGTGTGGAGCTGAAGAGGGAGTTGTTTGATGAAGCATATTGTACCTGATATACAGTGCATCTAGGAACCACTAAGATGTACAAGGACTTGAGGAGACACTTTTGGTGGAGTAGTATACATGGAGATATTGTAAACTATGTAGCTAAGTGTTTTACCTGCCAGCAAATGAAGGCAGAATACTAGAGACCAGCAGGGACACTTTAACCCCTATCAATTCCAGAGTGGAAGTGGGAGGACATTTCTATGGACTTCATTGTAGAGTTGCCAAAGTCGAAGAAGGGGAACGACTAAGTTACGGTGATAGTGGATCGGTTGATGAAGTTAGCACATTTTATTCCAGTGAGGACTACTCATACCGTCAATGCATATGCGAAGATATTTATCTGGCAGGTAGTTCAACTTCACGAAGTTCCAGACACAATTGTGTCAGATCGAGGCTCAGTTTTCACCTTGCACTTTTGGAGGAAATTCCAGGATTCATTCGGCAGCAGGTTATTACATAGCAGTGTTTTCCACCCTCAAAGCGAACCAGGTGTTGGAGGACATGCTGTGGGCTTGTATCATTGATTTTCAAGGCAGCTTAGAGGATCATATTTGGTATGGCTCTGTATGAGATATTGTACGGGAGGCCTTATAGATCCCCTATATGTTAGGCAGAGCCGGATGATAGCTTGTTGCTTGGACAAACTTAGAAACAAGGTAATTCCTTTGGTGAAAGTTCAATGGAACCAGAGAGAATCTAAGGATATTTCTTAGGAGCACGAGGAAAATATGCGTCGCGACTACCCACACCTGTTTGAGCAGGTAGATTGTTTGGATTTATGTTTTATTATGTTTTATAATGATTTTGGATAGTCATATTTTACTTTAACAATAGGATGGAGGTATGGTCACTTAATCCTTAATCATTTGGAATACATGGTATATATATGGGGGGATTCTTTGTTTGGATTTTTTGCCTGATGTACTAATTCCATTTAGTTAGGAATTAAGGCATGAATATTTGCATTCTAGGTTGTTAACTTTAGATATTACTATGTTCATATCTAGAAATTAATGCTATGAGATGTGTATGTGGGAATTTAATTACTCTTGACGTGCTTTTCTCGTATTATTAATCTATGCTTCTTTGTAAAACCCCGTAAAATACAATGAATGAGTTTTTATTTTTGAAATATATGCTTATATCATAGATGAATGTGATAGCAAGTGTTTGGGGATCAAACAAGTTTAGTTATGTGAGAGAGAACAAGTGTAAGGACAACACACAAACAAACATGCACAAATAGGATTTTTCCTGTCCAGTCGACTATGGCAGTCGACCGTGGCGATCGATCGCGCATCGGCTAGATAGTTTTTCCCAGTTCGTGTTGTATTGGGTTTTGGGTCAAGTTTTTGGGTTCATATATATTATTATATCTGGGAGACCCTCTTCTTTATCAACCCAAACCCTAACAGTCTCCTCCTCCCCTCTTGCAAACCCTAACCCCTTCTCCTTAATGTTTTCAACGGATTTTGGGGAGTTTGAGGGAGATCTGGCGGTTTACAGCGAAGGAGGACTTGTTACAGCGTTGTTTAGAGTTGTTCATCACTCCTTAGGTGAGTATAATCTCGCCCAATCCTTCACCTATTTATTTAAATGTTTTTAATAATGTTTTTATGAGTTTTGTGAGCCTAACATGCTAGTTTATCTATAAAAATAGATCTTTATATTGTATATTACAAAAAGGATGAGTTTTTAGTTAATAAAGATCACCCACAAATTTCTTAAATTAGATCTAGATTTGAAATTTTATTCGAACAAGAGTTTTGAAAGAAAAATAATTGTTTTTGAAATTTTCAATATGAATATGTATGTTTAAACATGTTTCACTTTGTTTATAGTGATTAGATTGTTTCTCATATGTTTCTAGATATGATAAATCATGTATATAAGGTTGTTTGTAATTATAAATGTGACACACAAGTTTTTAGATCAAACCCCTGTAGGACAGAAACCTAAAAAACAATTCTACTTCTACACGGTCGACCGTGATGACGTGGTGGTCGACCGCATAACGTGCACAAAAATAGTAAGTTTCTGCTTTAGTCCCGGTCGACCGTGACGGTCGACCGCTAGGGATTTCTTTGCATTGTCATGTTGTGCATAGGTTTGTGTGGCTGATGAGATATCTGGGTTATATAGGTTTGTTATACACTGAGATTTGTATACATTAGTTGACTACAGACATGAGTCTTAGATTTATTCACCGGGGCATGTGAGTGAATGGTATATATGTTGTTTTTGACACTATTTGCATGTTACAGTCCTTGTGTTGGACTATAAGCTATCAAAGTCCTCGTGTTGGACTATAATCTATTGAAGCCCTCGTATTGAACTATAAGCTATCAAAGTCCTTGTGTTGGATTATAATCCACTACAGTTCTCGTGTTGGACTTTAAGCTATTACAGATCATGTATTTTATATTTACTTATTACAGACCACGAGTTGGGCATGTATTAACATATGACATGGCAATAATATTATGAATGGAGATGGAGTTATTGCTCCATGTTGTAGCTTTTGGATTTGATATTTAGCTATTTACAATTTGAGCTACGGGAGACGTACGTATGCTCGTGTTGTAAATTTCTAAATATCAAACCTCCATTTTAATTTCTCAGTCGATGGTTGACTATCTATTATATATATAGAGCTAATTTTCTTATCCTTCTAGCCCTTCCCCCTGGGGTTGGTTGAGATATTACTCGCTAGCGCTTAACGCTCGTTGTTTCCCCACTTTCAGGTAACAAGCCCGGTGCACGGAGAGCCATTGGTTGATGGAGTTGCTCTAGTTGTTATTTTTAGTTATTGTTAGTAGTTTATGTCAGAACTCTATAGTAGGTGTGTTTACGAACATTTGAGATATTATTTCTAGTATTGTAAAAGGTGATGTGCCTTAATATCATTTCATTTGATTTCCTATGTTGGGACATTTGTATTTAGCTCAGATGTTTTTTTCTTAGAGACTTATTTATTTATATCAGTGGTGCTGATTTTCTTTAGAGTATCTATTCTTTAGTACTTCTTCTGTATATTTTCTTTTTCCTGTTTTGTACCTATACTTGTTGTTGATTCTACTAAATAGATAGTAATTATGATGGTGAAACATGTTATTGTATCGTATTGTGCATGACAGGTTTGACATTCTTAGTTTTACCTTGGAGTGCAGCCTTGTTGAAACCAGGGGCGTCACATTCTTTACATGCGTTTATATTTTTGATTGCTTTAAACATATGTTACCATAATATTATCTTTGAACCTTGTTAACATAATTACAAATTTTTATTTTCGGAATTTGTGCCTTATATGTCTTATTTAGTTTAATGTGATTTGCTGATTTTATTCATGTGTTTGGTTGTAATTATATTTTTTGTATGTCTTGAATGTCAGACATTCTACTAACTGATTGTATGATATTTCTATTGTGATTTGATTTCTAGTATTTTCATGTCCTTTTATGTTGTCTATAATGTTGTGTAAATTATATGCATGTTTAATTTTTTGCTATTTTGTTTTGCTTACATACTCTTCAAATGTTTCTTTGCTTTTGCTTGTATACGATTCATTTGTTATTTGTATAATATTTTTATATTTTTCTATTTTATCATGTTTATCATCTGCTTAGGCATGAGTGATTTATATTTTGTTGAGATCTTTTGTCGGTTATCTTCTTTATACTCTTCTTTTAATTATTTATATTGTTGAGTTGGTATGTTTTGTCATATATTCTAGTGATTGACAATTGTTTGAATTATGTATTTATATTTCACATCATATTTTAAATGTTACATATTTGATATTTGTTCTATTTTGCCAATATAGTGTTATTAATTATATTTTAACAATGTGATATGTTGTCTTATGATACTATATTAATAATATCATGTTGATATTATATTTTTCTATAATTGTATATTTGTTATTGACTTCTTTACTATTAAACTATGTTTACTGATACTTATATTTTTTCCTATGCCTAGATGTTGTGTTATTTTATAATTTGATATGTATCAACTATTTTATTTTTAATATTCATACTTCTTTATGCCTGTGCAATCTCTTTTTCAAATATATGTTTACTCTCTTTATATTTTACTTACCTGATCATTCTTATTATTTATAGTCATTACGTGCCTCGATGATATCTTTTGAAAATAACTGATCAGTTATATTTTCTAATTCTGTGTATTTGTATTCATACATGCCCTTTCAATTATCTGTACTTCTATTAATTTTGATTGCATATTATAATTTTTGATTAATCATGCGATGTTTTATTATGCTGCATGTGATTTGCGTATTATGTGATTTGTCTGTATTAAGATTATATTTTATTTATACTCTATGATTAATAGTTATGTATATTTATTAACCTTTTGATGAATAAGTTTAATGATTAGTATTGGTTTTATTTTGTTGTGGTTAATTTTGTGTGTAGTGTATGCTTTCTGTTATTGTATTTGGCTATCTTTGTTATTTGTATGCTAAATCTTAGCCGTCATATCTTATATATTATCTTGTATCATTCTTGTATTACTTTCCCTTGTTTATGAATATGCAGTATGTTTTGAATTTTTTTCTTTATATGAGTTGAATTGAGTCTTTCGTTTTATATTATGCCCTTATTTTCTTGTACACCATCTTATTTTAATTCCAAGGATGAAATTTGTTTTAATGGGGGACAATGTAATGATCATAAATTTTTGCTACTAGTTAAAATAATTTTTCTAATATTTTAAAATATTAAATTTTTATTTTAAAAAGAGTATTTGTATTTTTTTTAATTTTCTAAAATCTTAAACAATTTAAAAATAGGATTTTATATTTATTTAATGATTTTGATGAATATAAATTAACTTGTTGGGGTGAAAACTTTTAAATTAATATATGTTTTATTATTGTTATTGTTATTATCAGTATAGTTATTAATTATAATAACTATTTCCTATTTATTTCTAATTACACCTAATTAGTTTCCTAATTATTTCTTAATTATAAAACCTAACCCTAAACTATATATACCCTTTCCCTTCGCTCTCTCTCAAACTCACACCATAGCCCCCATCTCTCACCTCCACGCCTCCCTCAGACCTCACGCCACCGCCTACATT
>NC_033796.1:81460229-81512735 GCF_001876935.1 Asparagus officinalis
GCCCCACCTCCTTCAACCGCCTACACCACCAGCGCCTTCTCCATCTCCTCCTCTATGAGCACCCGGCAACCCTCCACCAGATCCACCTGTGCTACCGACGTCGCCTCTCTTCTCCTCCATCTTCCATCCGACCTCGTCACCGCCCTCTCTATCCTCTCACAACCACCTCTAGCTCTAGCTCTGACTATCCCTGAGCCGCCGCCTTCACGAGCTCCAGCAGCCCAACAACCACCTCCTTTGTCACCTCAGTCTAAACCCACATTGTCCATGCCATCATACTGCAGCAGCACAGCCCCGTCGCTCGACCTCATCGTTTGTATCCCCACGCGAACTCTGTCATTGCTATCATCACACCAACAGTAGCTCCGCTCAGCATCACCACCTCATCTACAGACACCTCGGCCTCGCAGGCAAGACCCCTCTCCTCTTGACTCGTCATTTTATATTTATATCTGTCATTAAATTAGTTGCATAGATTAGATTGTGATTAGTTATTATTAGTGTGGATTGTTTGATGATAGATGAGAATAACTGATATTGTAAGGATAATAATTATTTTTGTTGGCCTTCTTGTTTTGATGATGTTTAACAAATAATTTACCACTAATGTTGTTTGTCTAGTATTTGTGTTTTCCTATGTATTGTAGACAAACAACGTAGTTGGAGGTTGGATGGATTGAGCCTACACGATCACATCAAAAGGAGGTTGGCGGAATGTCGGGTTGAAGCCTTGCTATCAAGTTAAAGATCCAATTACAAGCTTCATCCAAGTGTACCAAGTCAAGCTTTATTGAAGAACAAGATTGCTTGGGTAATGTAGTTTTAGATTTTATATTATGTGTGTTATATACTCTAAGCTCAATATCTATACACACACATTTATTGGTTTCTGCGTATATATATATAGTTATATATATATACATAAGTTTTGGTTTCTATACATATATATAGTTATATATATACATGCATAGTTTTGGGTTTTCGTGTTCATAATATGAAATCATATATTTCATATTTACTATTGTGTTTTTGAAAACATTGCATAGAATATGCAATTCTGTGAAAATATTGTCTTATTGGTTTATAGACTTCAATATCAGTTTATACATGTTTTACTAAGTCTATAAAAACATTTCACAAAGTTTCAAAAGTTGGTTTATGTCAAAACATCAAAATTCAAGTATCTCATATTTTCATGTTTTGGACTATTTTGTAAAATGATGATATTTTTCATTTGGGAAGTCTTTTTAGAAAACCAGTTTTTGTAGCATGTGTATTATCATGTCTACAATCATTCCCCAAAGTTTTACATTTTTTGGAATTCGACCGAAAACTCGATCGGTCGACTGCACCGGTCGACCGACGACTGTCCAGAACAGTCCTTCGCTTGTTTTGTTCTTCGCAGTCGACCGCGAATATTTTCGGTCGACCGCCAATGTGACCGTTGCTTTCCCAACGGCTATTTCTGAGCTGTTTCTGTGGGCTATTTTTGTCTTTTGTTTGGACTGTTTTAGTTGAGTTTTTGAGAGGGTATATATACACTATTGCTGCTCTCTTTCAACTAAGCCCAGAGAATGTTTTTCAAATAGTTTAACAAAGGTTTAAACTTGTTTAGTATTTGTTTAAGTTTGTTTTAAGAAGCTTTTAAGCATTTGAGTGTTTCGGTTTTGTGAATCAATTCCACAAGAGCTTGAGGAGATTATCTATTTAAGTTTGAGCTTCCAACTATCCTCCCTCCATCTCTTGTTATCAATTGAGAAGTTTTCTAAACTAAATCTCTAGCTTTAAATTTATATACTTGTTTGATTATCATTGTTCTTAAGCTAGATTTTATATTTGAGTTTAGTTGATTTGATTTATACTCATTGTTACACACACCCAATTGAGCTTAAAGTATTTGCATACATAGTATATTAGGGTTGTGAGAGATTGTAACATTGAGTTGTGCTTAATTGAGTTCTCCCCTTGTATGAGAGAACAAATTATTTATTATTACATTGTGAGTGTTGTAAGGTTTTCGGTGAGCTAGAAAACCGAGTGTGTTGTGAAGTTTTCGGTGAACTAGAAAACCGATTGTGAGGAGTGACGTTGATCGGTAAGCGTTGAAAACCGACACTGTGAGGTGTAAACGTTATTCGGGTGAGCGTAGAAAACCCGGTTGTGATAGTGGATTTCTCCCTGGGAGTGGGGAGCGGAGACGTAGGACGGAAGGTCCGAACTCCGTGATCATATTGCTTGTTTGAGTTTGACCTTGGCGTATTTGTTTTTACTTTCATCTTATATCGCCATTTGTGCATTGCTCATTTATTTCATCCACTATCTTGTTTAGATTGTTTACCCCTTGTGTTAGTTTACATATCCTAGCTCATAAATATTATGGTATTTCATACTTGCTAGGATAACTTGATAATTTATTTTAATTGATATAAAATCGGATTAGATTAGCATAAGACCCTAATCACCCCCATTCTAGGGTCCAACAATTGGTATCAGAGCTTGGTGCTCTTTGATTTAAGGTCAAATCGCCTTGATTTAAAGATCCAAGTTTTCTTTTAGTGCTAATCTTGTTTTGATTGTATTTGTATCTTGCTTGCATATTTTTACAAATTATGGATATGAATGATGCATCTTGTAGCATGTTTATTATCATGTTTACAATCATTCCCCAAAGTTTTACATTTTTTGGAATTTGTTTGATATTTTCAAACAGGGTTTTAAAATCAGCGTATCACTGTTTCTGAAGTATCAGTTATCGGTCGACCGAACCGGTCGACCGCTCATATGTTCAGCCGTCAGTGTGCGACAGAGAGCATGTCGGTCGACCGGTCCGGTCGACCGAAAACTCGATCGATCGACCGCACCGGTCAACCGACGACTATCCAGAACAGTCCTTCGCTTGTTTTGTTCTTCGCGGTCGACCGCGAATATTTTCGGTCGACCGCCAATGTGACCGTTGCTTTCCCAACGGCTATTTCTGAGCTGTTTTCTGGGGGCTGTTTTTGTCTTTTGTTTGGGGTGTTTTAGCTGAGTTTTTGAGAGGGTATATATACCCTATTGCTGCTCTCTTTCAACTAAGCCCAGAGAATGTTTTTCAAATAGTTTAACAAAGGTTTAAACTTATTTAGTGTTTGTTTAAGTTTGTTTTAAGAAGCTTTTAAGCATTTGAGTGTTTCGGTTTTGTGAATCAATTCCACAAGAGCTTGAGGAGATTATCTATTGAAGTTTGAGCTTCCAACTATCCTCCCTACATCTCTTGTTATCAATTGAGAAGTTTTCTAAACTCAATCTCCAGCTTTACATTTATATACTTGTTTGATTATCATTGTTCTTAAGCTAGATTTTATATTTGAGTTTAGTTGATTTGATTTATACTCATTGTTACACACACCCAATTAAGCTTAAAGTATTTGTATACATAGTATATTAGGGTAGTGAGAGATTGTAACATTGAGTTGTGCTTAATTGAGTTCTCCCCTTGTATGAGAGAACAAATTATTTATTGTTACATTATGAGTGTTGTAAGGTTTTCGGTGAGCTAGAAAACCGAGTGTGTTGTGAAGTTTTCGGTGAACTAGAAAACCGATTTTGAGGAGTGACGTTGATCGGTAAGCGTTGAAAACCGACATTGTGAGGTGTAAACGTTATTCGGGTGAGCGTAGAAAACCCGGTTGTGATAGTGGATTTCTCCCCGGGAGTGGGGAGCGGAGACGTAGGACGGAAGGTCCGAACTCCGTGATCATATTGCTTGTTTGAGTGTGCTTTGGCGTTCATTCATATTTATGTTCATATCTTATATCGCCATTGTCATTAGCTCATTATCTATATCATCCACTATCTTGTTTACATTGTTTACCCTTGTGTTTATATCTTGCATATACATTGCCTATATCTCTTGTTAGGATATATCTTGTTGTTCACATTGCTTATCCTAGCTCATAAATATTATGGTATTTCATACTTGCTAGGATAACTTGATAATTAATTTTAATTGGCATAAAATCGGATTAGATTAGCATAAGACCCTAATCACCCCTCGTCTAGGGTCCAACAATTGGTATCAGAGCTTGGTGCTCTTTGATTTAAGGTCTAATCGCCTTGAGTTAAAGATTCAAGTATCTTTTAGTGCTAATCTTGTTTTGATTGTATTTGTATCTTGCTTGCATATTTTTACAAATTATGGATATGAATGATGCATCTTATTTAGGCTATGATTCTAGTATTGCTCCTAAATTCAATGTTTTCCCCTATGCTCAATGGTGTTTTAGATTCAAAATATTTGTTCAATCTAAAAATATCAATTTATGGGAAATTATTGATTGTGCTTATATTGTGCCCACGTTGGAGAAATCCAAGTGGAGCAAACATGATAAAAAGATGTTTATTATGAACAAGCTTATGTTAGAATTTTTATTAAATTCATTTGATTCTTTTATGTCTAAAAAGCTTGATTCTTTTGTTAGTGCTTACACCTTATGGACATTTATTGAAGCACATCAAGGAGACTTGGAGGTGATCCGACAAGCTTTGGAGGATCCCGCTTCAAGTTCTAAAGAAGCTTCATGCACACGTGCACTAGGCGATAGCCCTAGTGAAGTTTGCGAGTTCGAACCCGATAATGAATTATATAATGATGAACTTGCTTGTGCTAGTGATAATTTACTACATGCCTACAAGAAATTACAAAATGATTTTATTGATTTAAAATGCAAGCATGAAAATTTAGAATCCGATCATGAGGAGCTAGTGTCAAAATTGGATGTCATTGTAAAAGAAAATACCATGCTTAAAGAAAACAATGACATGTTAATTTTGGAAAATGAAAAATTGACATCATCCATTTCTAGCTTAACTCATGAAAGAGATAATTCCATGTTAGAAGTAAAGAACATACAAAATGATACGGCTTCTTTTATAGATGACTATATATGTTCTACTTCTAATAAAAATGCACATATGCCTAATGATGAGTTAAATGATGTTAAAAACCGTATTTCTTCTTTAGATTCAACTCTTACTACATGCATTAATAATCACAAGAAACTTATGGATATATGTGCTAAGTCTCATGCTACCATATCTAGACATCCCATACACCATGCACATATATATAGCAAAGTTTACAAGTGTTCAATTTGTGGTCGTAAAGGCCATTTATCTAAATTTTGCTATGATGCACAAAAATCTAAAAATAGTAATGTCAATGCTTCTTGTGCATCTCATCAAGTTTCTTCATCACATACACATGCACACACTCATCATATTCATCATAAGCATGCTCATGTGTTTAAATGTGATCTTTGTGGACGTCTTGGCCATTTGGCAAAATTTTGCTATAATTTGAAAAATACTTCACTTTTGCCAAATAATTTTAAAAGACCACAAAAGTTTAAGTGTGATCATTGTGGCAGATTTGGACATTTGACCAAGTTTTGTTTTGATTTGAAGAGAGTTTTCCATTTGCAAAATAATTTTAAAAGACCATCTCTATTTGCAAATGTTTCACGTGCACCTTTTAATGGTCAACATAAGCAAATGCTTCCTTTCCATTGTACACATTGCAATCAGAATGGTCATTTGAGTGATTATTGCTATGACCGATCCCGTGCACCACATATGTCCAAGAGAGTTCATAACCCTAGGACTTTGAACTTTATTGATAGGGGTCATGTCCCTAAACAATCCGGCACCAAGAATGCTTGGGTGCCAAAATAATTTTTGAACCAAGAATTTTAGTGTTTTTTATTTTTCTCTTTCTTGGTTTTAAAAAATGTATCTTAAACTTTTATGAAAACAATTCTTTTTATTGGTTAAATTCTTTGTTCTCATGATTATTGGTTTTGTTTTGACGAGAGGTTTGTATTTATATAACCCTCCGGGTTTATTGGGTGTTTATTCCCAAATCATGTTTACCGGATGCTAGAATAATTATATGGGTTAGAACAAGCTTAAGAGCTTGATATATTGTTGCCTCTCTTGAAACTCTTTTGTTAAAGATTTTGTTTTAAATTGTTGCATTGAATTCATTATATTTCACTTATATGATGATATTTATGTGTTTGTGCTTATGGATCATCTATTCGTGCCTTATAATGTATTCCATATGTGGTTTGATCAAATCTCACAAAGAAAATTTTCTTGATTGATCAAACATCATTTTTTGGATTTAAACTTTGATTTATGATTTCTTTTGGTTGATTTGTTTTCATTTAAAAACTTTTTACATGATTCTCATGTTTCTCTTCTTTTGATTTCATAAATCTACCTTTACAAATGGTTTTTATGTTCATTGATATGAGACACTATTTTTCACTTTGATGTATTTATATATGTTCTCATTTGTCTTTGTGTATGTGAGTTGTGTTTAGCATATTTTCCATCCATGCTTGCTCACATATGTTTGCCATGGTCTTCATTTCATACATTCATGAGGCATTTTGATAGGGGGAGCAATCCCTATATCTTTCTATGTGTCATACTCACCCATGCATATTGATAGGGGGAGCTTTCGCTCTCTTCATACATTTGTCCCCTTTTTGATGTTGTCAAAGGGGGAGAAATATTGTGAGTATATTCTTTCTTGTTTATATGCATGATATATTATACATTGTATATTCATTTCCTCTCATGCATATATCCTTTTTGTAAATTGTTTGTCATCATCAAAAAGGGGGAGATTGTTGGCCTTCTTGTTTTGATGATGTTTAACAAACAATTTACCACTAATGTTGTTTGTCTAGTATTTGTGTTTTCGTATTTATTGTAGACAAACAACGTAGTTGGAGGTTGGATGGATTGAGCCTACACGATCACATCAAAAGGAGGTTGGCGGAATGTCGGGTTGAAGCCTTGCTATCAAGTTAAAGATCCAATTACAAGCTTCATCCATGTGTACCAAGTCAAGCTTTATTGAAGAATAAGATTGCTTGGGTAATGTAGTTTTAGATTTTATATATGTGTGTTATATACTCTAAGCTCAATATCTATACACACACATTTATTGGTTTCTGCGTATATATATATAGTTATATATATATACATAAGTTTTGGTTTCTATACATATATATAGTTATATATATACATGCATAGTTTTGGGTTTTCGTGTTCATAATATGAAATCATATATTTCATATTTACTATTGTGTTTTTGAAAACATTGCATAGAATATGCAATTCTGTGAAAATATTGTCTTATTGGTTTATAGACTTCAATATCAGTTTATACATGTTTTACTAAGTCTATAGAAACATTTTACAAAGTTTCAAAACTTGGTTTATGTCAAAAAATCAAAATTCATATGTTTACATTTTCGTTGTAGCATGTTTATTATCATGTTTACAATCATTCCCCAAAGTTTTACATTTTTTGGAATTTATTTGATATTTTTAAATAGGGTTTTAAAATCAGCATATCACTGTTTCTGAAGTATCAGTTATCGGTCGACCGAACCGGTTGACCGCTCATATGTTTAGCCGTCAGTGTGCAACAGAGAGTGTGTCGGTCGATCGGTCCGGTCGACCGAAAACTCGATCAGTCGACCGCACCGGTCGACCGACGACTGTCCAGAACAGTCCTTCGCTTGTTTTGTTCTTCGCGGTCGACCGCGAATATTTTCGGTCGACCACCAATGTGACCGTTGCTTTCCCAACGGCTATTTCTGAGCTGTTTTCTGGGGGCTGTTTTTGTCTTTTGTTTGGGGTGTTTTAGCTGAGTTTTTGAGAGGGTATATATACCCTATTGCTGCTCTCTTTCAACTAAGCCCAGAGAATGTTTTTCAAATAGTTTAACAAAGGTTTAAACTTGTTTAGTGTTTGTTTAAGTTTGTTTTAAGAAGCTTTTAAGCATTTGAGTGTTTCGGTTTTGTGAATCAATTTCACAAGAGCTTGAGGAGATTATCTATTGAAGTTTGAGCTTCCAACTATCCTCCCTCCATCTCTTGTTATCAATTGAGAAGTTTTCTAAACTCAATCTCTAGCTTTACATTTATATACTTATTTGATTATCATTGTTCTTAAGCTAGATTTTATACTTGAGTTTAGTTGATTTGATTTATACTCATTGTTACACACACCCAATTGAGCTTAAAGTATTTGCACACATAGTATATTAGGGTTGTGAGAGATTGTAACATTGAGTTGTGCTTAATTGAGTTCTCCCCTTATATGAGAGAACAAATTATTTATTGTTACATTGTGAGTGTTGTAAGGTTTTCGGTGAGCTAGAAAACCGAGTGTGTTGTGAAATTTTCGGTGAACTAGAAAACCGATTGTGAGGAGTGATGTTGATCGGTGAGCGTTGAAAACCGACACTGTGAGGTGTAAACGTTATTCGGGTGAGCGTAGAAAACCCGGTTATGATAGTGAATTTCTCCCCGGGAGTGGGGAGCAGAGACGTAGGACGGAAGGTCCGAACTCCGTGATCATATTGCTTGTTTGAGTTTGCCCTTGGCGTATTTGTTTTTACTTTCATCTTATATCGCCATTTGTGCATTGCTCATTTATTTCATCTACTATCTTGTTTAGATTGTTTACCCCTTGTGTTAGTTTACATATCCTTGCATATACATTGTCTATATCTCTTGTTAGGATATATTTTGTTGTTCACATTGCTTATCCTAGCTCATAAATATTATGGTATTTCATACTTGCTAGGATAACTTGATAATTAATTTTAATTGGCATAAAATCGGATTAGCTTAGCATAAGACCCTAATCACCCCCCCTCTAGGGTCCAACAATTTTCAGAGAAAAAAATTATTTGAATTAATATATGATTATATTTAAAGATTATTATTAGAATTATTATAATGAGAAAGGAATTTATTTTGGAAGAGAGAATATTAAAAATAATATTTAAAGAATATTTTTAGAATTATTTTAAAAAAGTTTATTTTGGAATAAGGGATTATTTTGAATTGTTATAAATAAAATAAAAGGAGTTATTTTGAAAATGGGTTTATATTGAATTAGTATATGAGAAAATAATTTAAAGGAAATTATTTTGGAAAAAATGTTATTTTTTTGAATTACATAGATGCTCTTCATAATTTGACTCTTAATTTTGATTATTTGTGATATGCCATGACATTAGTGCTCATGATCAGTTGCATTTATTATAGTTTGTGATTGAGAACTGTTAGTAGCTCATAACCTTAGTGGCCTTGCGTGTCATGTACCAGACCTACAGACATGTGTATGTTGACTTAGAAATACACGAAGAGTTAGGATGAGAAAGTCTTTATTCGTATGATCGGATGTGGTTGTTGATTATATTCCAGGCTCACACCAGAGAATCGTTTCGCACTGGGGTTAGTCTGTTGGGCCAGTAAATCATTTCGCACGTGGTCAATGAAATCGTTTCGTCACCCGAGTTTTACTTGAGTTTAGACCAGGCTGAAATCAGATTGTGTGCAGTCCTCTCATCGAATCGTTTCATGGTATTGAATGCACGTAGAGGGTCGTGAACAGTCAGTTATCCGGTAATGCGAACATTGACTCTATGTGATATATGGACTAGTAACCTATTATTGGATGGTTAGTTACATGACTCGTTACTTAAATGATTATGGATTCTTGTGAGATACGGACCAGTTATATTCTTTTCATATATAGATCGGAATTAATATTTAATTATCTATAATTTAATACATATGGTATCTACATGAGGGTATCCTTGCTTAGATTATTTCGCTCGACATACTACGTCTTGTATTGTAGATTTTTAAGTACTAATTCTATCTAGTTGTATGACAGTTGTATGACCTTGTTATTTAGATGAACCAGTGATCTATTATAGGATGGCAAGTTGCATAACTTTGTTACTTGGTTGACTTTTGGATTCTTTTGATTATTATATACTATCGGTGGATTTCATCTAGTTTTTAGTACTCCAACTGCATGCTTCTATTTATTATTACTGTTCTTGCATTAGTCGTTAGACCGTTTCTATTCTTCCTTGTTGGATCTCGCCGTGTGCAATGCACACTGACGTACTCCTATTCTCTCAGGTTATACGTCAGATTTGGAGGACAGACAGGTTCAGTAGGAGCCAAAGAATTCTCAGCAGGAGTGTTTTGCAGATAAAATAGAAGAAGAAACCGAAGCTTAGTTTTCCTTTTAGTTGTTGATGGTCCTTGTTTACTTTTGTAGCACTTTCTATTTCCGTTTGATCAATATATTTTTTTATATCTCTCTAGTATTCAGTTGGATAGTTTTGTATAAGGGCATATTTACCTGAATATTATGTCTGAGTGATATTTTATTTATTATATGTATCATTTTGTTCTGAGTTGTTTATTATATTCTCGCTACTATGATCGAGGACCTGTGAGTTTATATTTTATATTGTTTGACGCTTAGTGTATTAGGGTTAGAAGAAATGATCTTTTATTAATTCTCCTTAATCTAATACATCGTGGGCCTGTTCACGTTCTCATTCCCCGGTATTTTGTGTAAGACCCTAAAGGGGGTGATTATGGTCTTATACTAATCTAATCCTATTTTATGCCAATTAAAACTTATTAATAAATTATTCTTCTTGCAAGATAGATATACGATATGTTATAAGAAAGAATAAGCAATATAAACAAATGAATATATCCTAGCAATGAGATATACTATGAAATATATGCAAGGATATATAAACTAACACAAGGGTGAAATAAATAATCTACAAATATGATAGGGCTATTGACAATGGTGACAATAATGTAATGAACACTAAGCACAAATAAAACGCTAAAGAAAACTCAAACACAAGCAAATGATCACGGAGTTTGGACCTTCCGTCGTACGACTCCCCTCCCCACTCCCGGGGAGAAATCCACTATCACAACTGGGTTTTCTATGCTCACTCGAATAAAGTTTACACCTCACAATTTTATTCACGGAGTTCGGTCCCCACGACCTACGTCTCCACTCCTCACCTCAAGGATATCTCCACTTCACAATCAGTTTTCTAGCTAACCGAAAACTTTATAAACTCACAATATAACAAATGATTTGTTCTCTACAATAGATGAGAACTCAATATAAGCTCACACTCAATTGTTACAAATCTCACCAATCTAAATATACTATATATGAAAATACAATAAGCTCAAGTAGGTGTGTGTAAACAATGAGTGAAATAAAATCAAACTCAATTAAAGTCTAGCAAATATAAATATGAAAATGTAAATATAAACAATCTAGATAATTAAGTTGAGGAAACTTCTCTAGAACAAAAGAGATGAAGATGTGAACTGGAAAGCTCAAACCAATGATGATCTCCTCTTCTTGTGAAACAATCTTCACAAACTTGAAACTTTTAACCCACACTTAAACCAAAGTTAAACTCTTATAAAAACTTGTTTAAAATATCCTTTAGTAGAAGAAAATAGTTATGGCAAAGGGGTATATATAGAAAAGAAGAAAACAACCCAAAAAAACCCCAAAAACCCACTAAAAAACAAAAATCAGCAAGTTACCGTTACTGTGTAACCGTAACTCCGACGGTCGACCGTGGCGATCGACCGTGAAAAGAAAAACTACAAAATAGCTCTCTGGACTATAGATGCTTGACTGTGATGGTCGACCACACTGTAGTACGGTCGACTGTAGCAGTCGACCGCACTGTTCACGGACAGTTTCTGATTTTGACAGATTCTGTAAATTTATGTATTTGACTTTGTAAAATTAATTAAACATAGTAAACCAACTCCAAAAATAATGAAATTTTGGTAAAAGGTTCTAGACATGTAGATAAACATGTTAGAGAAATTATTTCTGAAATATCTCTTCCCAGTTGAGAGAAATAAATGTTTGAACACAGATATACAATTTCTAAAAAAAACTTCTGAAAACTCGATTTTGTAAATTCAATTAAAAATAACAAAATAACTCCAAAATTAGTAAAACTTGGGGAAATATTTATATATATGAGTATAAATATGTAAACAAATAAATTTTTCAAATTACATTTCCCAATTATGAAAATGCATCAGTTTTGCAAAAAACATGCATGAACATGTGCACGAACATGAGCTTATTAAAAACATGATTTTGTAAATTCAAATAAAATTAATTCCAAAATTGATAAAACTTTGAGAAACATTTATAAACATGAATTTGAACATGTTAGAAAAATAATTTCTTAAATTGAGTTTCTTATTTGTGAAAACTCATGCATTTTGAAAGTGTGTCCAAAACATGAAAATATGATATACATGAAATTTGATGTTTTGACATGAATAATGTTTTGAAACCTTATGAAATGATTTTATAGACTTACTAAAATATGTATAAAATGATTGTTAAGTCCATAACCAAAACTTGTATATATATATAACTTGTTAAGTCCATATGTATAAAATATGTATAAAATGATTGTTAAGTCCATAACCAAAACTTGTATATATATATAAAAATCAAATATGTGTGTGTATATATGATTGAGCTTAAAGTACTAACACACATAATATAAAACCTAAACTAAATATACCAAAGCTTGATAGATCTTCGATGTAGCTCAACTTGATACACTTGCGGATGAAGCTAGAACTTGGATCTTTAATTTGAATTGCATAGGCTTCACTCCATAATTCTGTCAACCTCCATTGGATATGATCGTGAATGCACAATTCTTTCCATCCTCCAACTTGTTGTTTGTCTACAATAAATAGAAATATATAAATACTAGACAAGCAAAATTAATGGTAAATTATTTGTTAAACATCTTCAAAACAAAGAGGCCAACAATCTTTCCCTGTTTGATGATGACAAACAATTTACAAAAATGATATATGCATGAAAACAAATAAATATACAATATTGTAATTATCATGCATATAAATAAAAAGAATATACTCACAATATTTCTTCCTCTTTGATAACATCAAAATGGGGGGAAAAAAGGGGACAAAAAGATGAAGAGAACGAAAGCTGCCCCTACATATAAGCATGGGTGAGTATAAAAAAATATAGGGATTGCTCCCCCTATCAAAATGTCATATGGAGTATATGAAGTAAAGACCATGGCAAAACATGTGAGAAAGCATAGATGAAAAAATATGCTAAATATTACTCACATACAAGAGGATAATGAGAACACATATAGATATATTATTTATGAAAGAAGTGTCTCATTACACAATTATAAAAACTTAGTGTAAAAAATAGATTTATGAAATCAAAAGAAGTGCAACATGGGAATCATGCAAAAAGTTTTCAAATGAAAATAAATTAACCAAATAAAATCATAAATCAAATTTAAGTCCAAAAATGATGTTTGATCAATAAAAAAAATTCTTTGTAAAACTTGATCAAACAACATTAAAAATACGTTATAAAGCATATTTGAAATTTGAATCATCTATTATGCTTATATAATGAATTCAATAGAACAAATCAAAGCAAAATTTTTATAGTTCAAAAGTAACATATAAGAATCATGAACTATGGATTTAAAAACTAAAAATCATCTTTAAGAGTATAAAACTAAACCATCATTGATTTTGGAGAGGCAATCATATCTAGCTCTTGAGCTAGTAACAACCCATATAAACATTTAAGCACCCGGTAAATATGATTTGGGAATAAATACCTAATAAACCTGGGGGTTATATAACACAAACCTCTCATCAAAATTGAAACAAATAATCATGAAAACAAAATATTTGATTAATTAAAAATTATTTTCTTATAAAAAGTTTAGAACATGTTTTTCAAAACTAAGAAAAAAGAAAAAGAAAAAGACTAAAATTCTTGATTTAAAAAATCAAATTTGTTTTGGTACCTAAGAATTCTTGGTATCAAAAAGTTTAGGGATATGATACCGATCATTCAAGCTCAAAGCCTTAGGGTTATGAATCCTCTTGGGCATATATGGTGCACTAACATGGTCAAAGCAATATTTACTCAAATGACCATTCTGATTGTAATTTGTGCAATGAAAGAGATCCATTTGTTTTTGTGGACCTTTAGCTTGTACACGGGAATTATTTGCAAATAAATATTGTCTTTTAAATTCATTTTGCAAATGAAAAATATTCTTAAACAATAGTCTATTTGGAACATATTGCAACTTAGAGGCTTTTTGTATATCATAACAAAATTTTGCAAGATGTTCAAACCTACCACAAACATCATATTTAAAAATTTGTGGTCTAATAGAATTATTTGGCAAATGAGATTTTTTTCAAATTAAAATAATATTTGGCCAAATGACTAAAACGACCACAATGATCATACTTGAACACACTAGCATGCTTATGATAAACTGCGACACCCCTAGGTTTACACAAGGCTACAGTCCGAGATGAACTCAAGAATGTCAAACCTACCATGCACCACACCGTGCAATAATATGTTTCACCATCACAATTACTATCTCTCTAGTAGAGTCAACAACAGGTGTAGGTACAAGCAAGTAAAAACTATCTCTCTAGTAGAGTCAACAACAGGTGTAGGTACAAGCAAGTAAAAGATAATACAAAAGATAAATGATGAAATGATAGAAAGTCAACAACAGGTGTAGGTACAAGCAAGTAAAAGATAATACAAAAGATAAATGATGAAATGATAGAAATTAAAACAATACTTAATCATCCAATAAATGGAAATACAAAGGTCCATGTCTGAGTTAAACAAATCTGGAGATATCAACAAGTATCAAATATACAATGTCTGATAATATGAAATAAGGCACATAGCCTTTACAACACTAGAATTCAAATATACAATGTCTGATAATATGAAATAAGGCACATAGCCTTTACAACACTAGAATAAATACTCTCAAGTCTAAACAATACAAATATGAAATAAGGCACATAGCCTTTACAACACTAGAATAAATACTCTCAAGTCTAAACAATACATCTACAGTGGAGCACTAAAATAAAATGTAACTAAACTAGACAGCTGATCACTATAGTGCATCACCATCAACCTGCGACTCTCCGACTCCTGGCTCATTACCTAAAAGGGGGAGGGACGACGAGCGTCAAAGCACTAGCGAGAAACATCACAACCAACCCAAGGGATAGGGCTTATTGTATATAAAAATACAGTTAATACATAATAATATAATATCATCGATCTTAGCAAATATAGGGTTTCAGTATTTAGGAAACTACAACACAAGCATAGGTACGTCAAGCGAAATAATCCGAACAAGGAAACCCTCATGTATATACCTTTTATCTCAAATTATAAATCCCTAAATACCAAACCCGGAATCTAACACAGGAACAAATAAATTAAAAGAAAACAAAACCCATCTCCACTTCCAAACATAGTGTCATGTCGAACTCACATGAGTGTCATGTCCGAAAACGATAAGTGTCAAACACATAGACAATATACATTAAATGTCTAACACATGGACTACATGAAGTAAACGTCCAACAAATGGACTGAAAATAATGAGTGTCCAACGCATGGATTGAAAATAATCAATGTCCAATGCATGGACTGAATATAACCAATGTCCAACGCATGGACTAAATATAATTAATGTCTAACACATAGACTGAATATAACCAATGTCCAATGTATGGACTAAATATAACCAATGTCCAATGCATGGACCGAATGAAATGAATGTCCAACACGAGGACTAAAAGGTAATGCATGTCCAACATGAGGACTAAATAAAAATTTTGCAAATTGTAAGTGTCGAATATATATATACACAAAATATACACATAGACTCATGTCACACATGCCTCGATGTGCGGATCAGTACTTGTGTCAAAAGTCAACTCACATGTACAAATAATTCACTAACATTGTAAACTAGTGTCAGATAATCGAGGCGACCCTGAAAAGTAACTCAAACAGATCAAGAATCTATAAAACACTTCATCAGTCGACTCATGTGTCGACTAATGCCATCAGTCGACTCATTGGTCGACTAAGGAGATCAACCAGAACCACATCAGTTCATCAGTCAACTGATCGGTCGATTGGGGAACTGATAGAAAACAAAATCATCCAGTCAGTCGACTGATCGATCGATTGAAAGCTAGAAAAAAATCTAGCCCGTCGATCGACTGATCAGTCGACCGAACCGACGTAGAACCTGTTGTGCAGGTTTTGATTATTGCAATAAAATTTATATAAAATCATCATCATAAATCCCAAGCGTAAAGATACTGGTGTTAACATATATGTACTAAACTAAATGAATGATAAATTTATAAAAAACCTTAAACATATAAAAACATGTTTGATACGTTTTGAAATCAATAAATCATGAATTAACTCTTGTCAAACGTTTTCAGATCTAAATCTCTTTAATAAAACATCGATGGTCTTTTTATAAACTGAAAAGCTCAAACTTTCGTATCATATACTATAAAGATTTATTCTTTGTACTAAAAATACGTTTTAGGCTGAATAAAAACTCATTAAAACTTAATAAATTCATGTAAAACAAAAGGGACAGAGTTGGGTGAGATGTTACTTGCCTCTAGGGTTTGAGAGGATGATTCTCCTTTGCTGCAATGATCAGAACCCAATGAAAGTCCTTTGAAATGCCCCAAAATCGTCAAGAACAAACCTAGGGTTTAAGAGAGGAGAGAGGGGGCTAGGGTTTCTCAGATCTGATGGTGAGAGGGGGGGTTTTCGGGTAGAGGAGATCATATATGAATAGCCAGATCCAACCCAAAACCCGAACCAATCAAAATAGACCCGAAACCTGGAAAACTAGAAAATAGCTCATCAGTCGACTGATCAGTCGACTGATCTCGTCAGTCGACTGATCTCGTCAGTCGACTGATCTCGTCAGTCGACTGATCTCGTCAGTCGACTGATCGGTTGACTGATCTGGCAGTTTTCCTATTTCGTGCATGTTTTGCTCATTTGCAAAACCAACGCAACAAACTCTATATACATACACTCATATCATCTCAAATAACTCGTTATCATGTACATCTATGACCTCAAGATATTTCACAATAATTCACATATATACATAACCAAAAAAAAATATATGGGGTTTTACATTCTTCCCCCCCTTAAAAGAATTTCGTCCTCAAAATTCGGAAATTATATCTAAACAACTAATAATACTAGAAAAACACGTCGATGGTGTAATTCAACCCTCACGCATACACATCTCATAAAATTAAACATTAGATAAGCATATTGTGATATTTATACTTAACGATCCAAAATGATAATATTCCTGCTCAACCCCTAATCTAACGGAACTAGTACGTCGGGTGAAAAATCCAAACAAGGAACCCCCCATATATATACCATGTGTCCCGAAAGATTAAGAATTAAGCGTAAATATCCTCATCCTAGCATTAAATGTAAATATAACCAAATGTAAAAACATAAGTAATCACATATCATAATCATTCCACTTACTCAATAGGTGCAGGTATACGCGTTGCATAACATATTCGCATTCCCGAAAATTATCCTTGATATCTACACTTAACTATCTAAAATGCAAATACCCCCACTTAATCCCTAATTAAATAGAACAAGTACATCGAGCGAAAAATCCAAACAAGGAACCCCTCATATATATACCATATGTTCCGAGTACTTAGGAGTTAAGTGTTAATATCATCATTTCAGTGTTAAATATAAACATCACCATACAAGTAACCATAAGTCATAAACAAGTCATACAAACATTTCATTTATCTGCTCCAACATGTGTGGGTGGTCGTGACATATATCCTCCTCGCGCTCCCAAGAAATTTCCTCAACTCCTTTCCGGTTTCTCCGAACTTCCACCAAGGTAAACATCTTGTTTCTAAATTTCTTGTCTTCTCTTAGCAAGTATACAAACTGGGACTTCCATAGTAGTCAAGTTATCCTGATGTTAAAACTCTGATGCATTCAACACTCGTTGCTGCTCTTCATCATGTAAGTGCTTCTTGAGCATTGAAATATGAAATACATTGAGTACGCAAGACACCGATGCTTGAAAGTCTAGTCTATATGAAATAGTTCTAGTATGCTCCAAAATCCGGGACGATCCAATATCGTTGCACGCCTTCCTTATCGTTGCACGCCTTCCTTAGGTGATACTTTCGGCCTAACTAACTCCTCAATTTTGAAACTTCAAGGTTATTCGTCTCTTATATGCATAGCTCTTTTGCCAACTTTGATCAGCTAGAATCTGATCTTGGATCAGTATTTCATTGAAAACCAATAATACCCGTCCATAACATGATCTCCAACACTTGGTTTACTCTCTTTGTCTGACCATTCGTCTGGGGGTGGAATACATTACTGTAAGATAATCGACCACCAAATGAACAGTGAAAACTCCTCCAAAAATATGAAGTGAACACTCATCTTCGTTTCGATACAATCATCTTTGGAACTCTATGAAATCAAATTATCTCCCAATTAAATATCCTCGCGTGAGTCTTAGCTGTATAGTTAGTCTTTATTGGAATAAAATGTGCCGACTTCATTAGTCTATCCACTATCACCCCTACAGAATCATTTTCTTTCTTTGACTTTGGTGATCCTACAATGAAGTCCATAGAAATATTTACTTACTTCCGCCCCGGAATGGGTAAAGGTTGTAGGGTTCCTACTGATCTATGATGTTCTGTCTTTACTTGTTGGAAGGTAAAACCTTAGCTACATACTCTGAATTCTTCCTTTGCATGTCGTTCTACTAAAATGTTTCTTTCTGATCCTTGTACATTTTAGTTGTCCCTGGATGCACTGTGTACTGAGTACGATACACCTCGCCAAATAAGTTCCTTTCTGGTTGTGCATTAGCTGGTATCACTAATCGGCTCTTCTTTCGAAGTCCTTCATCTGTTCCATCGACCAAGTAAGCCTTTGGCTCTTTGAAAATATTCCCTTTTGAGTTTGACTGCAAGACTCTTAACTAAGCTCTGACTACTCTGTCACTTTAAAATGGTTGTACTGACATAGCTCCCAAATATATATAATATATATATATATATATATATCTCCCAACAATCTCTGTCCTAAAATCAAACTAGCTAATGATGTAAAAATCTCAATACATAGAACATCTCAATGCTACAAATACAATATTTATGCTTCCTGCTCAATGCGTATGCCACAACATTCGTTTTTCCCGGATAATACTGAATTTCATATTCTTACTCCTTCTTAAACTTAACCTATCTCCGCTATCTCTGATTGATTTTTTTCCTAGAGGGAAGGTACTTCAAACTCTAATGATTGATGAATAGCTCAAATTACACTCCATGTAGAGATCATGTTTTCCATGTCTTCCGTGCAAAGACCTCTACTGCCAAATTCTGAATCATGGGTGGGATAATTCTGTTCATGAGATCTTAACTGTAGTGAAAATGTAAGCCAAAACTTCTCTGGGTTTGCATCGAAACACATCCTGAACTCTACAACAATACCTTCATGTAGATGACGAATGTCTTATCACTGCTCGTGGTAATCAAAACTAATGCTATAGTCAACTGAACCTTTAAAGTCTCAAAGACTTCCTGGCACTCAGTGCTCCAAATGAACTATACACCCTTCTTGTAAGGCGTGTAAGTGACTTCAAAATAATTTAGAAGTCCTGAACAAACTTCTGGTAGTAACCGGCTAATCACAAAAAGCTATGAATTTCTATCATCGTCTTCGGTGGTTCTCGATCAAATATTATTGTAGCTTTAGCCGAATCCATTTCTACGTTCTCTCTGCTAATGACATGCCCATGATGTGACGCCATTGGGTTCACACAAGGCTGCAGTCCAAGGCGAAACCAAGAATGTCAAATCTGCCATGCACCACACCATGCAGTAACATGTTTCACCATCACAATTAACATCTATCTAGTAGAGTCAACAATAGGTGTAGGTACAAAAGCAACAATTAACATCTATCTAGTAGAGTCAACAATAGGTGTAGGTACAAAAGCAAGTAAAAGATAGTGCAAGAAGTAACGTAGGTACAAAAGCAAGTAAAAGATAGTGCAAGAAGTAACTGATGAAGTGATAGTGATCACATTAATATCACATCATCTAACATATAGAAATACATAGTCAATATATGAATAGATAACTGAAATACTCAACAAGTCACAAATACAAATGTCTGACAAAAGGAAATAAGGCACACAGCCTTTACAACTTATAGAATAAGACTCTCAAATGTCTAAACAAAACTACAGTGGAGCTCCAAAATAAAACATAGCTAAAATAGACAGCTGAACACTAAAGTATGTCGCCATCAACCTGCGACTCTCCGGGCTCCTGGCTCGTTACCTGAAAGGGGGAGGGACAACGAGCGTCAAAGCGCTAGCGAGCAACATCACAACCAACCCAAAGGAAACAGAGCTAGTTGTATAAGAAAATACAGTTAATACATAATAGATCTAAAATCATTGATCTTACTAAAGAGGATTTTGGTATTTAGAAATTTACAACACGAACATAGGTACGTCGAGCGAAATAATCCAAACAAGGAAACCCTCATGTATATACCTTGTATCTCAAATTGTAAATCCCTAAACACTAAACCCGAGGTTCTAGTACAGGAAACAATAATAAAAGAAACACAACTAATCTCAGAGCATAAATACAGTGCCATGGCATAGCTTACATGAGCATCATGTTATTACTTACATGTATGCCATATTATAATCTACATAAGTGTCATGTCGTAAACTCCTATGAGAAAGTCATATACAGGGTTAAGAAAATATGTCCGATACAGGAACTAGATACTGTGGTTTCCAAACAAATAGAATAAGGAATGTCAAATGTCCAACACGAGGACTAAAATGGATTATATTCCAACACGAGGACTTTTATGGATTATAGTCCAACAATGAGGACTGTGTAACTGTGAAGAGTATATGCGGACAGATATGCATAATCTAAACTCGCACGCATCTCGGTGTACATATCTAAACTTGTGTCAAAAGTCAACCCATATGTACAGATAAATCATTAACATGGTAAACTAGGGTCAGGTTATCGAGGCGACCCCGAAAAGCAACTCTAACAGATCAAAAATCTGTAAAAGAACTCATCAGTCGACTGATGTGTCGACTGATGACGTCAGTCGACTCATATGTCGACTGATAAGGTTCAGGCAGCATAGCCTCAGCTCACCAGTTGACATATCAGTCGACTGAGAAGCTGAGAAACATAATCAGCCCGTTAGTCGACTGATCAGTCGACTGATGACTTCAAATTTTAGCTCGTCGGTCGACTGATCAGTCAACCGATTGACTGCAGAAACTCTGCACAGGTTATTTTTTACCCAAAATTCGATCTAAACTCATCCCCATCAATCCCAAGCATGGAAATACTGATATTAATATGTATGAACTAAACTGAAATAAAAATCCCATGTGTTAAAACATAAACAAAACCCTAAACATGTCTATTTATGTTTTAAAACATCTTTAAAACAAAACTCATGTTAAATCTCTTATAAAAACATTTCAGATCAGATCTTCGATTCACAAAATGTTGGTGGGTTTTTAATATTCTGAAATCACATATCTTCCCACTATATGTATTCACAAAATGTTGGTGGGTTTTTAATATTCTGAAATCACATATCTTCCCACTATATGTTATAAAAATCAATTCTTTGTACAAAAATTATTTTTAATATTCTGAAATCACATATCTTCCCACTATATGTTATAAAAATCAATTCTTTGTACAAAAATTACATTTTTGGCTCATCAAAACCCATAAAAACTCTTTGAAAATGTTTAGAAAATTAGGGCAAGCTTGGGCGAGATGTTACTCGCCTCTGGGGTGATGAGAAGCTCTTGGATCTGAGAGAGAATGGTTCCCCTTCGCTACAACGTTAAGATTTTGACGAAATTCCTCCAAGTTCTTCCCCAAATAACCAAGAACAAGGCTAAGGTTTGAGATATGGGGGAGGGGGCTAGGGTTTTCTCAGTTCTGAAGATGAGAGGGGTGAATTCGGGTGAGAAAGAATATATGTGAACTGCTAAACCCAACCCAAACCCGAACCAAAACAAAACAGACCCGAAACCTATAAAAACTAGAAATCAGCGTATTAGTCGACTGATGTGTCGACTGATACAGTCAGTTGACTGATGTGTTGACTGATCTGGAAAATTTTAGTTTTTGTGCATGTTTTGCTTATTTGCAAAACCAACGCACAAAACTCTACACCCATACTCTCATATCATCTCAAATAACTTGTTATCATGCACCTCAACGACCTCGAGCTATTGATCATAAAAGAATTATTTATTTACTAATAATTCACATATATTTATATAAAAATTACGGGGTTCTACATTCTTCCCCCCTTAGAAGAATTTCGTCCTCGAAATTCAAAAACTATATGCCTCTCACAACATGAACTTCCAAATAAACATGTAAAGATATTTATACTTAACGATCTAAAATGGTAATATTCCCACTCAAACCCTAATCTAGTGGAACTAGTACATCAGGTGAAAAATCCAAACAAGGAACCCCCCATGTATATACCATGTGTTCTGAAAGATTAAGAATTAAGTGCGAACATTGTCATTCTAGTGTTAAATGTAAATATAACCAACGATATAAATATCATACAAGATACCTATCATAAAATTTAAATTTAGCTGTTCAAACAGGCGTGGGTAGTCGTGACACAAATCCTCTTCGCGCTACCGAGAAATCTCCTCAATGCCTCCTCGGTTCCACTGAACTTTCACCAAGGGAATTACCTTGTTTCTAAGTCTCTTGTCCTCTCTGGCAAGAATACAAACTGGTATCTCGACAGTAGTCAAATCATCCTTAAGCTCAATCTCTGGTGCATCCAATACTCGCTGCTGCTCCTCATCATGTAAGTGTTTCTTGAGCATAGAAACATGAAACACATTGTGTATACTAGACATCGATGCTGGAAGATCTAGTTTTTATGACACAACTCCAATGCGCTCCAAAATCTGGAATGGTCCAATATATCTCGGCGTAAGCTTCCCCCATCGTCCGAATCGCTGCACGCCCTTCATAGGTGATACCTTCAACATAACTGAATCCCCAACCTGAAACTCCAAGGGTCTTCACCTCTTATCTGCATAGCTCTTCTGCCGTCTCTGAGCGGCTAGAATCCGCTCCCTAATCAATACTACCTTCTCGGTAGTCTGCCTCACCAGCTCCGGTCTAAGCATAAAGCTATCTTCCGGTTCTACCCAACATATCGGTGATCTACAGGGTCTCCCGTATAACACCTCATACGGAGCCATACCGATCGTCGCTTGATAACTGTTGTTATAAGCGAATTCTATCAATGGAATGTGATCCTCCCAGCTGTCTTGAAAGTCAATGACACACGCCCGCAACATGTCTTCCAACACCTGATTCACCCTCTCTGTCTGACCATCCATTTGTGGGTGAAAAACACTGCTGAATGATAATCTGCTACCAAAAGAGTCCTAAAAACTCCTCCAAAAGTGTGAAGTGAACACCGAACCTCGATCCGATACAATCGTGTCCAGAACTCTGTGAAGTCGAACTATCTCCCGAATGAAGATCTTCACATAAGCCTCGGCTGTATAAGTGGTACTTACTGAAATAAAATGTGCTGACTTCGTCAACCGGTCCACTATCACCCAAACAGAATCATTCCCCTTCTTCGACATTTGCAACCCCATAATAAAATCCATGAAAATGTCTGCCCACTTCCACTCTGGAATGGGTAAAGGCTAAAGTGTCCCTGCCAGTCTCTGATGCTCCGCCTTCACCTGCTGACAGGTAAAACATCTAGCCACATAGTCTGTAATCTCTTTACGCATACCGCTCAACCAGAAATGTCTCTTCAAGTCTTTGTACATATTGGTGGTTCCTAGATGCACTGTGTACCGAGTACGGTGTGCCTCATCAAATAACTCTCTCTTCAGCTCTGCACTGGCTGGAATAACCAATCTACCCTTCATCCGTAGAACTCCATCAGTTCCAATGGTCTAATCAGTCTTAGGCTCTTTGAAAATCTCCTCCTTTCGGATTTGAATCCAAGAGTCTCCCAACTGAGCTCTGACAACTCTGTCACTCCAAGATGGCTGCACTGTCACAGCTCCCAAAAATGCATTGGTTACTCCAATCTCGGGTCTAAAATCAAACTGGCTAAGAGTGATAAGATCCCGATGGAGTGAACACCTCAAAGCCAAAATCCGATGTCGACGCTTCCTATTTAAGGCATCTGCTACGACGTTCGCCTTCCCAGGATGATACTGAATCGCGAACTCGTAGTCCTTGATAAACTTAACCCACCTCCTCTATCTCTGATTGAGTTCCTTCTGAGAAAAGAGGTACTTCAGACTCTGATGGTCTGTAAACAACTCAAACTGCACTCCATATAAGTAGTGCCTCCATGACTTCAATGCAAATACCACTGTCGCTAACTCCAAGTCATGAGTGGGATAGTTCTGCTCATGCACCCTCTACTGTCGTGAGATATAAGCTACTACCCTCTGAGTCTGCATCAATACGCCTCCTAAGCCAGCCAACGATGCATCTGTATATACTATGAATGTCTTGTCACTGCTCGGAATAGTCAAAACCGGTGCTGTAGTAAAATTAGCCTTTAAAATATCAAAGGCCTTCTGGCACTCCATGCTCCACATGAACTGTACACCCTTCTTCGTAAGGTGTGTAATCGGCATAGCAATCTTTGAGAAGTCCTGAATGAACTTCTTATAATATCCAGCTAAACCCAAAAAGCTGTGAATCTCTGTCACCATCTTCGCCGGCTCCCAATCAAGAACTGCCGTGACCTTTGCCGGATCCACTGCTATGCCCTCCCTACTGATGATGTGGCCAAGAAATCTGACTTCTACAAGCCAAAATTTACACTTGCTGAACTTGGCATACAGCTGATGCTCCTGAAGAGTCCTCAACGCTATCCGTAGATGCTCCTCGTGATCTGCCTCTGATCTCGAGTAAATGAGAATATCATCAATGAAAATAATCACAAACTGATCTAAGAAAGGACGAAAAACCCAGTTCATCAAGTCCATGAATACCGCGGGTGCATTGGTCAACCCAAATGGCATGACCAAGAACTCAAACGATCCATATCTAGTAAGAAAGGCGGTCTTGGGAATATCAATCTCCCGAACCCGCAACTGATGATAGCCAGAACGAAGATCAATCTTCGAGAAATACTATGCTCCCTGTAGCTGGTCAAACAAGTCATCAATCCTAGGTAGTGGGTACCTATTCTGGATAGTGACCTTGTTCAACTCTTTATAATCTATGCATAATCTCATACTACCGTCCTTCTTCTTCACGAAGAGGACCGGCGCGCCCCACGGAGAATGACTCCGGTGAATAAAACCCTGAGCTAACAACTTATCTAACTGGGTCTGAAGCTCCCTTATCTCAGTTGGTGCCATGCGATAGGGTGCGCGGGATATCGGGGCTGTGCCTGGCTGCAACTCAATACAGAACTCCACCTCTCTCACCGGAGGTAATCCAGGTATGTCCTGAAAAACATCCTGATACTCTGAGACAACTCTAGTCTCCAATAACTCAGCACCCTGATCCTGTCGCATCACCTCCTCGATGTACACCAGAAATGACTCCGCAAATCGGTTGCCTTGAGAGGTGGCTACAATCATCTCGGACCCATCGAACACTTGCAACTTGACTGTCTTCGCAAAGCAGTTAATACTAATATGATAGGAAGACAACCAATCCATACCAAGGATGACATCGAACTCGGACATATGCAACACTATCAAATCAACTATGAACTCTGGCACGTCTAAACTAATGGTACACCTCCTACAAACGCTCTCCAGAAGCGACACATCACCTAAAGGGGTGGAAACGGATAAACGGGTGTCTAGAGGCTGAGCTACGAGCTGGAGTCTAGCCATAAATGCATACGATATGAAAGAATGTGAAGCTCCCGAATCGAAAAGAATACGGACTGGAAAGGAATTCACAAAGAACGTACCCTCCACTACAGCTCCGCTAGCTCCATGATCACGGGGAACTACTACATAGACCCTGCCTGTGACTGAAGACTGCTCTGCTACTGGAGATGGAGAATATGGGATAATCTGCCCCTGAGGAACCTCCTGAACTGCTCGAACCTGTCCCTTAGTCCTCTGAGCTGCTGGCGGTGCCTCGAGTCTGTTCTGCTGGCTGTTGTTCAGATGGAGTCTGCTGTGACTCTGCCTGCCCAGCTCTCCGAGTACGAGGCCCACCACGTCCTGCCATTTCTCTGATCATAAGAAAATAAGAGTTTATGAGTCAAAATAGACTTCTATAAATAGAGTATCACAATACAATTTTCACAACATATAGTAATTGCACAAATACTTTGAACTTATACCAAAATAGTTATAAAAAAATCTCAAATTTTGAGATATACGCATATATCGTCCTCACTCATACTAGGAAATCCTTACGGACTCTATACATGAATCCTAGGAAACTCTATCCTAGCTCCACGACTCGACACAGGATGATCCTAAGGATACTGGAACTAGAGCTCTGATACCAACTGTGATGCCCATGGGTTCACACAAGGCTGCAGTCCAAGGCGAAACCAAGAATGTCAAACCTGCCACGCACCACACCATGCAGTAAAATGTTTCACCATCACAATTAACATCTATCTAGTAGAGTCAACAATAGGTGTAGGTACAAAAGCAAGTAAAAGATAGTGCAAGAAGTAACTGATGAAGTTATAGTGATCACATTAATATCTTATCATCCAACATACAGAAATACATAGTCAATATCTGAATAGATAACTAAAATACTCAACAAGTCACAAAAACAAATGTCTGACAAGAGGAAATAAGGCACACAGCCTTTACAACTTCTAGAATAAGACTCTCAAATGTCTAAACAAAACTACAGTGGAGCTCCAAAATAAAACATAGCTAAAATAAACAGCTGAACACTAAAGTGTGTCGCCATCAACCTGTGACTCTCCGGGCTCCTGGCTCGTTACCTGAAAGGGGGAGGGACAACGAGCGTCAAAACGCTAGCGAACAACATCACAACCAACCCCAAGGGAACAGGGCTAGCTGTATAAGAAAATACAGTTAATACATAATAGATCTAAAATCATTGATCTTACTAAAGAGGATTTTGGTATTTAGAAATTTACAACACGAGCATAGGTACGTCGAGCGAAATAATCCAAACAAGGAAACCCTCATGTATATACCTTGTATCTCAAATTGTAAATCCCTAAACACTAAACCCGAGGTTCTAGTACGGGAAACAATAATAAAAGAAATACAACTAATCTCAGAGCATAAATACAGTGCCATGGCATAGCTTACATAAGCATCATGTTATTACTTACATGTATGCCATATTATAATCTACATAAGTGTCATGTCGTAAACTCCTATGAGAAAGTCATATACAGGGTTAAGAAAATATATCCGATACAGGAACTAGATACTGTGGTTCCCAAACACATGGAATAAGGAATGTACAATGTCCAACACGAGGACTGAAATGGATTATAGTCCAACACGAGGACTTCTATTGATATAGTCCAACACGAGGACTGTGTAACTGTGAAGAGTATATGCGGACAGATATGCATAATCTAAACTCACACGCATCTCGGTGTACATATCTAAACTTGTGTCAAAAGTCAACCCACATGTATAGATAAATCATTAACATGGTAAACTTGGGTCAGGTTATCGAGGCGACCCCGAAAAGCAACTCTAACAGATCAAAAATCTATAAAATAGCTCATCAGTCGACTGATGTGTCGACTGATGACGTCAGTCGACTCATATGTCGACTGATAAGGTTCAGGCAGCACAGCCTCAGCTCACCAGTCAACATATCAGTCGATTGAGAAGCTGAGAAACATAATCAGCCCGTTAGTCGACTGATCAGTCGACTGATGACTTCAAATTTTAGCCCGTCGGTCGACTGATCAGTCGACCGATTGACTGCGAAAACTCTGCACAGGTTATTTTTCACCCAAAATTCGATCTAAACTCATCCCCATCAGTCCCAAGCATGGAAATACTGATATTAACATGTATGAACTAAATTGAAACAAAAATCCCATGTGTGAAAACATAAACAAAACCCTAGACATGTGTATTTATGTTTTAAAACATCTTTAAAACAAAACTCATGTTAAATCTCTTATTAAAACATTTCAGATCTAGATCTTCAATTCACAAAACGTTGGTGGGTTTTTAATATTCTGAAATCACATATCTTCCCACTATATGTTATAAAAATCAATTATTTGTACAAAAATTACATTTTTGGCTCATCAAAACCCATAAAAACTCTTTGAAAATGTTTTGAAAATTAGGGCAAGGTTGGGCGAGATGTTACTCGCCTCTGGAGTGATGAGAAGCTCCTGGATCTGAGAGAGAATGGTTCCCCTTCGCTGCAACATGAAGATCTCGACGAAATTCCTCCAAGTTCTTCCTCAAATCACCAAGAACAAGGCTAGGGTTTGAGATAGGGGAGAGGGGGCTAGGGTTTTCTCTGTTCTAAAGATGAGAGGGGTGAATTCGGGTGAGAAAGAATATATGTGAACTGCTAAACCCGACCCAAACCCGAACCAAAACAAAATAGACTCGAAACCTGTAAAATCTAGAAATCAGTGTATCAGTCGACTGATGTGTCGAGTGATCTGGAAAATTTTAGTTTTTGTGCATGTTTTGCTTATTTGCAAAACCAACGCACAAAACTCTACACCCATACTCTCATATCATCTCAAATAATTTGTTATCATGCACCTCAGCGACCTCAAGCTATTGATCATAAAAGAATTATTTATTTACTAATAATTCACATATATTCATAGAAAAATTACGGGGTTCTACACATGAAATCTAACTTCTGAAAGCCAAAATTTACACTTACTGTACTTGGCATATAATTGATGTTCCTGAAGAGTCCGTAAAGCTAACCGAAGGTGCTGCTCGTGTTCGGCCTCCTATCTCAAAAAGATGAGAATATCGTTGATAAAAACAATTACAAACTGGTCCAGATAGGGATAGAAAAACCCGGTTCATCAAATCTTTGATTATCACGAGTGAATTGGTCAAACCAAATGGCATGACCAGAAACTCGAAAGATACATCTCGAGTAAGAAAAGCGGTTGGGAAAATCCATCTTTCAAATTCACAACCACAAAAACCCAATACGAAGATAAATCTTTGAGAAATGTTGCGCTTCGCGCAGCTGATCGAACAAGTCTTAAATCCTATCAAATCTAGATAGTGACCTTGTTCAACTATCTATAATCAATACACAATCTCATATTGTTGCCCTTCTTCTTCATGAAGAGGATTGGCGCCCCCTATGGAGAAAGACTACGACGAATAAAACCCTGAGCTAACAACTCATCCAACTGGATCTGAAGCTCCCTCATCTCAGCTGGTGCCATGCGATAGGGTGTGAGGGATATCGGGGCTGTGCTCGGTTACAACTTAATGTAAATCTCAACCTCTCACACAGGAGGTAACCCAGGTATATCCTAAAAGACATCCTGATACCCTGAGATAACTCTTCTCTCCCATAAATCAATACTCTGATCCTATTGCATCACCTTCTTAATGTACGCCAGCAATGACTCTGCAAAATGGTTGCCCTGAGAGGTTGCTAAAATCAACTCGGACCCATCGAACGCTCACAAATTGACTGTCTTCGTAAAGCAATCAAAACAAACATGGTAGGAAGCCAACAAATCCATACTAGGGATGACATCAAACTCGGACACATGCAACACTATCAAATCTATGACAAACTCCGACTAAATCCATACTAGGGATGACATCAAACTCGGACACATGCAACACTATCAAATCTATGACAAACTCCGACTCATCTAGACTAATAATACACCTCTCGGACACATGCAACACTATCAAATCTATGACAAACTCCGACTCATCTAGACTAATAATACACCTCCTACCAATGCTCTCCAGAAGCAATACCTCACCTAAAGGGATGGAAAACTGATAATGAAATGTCTAGAGGCTGAGCTATAATTTGGAGTCTAGTCATAAAAGCATACGAAATGAAAGAACACGAAGCTCCCGAATCGAAAAGAATACGGGTAGGAAAATGATTCATGAGGAACATACCCTCCACAACTGCTCCGCTAGCTCCATGATCATGTAGAACTACTGCATATACTCTGCCTGTGGCTGAAGGCTGCTCTGCTACTGGTGATAGAGAATATGGGACAATCTGCCCCTGGGAAACCTCCTGAACTGTTAGAACCTGCCCCTCAGTCTTTCTGCTACTGCTGATTCGGACCATTTCCCTTCTGAGCTCTTGTTGGTGTATTGCGGCACTCTAATACCTTGTGCCCAACCTTACGACAATTAAAACAAGTTCCCCGAAACTTGCACTGCTGACGTGCTCTCTGATCCTATTGGGATCCCTTCATATGAGAGCCCTGCTACTGCTGTTGAGGTCCAAACAAGGATCTCTTGTTCTTACCCTTTTCTCCGGTGTGCTCTCTCTTAGCACTCCCATCCTTGTCCTTCTGAAACTTAGCCATCCTATTTTCCTGAGAAATGGCGATTTTAGCTACTGGTGGTGGTGGTGTAATACAATTCGCCACAAGCTCCTCGATTGCTGCTATCCTAGCGACTAGGGGAGCCATAAGATCTATTAGGTATTGGGGAGCCTGTTGTGGCTCAGGTAGTGACTGATGTGGCTCCGGGGGAGTTAACTATGGTTCAGCCTGTCCAGATCTTCGAGTACGTGGCACACCATATTCTGACATCTGAGCATATAACAAAAAGAGTTTCATGAGTCAAAATGGATACATATACATACATAACATATAACCATACGATTTTCACAACATACAGTATTCACACAAATACTTTAAACAAAAATAGTTATCATAAAAAAAATTCTCAAATTTTTGAGATATACGCATATATCATCCTCACTCATACTAGGAAATATTTAGCAGACTCTATACATGAATCCTAAGAAACTCTATCCTAGCTCTACGACTCGACACGGGATGATCCTAAGGATACTGTAACTAGAGCTCTGATATCAACTGTGACGCACCTAGGTTCACACAAGGCTACAATCTGAGATAAAACCAGGAATGTCAAACCTACCATGTACCACACCGTGCAATAACATGTTTCACCATCATAATTACTATCTCTCTAGTAGAGTAAATAACAGGTGTAGGTACAAGCAAGTAAAAGATAATATAAAAGATATATGATGAAATGATAGAAATCAAAATAATACTTCATCATCCAATAAACAGAAATACAAAGGTCCATGTCTGAGTTAAACAAATCTGGAGATCTAAACAAGTATCAAATATACAATGTCTGATAATATGAAATAAGGCACATAGCCTTTACAACACTAGAATAAATACTCTCAAGTCTAAACAATACATCTACGGTGGAGCACCAAAATAAAATGTAACTAAACTAGACAGTTGATCACTATAGTGCATCGCCATCAACCTGCGACTCTCCGACTCTTGGCTCGTTACCTGAAAGGGGGAGGGATAACGAGCGTCAAAACGCTAGCGAGCAACATCACAACCAACCCAAGGGATAGGGCTCATTGTATATGAAAATATAGTTAATAGATAATAATATAATATCATCGATCCTAGCAAATATAGGGTTTTAGTATTTAGGAAACTACAACACGAGCATAGGTATGTCGAGTGAAATAATCCAAATAAGGAAACCCTCATGTATATACCTTGTATCTCAAATTGTAAATCCCTAAATACCAAACCCGGAATCTAACACAGGAACAAATAAATTAAAAGAAAACAAAACCCATCTCTGCTTCCAAACATAGTGTCATGTCGAACTCACATGAGTGTCATGTCCGAAAACGATTAAGTGTCTAACACATAGACTATATAGATTAAATGTCCAACACATGGACTGCATGAAGTAAACATCCAACACATGGACTGAAAGTAACGAGTGTCCAACGCATGGACTGAAAATAATCAATGTCCAACGCATGGACTGAATATAACCAATGTCCAACGCATGGACTAAATATAATTAATGTCCAATGCATGGACAGAATATAATCAATGTCCAACGCATGGACTAAATATAACTAATGTCCAACGCATAGACCGAATGAAATGAATGTCCAACACGAGGACTGAAAAGTAATGCATGTCCAACACGAGGACTAAATATAAATTTTGCAAAGTGTAAGTGTCGAATATATATATACACAAAAGATACACATAGACTCATGTCACACGTGCCTTCGTATACGGATCAGTACTTGTGTCAAAAGTCAACTCAGATGTACAAATAATTCACTAACATTATAAACTAGTGTCAGATAATTAAGGTGACCTCGAAAAGCAACTCAAACAGATCAAGAATCTGTAAAACACCTCATTAGTCGACTCATGTGTCGACTGATGCCATCAGTCGACTCTTTGGTTGACTGAGGAGATCAACTAGAACCACATCAGTTCACCAGTCGACTAATCGGTCGACTGGGGAACTGACAGAAAATAAAATTAGCCCGTCAATCGACTGATCGGTCGACTGATAGCTGGAAAAAAATCCAGCTCGTCGGTCGACTGATCAGTCGACCGAACCGACGCAGAACCTATTGTGCAGGTTTCGATTATTGCAATAAAATTTATATAAAATCATCATCATAAATCCCAAGCATAAAGATACTAATTTTAACATATATGTACTAAACTGAAATGAAAGATACATTTATCAAAAACCTTAAACATATAAAAACATGTTTGATACGTTTAGAAATCAATAAATCATGAATTAAATCTTGTCAAATGTTTTTAGATCTAGATCTCTTTAATAAAACGTCGATGATCTTTTTATAAATTGAAAAGCTCAAACTTTCGCATCATATACTATAAAGATTTATTCTTTGTACTAAAAAAACGTTTTAGGCTCAATAAAAACTCAATAACTTCGTGTAAAACAAAAGGGATAGAGTTAGGCGAGATGTTACTCACCTCTAGGGTGTTGCAACACTCCTAGATCTGCATGAGGATGATTCCACTATGCTTCAACAATCGGAGCCCACTGAAATTCCTTTGAAACTCTCCAAAATCACCAAGAACGAACCTAGGGTTTGAGAGAGGAGAGAGGGGGCTAGGATTTATCAGATCTGATGGTGAGAGGGGGGGTTTTCGGGTAGGGGAGATCATATATGAACAGTCAGATCCGACCCAAAACCCAAACCAATCAAAACAGACCCGAAACCTGGAAAAACTAGAAAACAGCTCGTCAGTCGACTGATTAGTCGACTGGTCTCGTTAGTCAACTGATCGGTCGACTGATTGGGTAGTTTTCTTATTTTGTGCATATTTTGATCATTTGCAAAACCAACACACAAAACTCTATATACATACACTCATATCATCTCAAATAACTCGATATCATGTACATCTTTGAGCTCAAGCTATTTATCACAATAATTCACATAAATACATAACCAAAAAAATACGGGGTTTTACATAAACTTATGACCAAAACGACCACAATGATCATACTTGAACACACTTGATCACACTTGACCAAAACGACCACACTTGAACACACTAAGTTTGATACCAATTGTTAAACCCAAGAGGGGGGTGATTAGGCAATGCTAATCTTATCCAATTTTATACAAATTAAAACTTATTAATAAATTATTCTTTTTGCAAGATAGATATACAATATGTTATAAGAAAGAATAAACAATATTAACAAATGAATATATCCTAGCAATGAGATATACTATGAAATATATGCAAGGATATATAAACTAGCACAAGGGTAAAATAAACAATTTACAAATGTGATAGGGCAATTGACAATGGCGATAAGAATGTAATAAACACTAAGCACAAATGAAACGCCAAAGCAAACTCAAACACAAGCAAATGATCATGGAGTTTGGACCTTCCGTCCTACGTCTCCGTTCCTCACCCCCGAGGTGAAATACACTGTAACAACCGAGTTTTCTACACTCACCTAAATAACGTTTACACCTTATAACTTTATTCACAGAGTTTGGTCCCCACGACCTATGTCTCAGTTCCTCACCTCGAGGATATCTCAACTTCACACTCGGTTTTCTAGCTAACCGAAAACTTTACAATCTCACAATATAACAAATGATTTGTTCTCTACAATTAATGAGAACTCAATGTAAGCTCACACTTAATTGTTACAAATCTTACCAACCCAAATATACTATATATGAAAATACAATAAGCTCAAGTGGGTGTGTGTAAACAATGAGTAAAATAAAATCAAACTAAATTAATGTCTAGCAAATATAAATATGGAAATGTAAATATAAATAAGCTAGATAATTGAGTTGAGAAAACTTCTCTAAAACAAGAGAGATGGAGATGTGAAGTGGAAAGCTCAAACCAAAGATGATCTCCTCTTCTTGTGAAACAATCTTCACAAACTTGAAACTTTTAACCCACACTTAAACAAAACTTAAACTCTTGTAAAAACTTATTTAAAACATCCCTTGGTAGTAGAAAATAGTTATAACAAAAGGGTTTATACAGGAAAGAAGAAAACAACTCCAAAAACCCACTAAAAAATAAAAATAAGCAAGTTACTGTTACTGTGCAACGGTAACTTCGACGGTCGACCGTGACGATCGACCGCGAGAAGAAAAATTACAAAACAGCTCTCTAAACTACAGACAGTCAACCGTGACAGTCGACCACACTATAGCATGGTCGACTGTAGCGATCGACCGCACTATTCACGGACAGTTTCTGATTTTGAAAGATTCTAGAAATTTATGTATCTGACTTTATAAAATTAATTAAAAGTAGTAAATAAAATCTAAAAATCATGAAATTTTGAGAGAAAGTTCTAGACATGTAGATAAACATATTAGAGAAAGAATTTATGAAATATCACTTTCCAATTGAGAGAAATAAATATTTGAACATAGATATACAGTTTCTAAAAAAACTGCTAAAAACTCGGTTTTGTAAAATCAATTAAAAATAACAAAACAACTCTAAAATTAGCAAAACATAAGGAAATATTTATATATATATGAGTATAAACATGTAAATGAATAAAATTTTTAAATCACTTTTTCCAATTGTGAAAATGCATCAGTTTTGTAAAAACATGCACGAATATGTGCACGAACATGAGCTTATTAAAAACTTGATTTTGTAAATTCAAATAAAATAAATTCAAAAATTGATAAAACTTTGAAAAACATTTATAAACATGAAATTGAACATGTTATAACAAGAATTTCTCAAATTGAGTTTCTCATTTGTGAAAACTCATGTATTTTGTAAGTGTGTCCAAAACATTAAAATGTGATATACATAAAATTTTATGTTTTGACGTAAAAAATATTTTGAAACCCTATAAAATGATTTTATAGACTTAATGAAATATGTATACAATGATTATTAAGTCCATAACCAAAACTTGTGTATATATATAACTATATATATAAAAACCAAATATGTGTGTGTATATATGATTGAGCTTAAAGTACTAACATATAATATAAAACCTAAAAATATACCCAAGCATGATAAATCTTCGATGTAGCTCAACTTGGTACACTTGCGGATGAAGCTAGAATTTGGTATACTTACGGATGAAGCTAGAACTTGGATCTTTAATTTGAATTGTATAGGCTTCACTCCACAATTCCGCCAATCTTCATTGGATATGATCGTGAATGTGCAATTCCATCCATCCTCCAACTTGTTATTTGTCTATAATAAATAGAAATATATAAATACTATACAAACAACATTAGTGATAATTTTTTTGTTAAACATCATCAAAATAAAGAGGCCAACATTTTGGGAAGTGGGGCGTGATAAGGATGTGCGTACAAGATTTGGCAGATCCACATCTTTAAACTCAAAAATCACATCCTACTCCATGAATTCAGGTTAGCTTCCGCATCTTCTTCATTCTCTCGATAGTTTGACATAAATGATCTTGCGTTTGATTACAATATTTTCACCTATTAAAGCAAAATATTTTATATGAATTGGTGTCGTAGTGGTGTTCATGTTAAACTATTGAGAATCAATTGTGATTTGTGATGTGATATTCTTGGATGTTCTAAAATCTAACAATCATCCTTTTGAACTTCTTAATTTGAGAACAAAATTTGGTTGTTCTTCCTTATATATATTCTTCATGGTTCTAGATTCAAAAGGATTTTTATATATGTGATTTTTAGTGAAAAAAATATATATTTATTTATGATAAATATCTTTATAACATGGTTGTGCATGAAAACTAGCGTTTTGAGCTTATGAGAATGTATTTATGCATCAGTTATAAGGTTGAGTTTGCAAATTTGCAAATCTTGTGCAGCAGAGTCGAAGAACCCAGTTTTCAGCTCATGAGTCGACCCATGAATGTCATGAGTCAACTCATGATATCAACTCCCATTGTCATAAGTCTCTGTTAAGTCGACTCATTATCTTATGAGTCGACCCATGAGTCATGAGTCGACTCATGACAGTCATGAGTCGCCTCATCGTGGGTTTTCTGGTTTTTGTGAATCGGGTTTGTTCGGGTCGGGTTTTAACTGTTCATATATATTCTCCTCCACTCAAAAACACCTCTTTTCATCAGTTCTCCCTAGAGAAACCCTAGCCTCCTCTCCCCTTCTAAACCCTACTTCGTTTTTGGGCATTTTGGGAGATTTTTGGGGATTTCAGCAGCTTCTTTTGGATTGCAGCGAAGGGGATTGTTCATCATCACATCTGAGGCAAGTAACATCTCGCCTAATCCTTTTCCCATGTTTTTAGCAGTTTACAAATATTTTTGCATGAGTTTTATTGAGCCTAAGACTTATTTTCAAGTATAAATCAATGTTCTTATTAGGGTGAATGCTAGAAATCATTAGTTTCGGATTTGAAATCTTCACCAACGAGTTTTTGATAAAAACCCAAATCTGGAAATTTATTTAGGAATAACAAATATGAGTTTTTATTTTGATTAAATGTTTTCACTCATGTTTAGGAGTTAAAAGTTAGGTCTAACATGCTAATGTTCATTTCTCATGTTATATATGAATTTATCACTACCTCATAGTCTAGAATTGATAGTTATGGAGGTAAGGATCAGTATAGAGGGAGTATGGAATGAGATGGACTCATAACTCATCATGAGTCGACTCATCAGGTTGAGTTGACACATGACTGTCATGACTCGACTCACAAAGTCAATTCCTGTTATTCATAAGGGTCTGCTGAGTCGACTCGTCAGTTTATGAGTCGACCCATGAGTCATGAGTCGACTCATAGCTGATCATGAGTCGACTCATCGGAGTTTTTCCTATTTCCTTTGTGTTTCTGCTTGATCATCTACTGTGCTTATACTTTCATACAGTGTTCATACATGATCGAGGGTTTTGTTTATCTTTTGTTGAACATGAGAAGTTGCCTTGTTTATTGGGTATTAAATTGTAGTATTTTATGATTTCATCTACATATATAAGATGACTTTTCTGACACAAGCTTAGATCTGTACAGCGAGGCATGTACAAGAGTAGAATATGTATACCTTTATTGTTAGTATTTCATGGTTCGTATACATAGTCCTTGTGTTGGACTATAATCCATTAAAGTCCTCGCGTTGGACTATAATCCATCAAAGTCCTTGTGTTGGACTATAATCCATTAAAGTTCTCGTATTGGAGTATAATCCATTACAGTCTTATGTTGGATAATTGTTAAACCTTGAGTATGTTTCTTAACTGAGTTTGGAGCACGACATATTATATAAGGCTGGGACATGATAGCTACCTAGGCTGGACATGACATTTATTGTAGCTTTGACATGTTCAAATTTATATGAGGCTGGGACATGACATTTATTGCTAAACCTTGAGTATGTTTCTTTCCTTTATTATTCCTTGTTTTAAACCTCGGGTTTAGTATTTAGGGATTTACAATTTGAGATACAAGGTATATACATGAGAGTTTCCTTATTTGGATTATTTTGCTTGACGTACTTATGCTCGTGTTGTAATTTCCTAAGTAATAAAACCTACTATTGTTAGTACAAATGATTTTATATTTTTATGTATTAACTGTATTTTTTATATATAACGAGCCCTATCCCTTAGGGTTGGTTGTGATGTTGCTCGCTAGCGCTTTGACGCTCGTTGTCCCTCCCCCTTTCAGGTAACGAGGCTGGAGCCCGGAGAGTCGCAGGTTGAGGACAATTTTTATTAGCGCCTGTTTATCCTCTTATTAGATGTATTTCATTTTTGTACTCCACTCGAGATATTTTTAGACTTGAGAGATTTATATTCTAGAGTTGTAAAGGTTGTGTGCCTTATTTCTTGTATCAGATGTTTTGTATTTTGAGACATATTGAGATTTCCAGACTATTATTATTCGTTTCAGACATTAACTATGTACTCCAGCTTATTTGGTTGATGAGATGTATAAATCCAAAATCTAACATTTCATCGTGTAGTTATTGTTAAATCTTTTACATGCTTTGTACCTACACCTGTTGTTGATTCCACTAGAGAGATAGTAATTATGATGGTGAAACATGTTATTGCATGGTGTGGTGCATGGCAGGTTTGGCATTTTTAGTTTCACCTCGGACTGTAGCCTTGTGTGAACCCAGGGGTATCACGGTTGGTATCAGAGCTCTAGTTCTAGTATCCTTAGGATCATCCTGTATCGAGTCATGGAGCTAGGTTAGAGTTTTTTAGGATTTATGTATTGAGTCCGTTAAGGATCTCCTAGTATGAGTGAGGATGGTATATGCATATATCTTAAAATTTTAAGAAATTTTTTTTATATGACAACTATTTTGCTTAAAGTATATGCGTAAATACTATATGATGTGAAAATCGTATTGTGATATATTATGTATGTATATATGACTGCTTTGACTCATGAACTTTTATTTTCTTATGACCAGTGAGATATGGCAGGACGTGGCAGACCTCGCACTCGCAGAGCCGCTCAGGCAGAGCTATAGCAGGCCCCACTCGAGTAGGAGCAAGCACCACCTAAGCAACAGCAGGCTCCCTAGTACCTCATTGATCTCATGGCTCCCATCGTAGCTAGGATGGCAGCAATGGAGGAGCTTGTGGCGAGTCATATCGTGCCACCGACACCACCACCACCACCTCCAGTAGTTCCACCACAAAGGATACCAGCCATCCTAATTAGAGAGAGAGACCCAGAGGTAGCACCTGTAGCTATTCCACCAGCGGTACCGGATAGAGCCACGGAGCAGGAGGCTTGGATCCGCTTGGTAGAGAGCTACCAAAAGATGAGAGCACCGGAGTTCCAGGGCTCTTCAGACCCACTTGTAGCCTACAAGTGGAAGGAGGATGTGAGTAATGTCCTAGACATACTCAATGTGAACTCAATTTAGAAGCAAAGACTGGCATCATATAGTCTGAAGGAGGATGCCGGGAGATGGTACCGATTCCAGTTTCCATTGGAGCAGCGGATGATCCTCACTTGGGAGGATTTTATTTCTTTCTTTTTTATGCACAATATTTTTCTTCTGCAGTACGGATTGGGAAGGAATTTGAGTTGTCCCGTTTGACTCAGGGGGACATGTCAGTTGCAAAGTTTGAGAGCAAGTTCATGGAGTTGCTGCATATCACAAGGATGTGGCAGATAGGAGAGTGTCAAGCTCAGATGATCCTAGTAGGGCTTTGCCCTAATCTTTGCCGATACCTCATTTTGAGGAAGTTCTATTCAGTCCGGGAGGTAGCTGAGGCCGCCACCTCACAGGAGAATGAGACGACTATGTTTTAGAAGGACAAGGAGGGGAAGACTAAGACAGGACAGATTGGAGACAAGGGGAAGAATAAGAGGCCCTTGATAGGACATCAACAGCAGTAGCAGGGCCCTCATAAGAGGGGACCCCAGCAAGATCAGAGGGCTCATCATCAGTGCAAGTTTTTGGGGGTATGCTTTAACTGTCGCAAGGTGGGATACAAGGCTTCAGAGTGTCGTAGTGCACCAGCAGGAGCTCAGCCAGGCAGGGGTCTGAACCAGCAGCAACCATGATCAGCAGCCATGATAGCAGGGCCGAGGTCAGGGTCAGCAAGTTAGGCTTGAGGCACCGCCAGCAACACAGAGGACAGAGGGGTAGGTTCGAGTAGTCCAGGAAGTTCCCTTGGGGCAGATTATCCCATATTTTCCAGTACCAGCAGTAGAGCAATCTTCAGCACCGGGCAGAGTATATGCAGTTGTTCCTTGTGATCATGGTGCTAGCGATGCAATTGTGGAGGGTACGTTCCTTGTGAATTCCTTTCCCGCCCGTATTCTTTTCGATTCGGGAGCTTCACATTCTTTCATTTCATATGCTTTTATGGTTAGACTCCAGCTCGTAGCTCATTCGTTAGACACCCCTTTATCAGTTTTCACCCCTCTAGGAGAGGTATCGCTTCTGGAGAGCATTTGTAGGAGGTGTATTATCAGTTTAGATGAGTCCGAGTTCATAGTTGATCTGATAGTTTTGCATATGTTCGAGTTTGATGTCATCCTTAGTATGAATTGGTTGTCGTCCTACCATATTAGTATCGACTGTTTTGCGAAGACAGTCAGATTGCGAGTGTCTGATGGGTCTGAGATAATTGTGGCTACTTCTCAGGGCATTCGCTTTGCGGAGTCGTTTTTGGCGTTCATCGATGAAGTGATGCGACGAGATCAGAGTTCTTATTTATTGGAGACTAGAGTTGTCTCAGATTATCAGGATGTCTTTCAGGACATATCTGGGTTACCTCCTGTGAGAGAGGTTAAGTTTTGTATTGAGTTACAGTCGGGCACAGCCCCGATATCCCACGCACCCTATCGCATGGCACCAGCTAAGATGAGGGAGACCCAGTTGGACGAGTTGTTAGCTCAGGATTTTATTCGTCGGAGTCATTCTCAGTGGGGCGTGCCGGTCCTATTCGTGAAGAAGAAGGACGGCAGTATGAGATTGTGTATAGATTATCGGGAGTTGAACAAGGTCACTATCCGGAATAGGTATCCACTACCTAGGATTGATGACTTGTTCGACCAGTTGCAAGGAGTATAGTTTTTCTCGAAGATTGATCTTCATTCTGGTTATCATCACTTGCAGGTTCGGGAGATGGATATCCCCAAGACCGCTTTCCTCACGCGATATGTATCTTTTGAGTTCTTGGTCATGCCATTCAGATTGACCAATGCACCCGTTGTATTCATGAACTTGATGAACCAGGTTTTTTGTCCCTTCTTAGATCAGTTGTTTTCATCGACGACATCCTCATTTGTTCGAGGTCGGAGGCAAATCATGAGCAGCATCTCCGATTAGCTTTGTAGACCCTACGGGAGCACCAGTTATACACCAAGTTCAGCAAGTGCATGTTTTGGCTTTCAGAGGTCAGATTTCTCGGCCACATCATTAGCAGAGAGGGCATATCAGTAGACCCAGCTAAGGTTACAGCAATGCTTGACTGGGAACCGCCGAAGATGGTGACGGAGATTCGTAGCTTTTTGGGTTTAGCAGGTTATTACAGGAAGTTCATCCAGGACTTCTCAAAGATTTCAACACCAATTACATGCCTTACGAAGAATGGTGTTTAGTTTATTTGGAGCACAGAGTGCCAGGAGGTCTTTGATACATTAAAGGTTAAGTTAACTACAGCACCAGTTTTGACTATTCCGAGCAGTGACAGGACATTTGTCGTCTACACAGACGTATCTTTGGCAAGATTGGGGGGCGTTCGTATGTAGACTCAGAGAGTAGTAGCTTACATCTCACGGTAGATGAGAGTGCATGAACAGAACTATTCTACTCATGACTTGGAGTTAGCAGCAGTGGTATTTGCACTGAAGTCATGGAGGCACTATTTGTATGGAGTGTAGTTCGAGTTGTTCACAGATCATCAGAGTCTGAAATATATTTTCTCTCAAAAGGAACTCAACCAGAGACATCGGAGATGGATTGAGTTTCTCAAGGACTATGAGTTTGTGATTCAGTATCATCCGGGGAAGGCAAACGTCGTAGCAGATGCTTTGAGTAGGAAGCGTCGATATCAGATTGTGGCTTTAAGATTCTTGGATTCAAATCCGTAAGGAGGAAATTTCCAAAGAGCCAAAGGCCAATTGGACCATTAGAGTAGATGGAGGTCTACGGATGAAGGGTAGATTGGTTATGCTAGCCAGTACAGAGCTGAAGAGGGAATTATTTGATGAGGCACACCGTACTCGGCACATAGTACATCCAGGGACTACCAAGATGTACAAGGATCTGAAGAGACATTTCTGGTGGAGTGGCATGTGTAGAGAGATTTCAGAGTATGTGGCTAAGGGTTTTACTTGTCAGCAGGTGAAGGCAGAGCATCAGAGACCGACAGGGACACTTCAGCCGTTGCCTATTTCAGAGTGAAAGTGGGCGGACATTTCTATGGACTTTATTGTAGGGTTGCCAAAGTCGAAGAAGGGGAATGATTCAATATGGGTGATAGTGGACCGGTTAACGAAGTCAGCACATTTTATTCCAGTGAGGACTACTTATACGGCTGAGGCGTATGCGAGGATCTTCGTTCAAGAGATAGTTAGACTTCACGGGGTTCCAGACACGATCGTGTTGGATCGAGGATCAGTGTTCACTTCACATTTTTGGAGGAGTTTTCAGGACTCGTTTGGCAGCAGACTATCTTATAGCAGCGTATTCCACCCAAAGAATACTACCTTGATACTTATATTTAACACTAGAATGAGGGTATTTATACTTAATTCCTAATCTTTCGGAACACATGGTATATACATGGGGGTTGATTAAGAATACTACCATGTTAGATCGTTAAGTATGAATATCACTATATACTTATCTAGTTATTTATATTGCGAGATGTGTATGTGTGCGGGTTGGATTTGACCATTTTCGTGCTTTTCAAGTACCGTTATGAGTTAGATATGATTTCTGAAATTCGAGGACGAAATTCTTTTAAGAGGGGAAGAATGTAAGACCCGTAGATTTTGGTAATTTATATATGTGATTATTAGTGAAAAAAATATATTTATTTATGATAAATATCTGTATAACATGGTTGTACATGAAAACTAGCGTTTTGAGCTTATGAGAATGTGTTTATGCATCAGTTATGAGGTTGAGTTTGCAAATTTGCAAATCTTATGCAACAGAGTTGAAGAACCTAGTTTTCAGCTCATGAGTCAACCCACGACTGTCATGAGTCGACTCATGATATCAACTCCCATTGTCATAAGTCTCTGCTGAGTCGACTCATTATCTTATGAGTCGACCCATGAGTCATGAGTCAACTCATCAAGGGTTTTCTGGTTTTTGTGAATCAGGTATGTTCGGGTTTTGGGTTGGGTTTTAACTATTCATATATATTCTCCTCCACCCGAAAACACCTCTTTTCATCAGTTCTCCCCAGAGAAACCCTAGACTCCTCTCCTCTTCTAAACCCTAGTTTGTTTTAGGGCATTTTGGGAGATTTTCGAGGGATTTTAGCAGCTTCTTTTGGATTCCAGCGAAGGGAATCGTTCTTCATCACATCTGAGACGAGTAACATCTCGCCCAATCCTTTTCCCATGTTTTTAACAGTTTACAATTATTTTTGCATGAGTTTTATTGAGCTTAAGACTTATTTTCAAGTATAAATCAATGTTCTTATTAGGGTGAATGCTAGAAATCATGTGTTTTGGATTTAAAATCCTCACCAACGAGTTTTTGATAAAAACCGAGATCTTGAAATTTATTTAAGAATAAAAAATATGAGTTTTTATTTTGATTAAATGTTTTCACTCATGCTTAGGAGTTAAAAGTTAGGTCTAACATGCTAATGTTCGTTTCTCATGTTATATATGAATTTATCAATGCCTCATAGTCTAGAATTGACAGTTATGGAGGTGAGGATCAGTATGGAGGGAGTATGAAACGAGATGGACGAGCTGCAGTTGTTAAATATCCAGTTTTTAGCCCGTGAGTCGACTCATGACTCATCATGAGTCGACTCATCAGGTTGAGTCGACCCGTGACTGTCATGAGTCGACTCATGATAAGCGTCTGCTGAGTCGACTCGTCACTTTATGAGTCGATCCATGAGTCATGAGTCAACTCATAGCTGATCTTGAGTCGACTCATTGAAGTTTTTCCTATTTCCTTTGTGTTTCTGCTTGATCACCTACTGTGCTTATAATTTCATACAGTGTTCCTACATGATCGAGGGTTCTATTTATCTTTTGTTGAACATGAGAAGTTGCCTTGTTTATCGGGTATTAAATTGTAGTATTTTATGATTTCATCTACATATATAAGATGACTTTTCTGACACATGCTTAGATCTGTACAGCGAGGCATGTACAAGAGTAGAATATGTATACCTTTATTATTAGTATTCCATGGTTCATATACACAGTCCTTGTGTTGGACTATAATCCATTAAAGTCCTCGTGTTGGACTATAATCCATCAAAGTCCTCGTGTTGGACTATAATCCATTAAAGTCCTTGTGTTGGACTATAATTCATTAAGTCTTATGTTGGATAATTGCTAAACCTTGAGTATGTTTCTTAACTGAGTTTGGAGCACGACATATTATATGAGGCTGGGACATGATAGCTACCTAGGCTGGACATGACATTTATTGTAGCATTGACATGTTTAAATTGTATCGGTAGAGATGGGTTTGTTTTCTTTTCTTTATTATTCCTTGTGTTAAACCTTGGGTTTAGTATTTAGGAATTTACAATTTGAGATACAAGGTATATACATGAGGGTTTCCTTGTTTGGATTATTTCGCTTGACGTACTTATGCTCGTGTTTTAATTTCCTAAGTAATAAAACCCACTATTGTTAGTACAAATGATTTTATATTTTTATGTATTAACTGTATTTTTTATATATAACGAGCCCTATCCCTTGGGGTTGGTTGTGATGTTGCTCGCTAGCGGTTTGACGCTCGTTGTCCCTCCCCCTTTCAGGTAACGAGCCTGGAGCCCGGAGAGTCGCAAGTTGAGGATGATTTTTATTAGCGCCTGTTTATCCTCTTATTAGATGTATTTCATTTTTGTACTCCACTCGAGATATTTTTAGACTTGAGAGATTTACATTTTAGAGTTGTAAAGGCTGTGTGCCTTATTTCATGTATCAGATGTTTTGTATTTTGAGACATGTTGAGATCTCCAGACAATTATTATTCGTTTCAGACATTGACTATGTACTCCAGCTTATTTGGTTGATGAGATGTATAAATCTGAAATCTATCATTTCATTGTGTAGTTATTGTTAAATCTTTTACTTGCTTTGCACTTGCACCTGTTGTTGATTCCACTAAAGAGATAGTAATTGTGATGGTGAAACATGTTATTGCACGGTGTGGTGCATGGCAGGTTTGATATTTCTGGTTTCACCTCGGACTGCAGCCTTGTGTGAACCCAGGGGCATCACATTGTATGTGTGACAATGAGTGATGAATGTAATTGTGGAGAGATAGAGAGAGTGAGAGTGATTATATGTAAATAAAAACAAAACTAGATTGAGAGTGGAGAGATAAATAGTGGATGTGCTAAAGTGTAAATGTAAACAAAACTAACTAAAGAGAAGAAAGAAAGATGCAAGAAATAAAATTAAGAAATAAATAAGAGGAAAATTAAGAAATCAGGGAAAAATCAAGAAAGTAAGAGATGCAGGATTAAATTAAAGATATAAGGAATCTAGAATTGAATTCACTAGCTAATCTCACTTATAAAATATGAACCATTCTCTTTTAATCACATTCTACTTTAGATTTATTAAGTATAGACTATCAAACCGCTTAAGGAAAACATAACCTATAAAATTATAATTCAAGTAAAATTAATACTCATGAAAAGATTGACAACTAAATAATAATTCTAGGATTCGTTCTACCCATTAGTTCTTTAGTTGAATATCCTAAACATGAACATTAGAAGCATAAGAGAATTATTAACAAATTATAAAAAATTAAAGCTAGTTTTATGCAATTTCTAGAGTTCCCACAAGTATTAATTCCACATCAAAAAGGCAATTCCCTAGAGGGTTCTAGCCTCAAGGCAAATCAAAGAAAAGGAAAATAAATAAAAATTAAAAGTAATCCCGAGAGGGTTTTATCCTCTTGGCGAATAGTGAAAGAAAATAAAATCTAAACTATAAAAGAAATTGTAAGAATTAAATGCAAGAATTTAAAGTGAGAAAATAAAGACATGAAAGTAAATCTACTCTATAAGAAAAAAATAAATCTAAGGCAAGAGGGTTCTAGCTTCTTGGCTATTTAAACAAGAAAAGAAAGGAAAAAAATATTAACAAAGAGAAAATTTATATCCCAAGAGGATTCTAGCCTCAAGGTAATAGCAAACCTCCATCTTGATCCTCATTTTCATCTTCATCTTCATCTTCATCTTCAAACAAAGAGAAGAAAAGAAAAATATGAAGAAGTAAAAAAGTCTTTTATTAATTATAATAAAAAGTTATAAATTTGGAAGGTCTTCTCAATTAAGATTAACTTTCCTATAAAAATTTTCACACCCTCAACCCCTCACTCTTTACCCCTATTTATAGCCTATAGCAATGAATTAGAGCCCTTGGATTAAGCTTGATCCCCAAGCTAATCCATTTCAGCCCTTAATTTTGCTATAGTAACACGTATCGATAGCAGTACTGATACGGGTATCGATAGGGGTATCAATACTGCTATCGATAGCCATTATTTTTTCATTTATTTGGCTGATTTTCTCTTGGGCTTTGTTGAGAGATGAGATCTTGGGCTTTTATTCATTATTTTTTTATTAACCTGTAAATTAAGATAAAAAATTATTAGCAGTATATTTATTCATGTAAAATATATAATGAGGATATAAAATTATAATAAAAATATGACTATCATATGGTCAAGTTAAAAAATTTCGAAAAAAAGGTTGTCCACTATAGTGCTGGGTTCCCAGCACTGCAGCGCTAGTGAAGTTAAATTTCTTTTGATTTTTCTTTGCTCTTTTTTTGGTTTGAAATTTAGATTTTTCTTGGATTCAAATTTTGGCATTAAATTTTATTAAGGATATATGATGTATTAAAAGGAATTGATTAAAACAACATGCTGCCAAGGTAGTCTCTCTTGTGTAAATCAATTTATTTTAAACATCAAAATTGCTATGTGTATATGGTTCATGCAGATATTAATTAGCTCAAAGGAAGGTTAATTTTTGAATGAATTATATGCATACTTGTGGTGATAAACATGTGATAATTATTCGGTTTTACATGTGAATAATAAATCAATCCAAAGAAAGGTTCATTATTTTGTAATGCTTTATTGTTAATGTTTGATCATTACACCAAGAGTTACCACTTGCAAATTAATATTTTTATTCAAAGACTAAGTATTAATATTGTGTTAGGTATCATTACATAGGCATTGCTAATTTTGAATTCATAAATTTTGATTTGGTTTCTTACGTGAGCTTATTTTCTTTGATATTTCGTTTTCTGATTCAGCGGCTAGTTCTGCTTTAAATATCATTGCCAACATTAAACTCCATTCTTATGCTAAATAGCACCAACTTCAAGTCATGGCAAGAAAACATTATGATAGTTCTCGGAGTCATGGATCTCAACCATGCGTTAAGGCTTCCTTCTTCTGCACCTCTTACGGATAAAAGTTTCACTAATAAGAAAAGAGACATGGAGAAGTAGGATAAGTCAAATTGCATGTGTATGATGATCATGAATAGGGCCATTTCAGAAGCATTTACGGGCATTATGTCCGAGAAAGTAACTACCGCCAAAGAGTACCTAGAGAATATTAAGAAAAGATTTGCCAAGAATAAAAATGCTAAATTTAGTACAATTTTGACAAATTTTATCTCAATGAGATATAGATGCAAAGGGAACATTAGAGAGTACATTATGGACATGTCTGATGTTACTTCAAAGCTGAAAGTACTTAAGCTTGAACTCTGTGAGGACTTGCTTATGTATTTTTTTTCTTATATCTCTTTCCACACAATTCAGTCAATTTAAAGTGAGCTACAACTGCCAAAAGAAGACTTAGTTTCTTAATGATCTCATCTCACATTGTGTGCAAGCAAAGAAAAGGCCAAATAAGAAGATAGATAGTGCTCATTGGCAAGTACTTTCAAGGACAAAAGGAAGAAAGGAAAGAAAGATAATGAAGCTGCAGAAGCTCAACCATAAAAAAATAATACAAAGAAAATAATAGAGATGGTTATTTCTTCTATGACACTGCACGACATAAGAAGAAGAACTATACTAACTATCATACATGGCGCACAAAGAAAGGTACACTTTTCAATTTTATTTATTCTAAGGTTAATTTATTTTCGGTACATAGACACACATGGTGGTTAGATTATGCTACAATAGCTAACATCAGTGTGTCTATGTAAGGTTGCCTAATCTGTCGAAAGCCAAGTGATGGTGAAAGATACATCTATGTGGACGGGAAGAAGGCTGAAGTTGAGGCAATTGGGACGTTTAGGTTATTGTTAAAGTCCGGTTGTTATTTGAATTTAAAAGAGACTTATTTTGTGCTTATGTTGTACCATCATTTAGATAGAATTTGGTTTCTATTTCTGTATAGGATAAATTTGGCTATTTTTATTCTTTTGGAAATGACAAGTTTAGTCTCCTCCAGAATTTAAATTTGTTTGGTGCTGGTCCTTTATCTTATGTTGATAATCTTTATTTGCTTGATATGGTGGTTGCTTCATATCATGAGACCTTGCAAGTAGCACTAGAGGTGTAAGAAGAAAATTAACTAATAAGAATTCTGCTTTGTTATAGCATAAGAAATTAGGTCAGGCCTCCGAATAGAGAATTAAGAGACTTATGTCTGATGGAATTCTAGATCCCATTGATGTCATAGACTTTAAAATTTACACTAATTGCATAAAAGGGAAACAAATAAACATAAGGAGATTTGGTGCCAGCAGGGCTTAAGGGGTCATAGAACTGAGAAACACAGATTTCTATGGGCTATTTCCTATAGTTTCTTAGAATGATCAATAATATTTTATCACGTTCATACAAAAATTTTCGTGTTATGGCTACTTTTATCTCATACATGAAAAGTCACAACGACTGGACGTGTTTAAAGCTTATAAAGTTAAAGTTGAGAACCAACTCAGCAAAAGGATCAAAAGCACTATATCTGACTGTTGTGGTGAGTATTATGATAAGTATCATGGTTTAGGTGAACAACTTCTGGATTCGTTTGGTAAATTGCTACAGGAGTTGTTAGGTCTCATGTTTATGAATCTATTATCTAATCTAGTTTTGATGATTAACAAATAATTCCTAACAATATTATCGAGTGTTTATATTTTCTTGTTAGGTATTCCATACAAAGATTCTCTGTTGGAGGTTGGATGGAATTGAACTTAACGACGATATCTAAAAGAGGTTAGAAGAATATCGGAATGAAGTCATCGCAATTTCAGTTAAGATCCAATATTGCTTTATCTGCAACCAAGGCGAGCTTAATTGAAGATAAAATTGCTTAGGTATAGTATTTTAGATTTATACTTTGTGAGTTTATACTTAGAGCTCAAAATTCATACACACACATTTGTTTTGATTTATTATTTATTTTTTCTTTATCATCATTTTGGATTATTGACTTAACAACAAAATTTTATATCTTTCCTAAAATCTATTAATCTATTTTAAAGTGTTTCTAAACTTGTTTGGAATAATTTTCATTAAAAATCAAGTTTTGACGAACTCGTATTTTTAACACTTTTGCAAAATGATGAGTTTTCACAAATGAAAAAAGAAAATTCAAAAATTTCTTCTCAAACATATTTGTTTTCATGTTTATAATTATTCACCAAAATTTTACTATTTTTAGAGTTCATTTGTTATTTTAATTTGATTTTACAAAGTAAGATTTTAACCTTAAAAACCTGTGTCTGGAAGTATCAGCTTTCGATCGACTAGGTCTTACCCATTATTTGTGTTAGAAATCAATTTCTTTGCAACTTCCATTCTAATTGCTTATTGATTACAAATAGAAACAAAAAAGTGAGTCTTTTTATAAGACTTCTTTTTACAAGAAAAATAAACAGAGAGGATCTCCTAGAAACAAACACAAAGATTGTTTATAGGTTGCTGCTTATGTGGGATCTTTACCTGTACCAGGGATGCATTAGCCCATGGACCATCGATTCCAAGATCTGAATTGATCGTGAAGAAGGCTCAGTGTTCTTATTTGGTTTTAGAAATAAGAACAGAAGTAAATAACCTCAGCAATATGACATTAATACTCTTCTCGAAATCAAAATAATGTTTGATCCAAAGGGAAGGGGTGAAAGCCTGCAGATCTCTCGAAATCTTCCTCTTTACGCTGAAGTTCACCAAGATCTTACCTTTTTTCCCTCTAATTTTTATGTCTCTCTGCTCAAAATATCAATACCTCACCTAAGAATTTAAATATCGCTCGTCATACGTCCGTCCTCAACCCCCGTGCATAAGGATGTCGGGGGATATTTATAGGCTTCGGATGTCATGTTTGTCGATAAGAATTCATGATTTGAATGTATCTTTACTTTATAATGGATTTCCCATGTTTAAGGATACTCCCAAAGCAGTTAGGAAGACAGTGGACTGCACGAATCCCAAGAAACTGATCAGAAAACACATCGTGCCTCGTTACTGTGCGCGAGACACATTTATGTGTCTCGACATGTGAGACACTCTTTGGTGTCATAGCATGTGAGACACACTTTGGTGCCTCAAATTGTATGAAACACTTTGGTGTTTCAGAATTCGAGACACCTCTGACTGTCTCACCGAGTGTGAGAGAGCTTCGAGCCTTATCATTTTTGTCGTTTCGCACGTTCTTCGCTTCTTCTTTGTATCGAATGGTTCTCTCTAACTTAGATGACAATGTTCTTTATCTTTTCTTCATCTCAAGATGTTTTTGGGAACCTATAGGTAAATTTTGATGCCTATAGATACCCCATCCAAAGTTTTCCTCATCCTCTGTATTTTATCGAGGAGTCTAGAATAATTTGGATAAGATAGGCCCTGCTTAATCTCTTTAGTATTTTTTCGAGGAGACTGCATGAGCCGAACCTGTGAATGGCTTTAATTCTTCATCTTCTTCGGCTTTCAACCTACTCAGTATTTTGTAGAGTACTCTAAAATACTTCTGGTGTTATGTTTATCGATTGACCATTGTCGAAATCTAGAACTAAATCTGTGTGTTGATTGTCTGAATTAGCTTACATCGTCGAGTTGAAGTTGAACTGATCATCCTTGTCATGAGTTTGCATCTAAATTGTGGTCGAACTCCATGTGTGGGACTTCCAAGGGAAATTTAGGTATTAGAGCCTTTGGTGCACATATTGTGTATGTTGAACGCATGCTATAAGCATACTGGAGATGGGCTGGAAAATGCATCGAATGCATGTCAAAGGAATCCTTTGAGCTAGTCTTGATTGTAAGACTAGCCAAAGGCACTGGTACATCGACTATTTGTTGTTGGCCGTCTTATTTTGATGATGATTTACAAACAATTTACTTCTAATGTTGTTTGTCTAGTGTTTGTGTTTTTGTATCAGTTGTAGACAAACAACAAGTTGGAGGATGGATGGAATTGTGCTTCAACAAACATATCCAATGGAGGTTGGTGGAATAGTGGGTGAAGCCTATACAATTAAAGTTAAAGATCCAATTACAAGCTTCATACAAGTTTACCAAGTTGAGCTACAATGAAGATCAAGATCAAGCTTGTGTAATATTAGTTTAGGTTTTATATTATGTGTGTTAGTACTTTAAGCTCAATATTATACACATACATTATATTGGTTTCCATGTATATATAGTTTCATATATACATATATGTTTGATTTCCATGTATATATATATATATATATATATACACAGTTTTTTTTTTTCATGTTTATAAATATGAGATTACATATTTCATATTTATTATTGTGTTTTGGTTTAGCTATATAGAATGAAACAAATTTACATTCATGTATATAATCATATGTGTCACATACTCTATTGTGTTTAAGAATATATTACATAGAATATTTAATTTTGTGAAAATATTGTTTTCATGGTTTATGGACTTAACAATCATCATACACATCTTTCATTAAGTCAACAAAATTATTTTGTAAAGTTTCAAAATATGGCTTAGCCAAAGTGTCAAAATTCATATGCTTACATTTTTATGTTTTGAACTATTTTACAAAATAATGATATGTTACATTTGGGAAGTCCTTTTTAAAAACCAGTTTTTGTATCATGTGTATTATCATATCTACAATCATTTTCTAAAGTTTCATAATTTTTGGAATTTGATTGATATTTTTAAATAGGGTTTTAAAATCAGAAATTTGTTTTCAAAACTGTGCATGTCATATATCAGTGCACGGTCGACCGCTCGTGCCTCTATGGTCGACCATGCTTTATACAGAGAGTGCATTTTATTTTTATCAAATCACGATCGACCACCATTGGCTCTGTGATCAACCGCCATTTTTCCAGAGAGTTTGTGAATTTTTTAGAACATCCCACGGTTGACCGGATGTGGCTCTGCGGTCGCCG
>NC_033796.1:81512754-81646738 GCF_001876935.1 Asparagus officinalis
GGGGTCGACCACCATTGGCTCTGCGGTAGACCGCCAATCAATAACGGCTAGTTTTCTGTCATTTTTCCAGCTGTGTTTTCTAAGGGCCTTTTGGTCTTTTTGCTTGGGTTTTGGCTGATGTCTTGGGTTGTTATAAATACCCCATCGCATTTAACCCTCAAAAGCACTAAGAGAATGTTTTAAAAAAGTTTAATAAGGGTTTAAGTTTGTTTAAAGGTGTTTAAAGCCTTGCTTCAAAGTTTCGGTTTTGTGAAGATAATTTCACAAGAGCAAGTGGAGATCATCATTTTGTGTTTGAGCAATCACTCTTCTCCCTCTCTCTAGTTATCATCTAGAGAAGTTTTTTCTAAACTCATTCTAGCTATTTATTATTTTGTTTCTAATTTCCATAAGCTAGATTTATATTGAATTTAGTTAAATTGTTTTTATTGAATCTCTTTGTTCACACACAACCTATTGAGCTTGTCGTATTTATTTTCATAGTATAATTTGGGTTGTGGGTTTGTGACTTAGAGAGTGAACTTATAGTTTGTTCTCATCCATTGTAGAGAACAAACACTTTGTATTTGTGCTTAATTTATGAGTTCACTTTGTAATACACTTGTACACCGAGAGAAGTGTGTGGTGAGGATGTAGTCAATACCGAGAGGAGTGGCGTCAGTGGCCTAATGAGAGGTGATAATTCCGAGCACTTGAGGGAGGTGATACGTGAGGACCAACACTTGAGGTTGTAGCTTGTGTATGTACATTGTGAGATTTTGCGAGAGTTGTCGGTTGACTTGATAACCGAGTGTGTAGAGAAGTTCCCGCTTCCAAACCGGGTGTGTCGTAATAGTGGAGATCTCCTCGAGGTGAGGAGTGGGGATGTAGATCATGGGGAGCGAACCTCGTGAACATATCATTTATTTGTGATTGCATTGGCGCAATTAATTTTGTGTTCTTCTTATATCGCCTACTGCATCTTGTTTATTTCTTCCCATATACTATTTACCCTTGTTTATATTGTATATCCTAGCTTACATATCCTATTGTATTTTATACTTGCTAGGATAAATTGTTAATAAGTTCTAATTGGCATAAAATCGGATTAGATTTGTATAAACCCTATTTCCCCCCCCCCCCCTCTAGGGTTCTTTCATAGTAACCTTAGGGTCTAACAATTAGTATCAGAGCTTGGTGCTCTTTGATTTAATGTCTAATCGCCTTGAGTTAAATATCCAAGTTATCTTTTTGTGCTAATCCAATTTTTGATTTTATTTTGCTTGCACATTTATACATATATTACAGTGCACATTATTTAGGTTATGCCATTAATATTGCTCCGAGATTAGATAATTTTCCCTGTGCCTAATAGTGTGCTAGATTTAAAATTTTTGTTCGATTTAGACACTTCGATTTATGGGAAGTTATATATGATGCTTATATTGTGCCCACTTCGGAAAAATCCAAGTGGAATAAAAATGATCATCGTATGTTTACCATGAATAAGCTTTTGTTAGAATTTTTACATAATGCATTCGATTCATCTATGTCTAACAAGCGTGATTCTTTTGATAGTGCTTACACATTATGGAAACTTAGAAAAGAACATCAAGAAAATTTGGAGGCGATCCGACAAGCTTTGGATGATTCTGCTTCTAGTTTATGTGGAGCTTCCCTTTCATGCACACGGTCACTAGGCGATAGCCCTAGTGTGGTAAGCGAGTCTGAATCCGAATGTGATTTATCTTTTGATGAACTCGCCCGTGCTAATGAAAAATTATTGCATGCCTATAACAAATTGCATAACATTTTTATTGATTTACAAAGCAAGCATGTTAATTTGAAATCCGATCATGAGAAGTTAGTTTTCAAATTTAATATCATTTCTTAAGAAAATATTGCTCTTAAAGAAAACAATGATATACTAAATTTGGAAAACAATAATTTAAAATTGGATATTGCTAACTTGACTCATGACGAAAATAATGTCATGTTAGAAGTAAAGAACATACAAAATGATACTGCTTCTCTCATAAATGACTATTTATGTTCTACTTCTAATAAAAATATATATTTACCTAATAATAAAGATTTGAATCTTGTGAATAAACACATTTCATCTTTAGATTCAACTTTGAGAACATGCATTAATAACCATAAGAAACTTATGGACAAGTGTGCTAAATCTAGTGTTACAAAATCACCTACACACTATACACAAGTGTACTAAATCTAGAGCTACAAAATCACCTATACACTATGCATACTTGTATATCAAAGTTTACAAATGCTTAATTTGCGGTCGTAAAGGCTACATTGCTAAATTTTGCTATGATGCACACAAATCTTCTAAGACTAATGCTTCTTGTGCACCTCATAAGACTTCTTCATCACACACACATGCACATGCATCTATTTCTCATCATAAGCATGCTAGTGAGTTTAAATATGATCATTGTAGTCGTTTTGGTCATTTGACTAAGTATTGTTTTGATTTGAAAAGAAAATCTAGTTTGCCAAATGTTTCTAGTAGACCACATGTTTTTAAGTATGACATTTGTGGTAGGTTTGGACACTAAGTGAAAATTTGCTTTGATTTACAAAATATTTCAAAATCGTAAGCTGTTCCAAAAGAACTACCTTTGTTTAAAGATGTTTCACATTTGCAAAGAGCTACAAATAAATTTTCTTTGTTTGCAAATGGTTCCCGTGCACTTCCACATGGTTATCATAAACAAATACATCTTTTTTATTGCACATATTACAATCAGAAGGGTCATTTGAGCAATTATTGTTTTGACTGGGTTAGTGCACCAAATGTGCCCAAAAGGGTTCATAACCCTAGGACTTTGAGCTTTATTGATAGGGGTCATGTCCCTAAACAATCCGGTACTAAGAATGCTTGGGTGCCAAGATTCTTTTAAACCAAGATTTTTAATATTTTTATTTTTTTTGGTTTTGAAAATTATACTTTGAATTTTTGAATATGAAAACAATTTTCCTTGAAATTCTTTTGTTTTCATAACTATGAGTTTTAATTTTCTTAAGAGGTTTATGTTTATGTAACCCTCTGGGTTTATTGGGTGTTTATTCCCAAATCATATTTACCGGATGCTAAAATAATTATATGGGTTGGAACAAGCTTAAGAGCTTGATATATTGTTGCCTCTCTTAAAATTCTCTTGTCAAAGATTTTATTTTGATTTATTGCTTTGAATTTATTATATTTCACTTATATGATGATATTTATATGTTTGCACTCATGGATCATCTATTCGTGCCTTATAATATATTCTATGAGTGGTTTGATCAAGTTATACAAAGAAAATTTTTCTTTTTGACCAATCATTGTTTTTGGACTCAAATCTTGATTTATGACTTCATTTGAGTGATTTGTTTTCACTTGAAAACTTTTTTTATGGTTCTCATGTTTTCCTCATTCCTTTGTCTTCATAAATCTATTTTTATACACTAAGTTTTTATAATTGTGTAATGAGACACTTCTATTAATATGTGTTCTTATTGTCAAGTTTGTATGTGATTTATGTTTAGCATATATTACATTTGTGCTTGCTCACATGTTTTTGCCTTAGCTTTCATTTTATATATTCTATATGGCATTTTAATAGGGGGAGTTATTCCCTATACTTGTTTTATACTCACCTATGCTTATTTGTAGGGGGAGCTTTCGCTCTCTTCACTCTTGTTATTTTCCCCTTTTTGATGTTGTCAAAGGGGGAGAAATATTGTGAGTATAGTCTTTCTTGTTTATATGCATGTGAATTATAATTTATATGTTCGTTCACCTTCATGCATATATCCTCTTTGTAAATTGTTTGTCATCATCAAAAATGGGGAGATTGTTTGCCTTCTTGTTTTGATGATGATTTACAAATAATTTACTTCTAATATTATTTGTCAAATGTTTATGTTTTTGTATCAGTTATAGACAAACAACAAGTTGGAGGATGGATGGAATTGCGCTTCAACGAACATATCCAATGGAGGTTGGTGAAATAGTGGGTGAAGCCTATACAATTCAAGTTAAAGATCTAAATACAAGCTTCATCCAAGTTTACCAAGTTGAGCTACAATGAAAATCAAGATCAAGCTTGGGTAACATTAGTTTAGGTTTTATATTATGTGTGTTAGAATACATAGTTTTGTGTTTTCATGTTTATAAATATGAGATTACATATTTTATATTTATTATTGTGTTTTTGTTTAGCTATATAGATATAAAACAAATTTTCATTCATGTATATAATCATATGTTTCATACTCTATTGTGTTTAAGAATATATTACATAGAATATGTAATTTTGTGAAAATACTATTTTCATGGTTTATGGACTTAACAATCATCATACACATCTTTTATTAAGTCCAAAAAATTATTTTGTAAAGTTTCAAAACATGGCTTAGCCAAAATATCAAACTTCATATGATTACAATTTCATGTTTTGAACTATTTTATAAAATAATGATATGTTACATTTGGGAAGTCCTTTTTGAAACCCAGTTTCTGTATCATGTGTATTATTATGTCTACAATCATTTCCTAAAGTTTCATAATTTTTGGAATTTATTTGATATTTTTAAATAGGATTTTAAAAAATCAAAAATCTGTTTTTAAAACTATGCACGTCATATATCAGTGCACGATCGACCGCACACGCCTCAGCGGTCGACCGTGCTTTATCCAGAGACTGCATTTGATTTTTATCAAATCGCGGTCGACCGCCATTGGCTCTGCGTAACAATTACAGTATCAGAGCTTGGTGCTCTTTGATTTAATGGTCTAATCGCCTTGAGCTTAAATATCCAAGTATTTTTGTGCTAATCCAATTTTTAATTTTATTTTGCTTTGCACATTTATACATATATTACAGTGCACATTAGTTATTTTAGTTTGCCATTTATAATTGCTCCGAGATTTAGATAATTTTCCCTGTTGCCTAATAGTGTGCTAGAGATTTAAAATTCTTTGTTCATTTAGACACTTCGATTGTATGGGAAAGTTATATATGATGCGTTTATATTGCTGCCCACTTCTCGGAAAAATCCAAGTGGAATACAAAATGATCATGTATGTTTACATGAATAAGCCTTATTGTTAGAATTTTTAACATAATGCTTCGATTTCATCTACTGTCATACACACGGTATCTCTTGATAGTGCCTTCACACATTTATGGCAACTTCAAAAGAACATCAAGAAAATTTGGAGGCGATTCCGACAAGCTTTGCATGATTCTGCTTCTAGTTCTTATGTGGAGCTTCCCTTTCATGCACACGGACACTAGGCGCATAGCCCTAGTGATGTGTAACGCGATCGTCTGAATCCAATGCTGATTTACTTTTGATGAACTCGCCCGTGCTAATGAAAAAAAATTATTGCATGCCCATAACAAATTGCCATAACATTTTTATGATTTACTAAAGCAAGCAATGTTAATTTTGAAATCCGAATCATGAGAGAGTTAGCTTTCAAATTGAATATCATTTCTTAAGAAAATATTGCCTCTTAAGAAAACAATGATATACTAAATTTGAATAAACAATAATTTTAAAATGTGATATTGCATAACTTTGACTATGATGACGAAATAATTCATGTTAGAAGTAAAGAACATACAAATGATACTGCTTCTCATTCATAAATGACTATTCTATGGTTCTACTTCTAAAAAAATAATATTTTACCTAATAATAAAAGATTTTGAATCTTGGAATAAACACATTTCATCTTTTAGATTCAACTTTGAGAACATGATTAATAACCATAAGGAAACTTATGACAATGTGTGCTAAATCTAGCATTGTTACGAAAATCACCACACACTATACACAAGTGTACTAAATCTAGAAGCTACAAAAATTCAACCATATACAGCTATGCATCTGTATAATCAATAACGACTAGTTTGCTGTCCTTTTTCCAGCTGTGTTTTCTTAGGGCCTTTTGGTCTTTTTGCTTGGGTTTTGGCTGATGTCTTGGGTTGTTATAAATACCCTATTGCATTCAACTCTCAAAAGCACTAAGAGAATGTTTTAAGAAAGTTTAACAAGGGTTTAAGTTTGTTGAAATGTGTTTAAAGCCTTGATTCAATGTTTCGGTTTTGTGAAGATAATTTCACAAGAGCAAGTAGAGATCATCATTTGGTGTTTGAGCAACCACTCTTCTCCCTCTCTCTTATTATCATCTAAAAGAAGTTTTTCCTAAACTCATTCTAGCTATTTATTGTTTTGTTTCTAATTTTCATAAGCTAGATTTATATTGAGTTTAGTTAAATTGTTTTTATTGAATCTCTTTGTTCACACACAACCTATTGAGCTTATCATATTTATTTTCATAGTATAATTTGGGTTGTGGGTTTGTGACTTAGAGAGTGAGCTTACAATTCGTTCTCATCCATTATAGAGAACAAACACTTTGTATTTGTGCTTAATTTGTGAGGTTCACTATGTAATACACTTGTACACCGAGAGGAGTGTGTGATGAGGATGTAGTCAATACCGAGAGGAGTAGCGTCGATGGTCTAGTGAGAGGTGATAATTCCAAGCACTTGAGGGAGGCGATACGTGAGGACCAACACTTGAGGTTGTAGGTTGTGTATGTACATTGTGAGATTTTGTGAGAGTTATCGGTTGACTTGATAACCGAGTGTGTAGAGAAGTTCCGATTTCCAAACCGGGTGTGTCGTGATAGTGGAGATCTCCTCGGGGTGAGGAGCGGGGACGTAGGTCGTGGGGACCGAACCTCATAAACATATCGTTTTTTTGTGATTGCATTGGCGCACTTAATTTTGTGTTCTTCTTATATCGCCTAATGCATCTTGTTTATTTCTTCCACTATATTGTTTACCCTTGTTTATATTGTATGTCCTAGCTAACATATCCTATTGTATTTCATACTTGCTAGGATAAATTATTAATAAGTTTTAATTGGCATAAAATCATATTAGATTAGCATAAACCCTATTTACCCCCCTCTAGGGTTCTTTCATAGCGACCTTAGGGTCAAACATTGTTAGACCCTAGGGGGGGTGATTAGGGTCTTATGCTAATCTAATCCGATTAAATACCAATTAAAATTAATTAATAAGTTATCCTAGCAAGTATGAAATACAACAATATTTGTAAGCTAGGATAAGCAATATGAACAATAATATATATCCTAACAAAGAGATATAGGCAATGTATGTGCAAGGATATACAATATACACAAGGTGATATATCCTATATGATGAAATATATATATGTAAGGATATATAAACTAACACAAGGGGTAAACAATCTAAACAAGATAGTGGATGATATAGATAATGAGCTAATGACAATGGTGATATAAGATATGAACATAAATATGAATGAACGTGAAAGCACACTCAAACAAGCAATATGATCACGGAGTTCGGACCTTTCGTCCTACGTCTCCGCTCCCCACTCCCGGGGAGAAATCCACTATCACGACCGGGTTTTCTACGCTCACCCGAATAACGTTTACAACCACACAGTGTCGGTTTTCAACGCTCACCGAACAACGTTCACTCCTCACACTCGGTTTCTAGTTCACCGAAAACTTCACAACACACTCGGTTTTCTAGCTCACCGAAAACCTTACAACACTCACAATGTAATAAATATAAATTTGTTCTCTACAATAGATGAGAACTAAAATAAGCACAACTCAATGTTACAATCTCTCACCACCCAACTATATTATGTATGTAAATACTAAAAGCTCAATGTGGATGTGTGTAACAATGAGTAAAATGAAATCTAACTCAAATAGCAAACTAGCAATAATAAGAATAATAAAATCAATAATGAAATTGCTAGATAAAAGAGTTAGAAAACTTCTCTAAGAACACAAAGAAGAGGATGAAGGGGATTGAGAATGAATCCCTCAATCTGCAGTGAAAAAACTTCCTCCTTTGTAAACAGAAACCCTAACTCAAACAAACAGTAAAACTCTAAACCCTTGTTTAAAAGAAAAAACTTTTCTTTTCTTTTAAAACATTTCTTGGATTGTTGAAAACTGAGATCAAGGAGGGTATTTATACCCACTCAAAGCTCAGCCAAAAACCCCAAAGTGAAAGACAGAAAAGCCCCAGACAAATCAGCTCAAAAATAGCCGTTAGGAGCCAACGGCTCTTTTGTCGGTCGACCGGAAATCTCGTCGGTCGACCGATGGAAAGAATTCGGTCGACCGACGGAAAATCCGGTCGACCGCGAGCAGATCTGAAAACAACGAAACAAACAGAGACTTTGTCGGTCGACCGCACCGGTCGACCAATGGGAGCTCTTGGTCGACCGGACCGGTCACCCGACAGACTCTCTGTCGCCCAATGAACACATGAATTCAGGATCGGTCGACCGGTGCGGTCGACCAAAATCTGACATTTCAGAAAAACAGTTTTAAACAGATTTTTGACTTTTAGAAAATTGTTAAAAATGACAAATGAAGTCCAAAAATAATGAAACTTTAAACATGTTACAAAAAGAATTTTCCAAATTGTATTTCCCATTTGTGAAAAATCATCATTTTGCAAAATAGTCCAAAACACGAAAATGTAAACATGTGAATTTTAACATTTTGGCTAAATCATGTTTTGAAACTTTGCACAATGATTATATAGACTTAATAAAATATGTATATAATTATTGTTAAGTCTATAAACAGAGAATACAATATTTGAGCTTAGAAACCAAATACGTGTATGTATATATAAACATCAAAATCTAAACCACTTGTATGTATATATATATAACTATATATATGCATAGAAACCAAATACGTGTGCGTATATGATATTGAGCTTAGAGTATCTAATACACATAATATAAAACCTAAACTAAATATACCAAAGCTTGATCTTAATCTTCAATAGGCTTGACTTGATATATTTGCGGATGAAGCAGTATAATATATCATGCATATAAGCAAGAAATGATATACTCACAATATTTCTCCCCCTTTGACAACATCAAAAAGGGGACAAAAGGATTAAGAGAGCGAAAGCTCCCCCTATCAATAAGCATGGGTGAGTATAAAAAGAATATTTATAGGGATTGCTCCCCCTATCAAAAAGCCATATAGAATATATGCAAACAAGATCATGGCAAAACATATGTGAGCAAGCATACATGAATATGCTAAAAATTTACTCACATACATGAAGATAATGAGAACACATATAAATATGTCAATATGAAAATAGTGTCTCATTAACACAAAAATATAAAAACCATATAAAAGAATAGATTTATGAAATCAAAAGAAGAGGAACATGAGAATCATGCAAAAAGTTTTCAAATGAAAACAATTCAACCAAGAAGAGAGACATGAGAATCATGTAAACAGTTTTCAAATGAAAACAAATCAACCAATTGAAATCATAAATCAAGGTTTTAAATCCAAAAAAAAGTAAAATCAAATCATTATTGATTCAAAAATTAAGAGAGGCAATTATATCTAGCTCTTGAGCTAGTAACAACCCATATAAATATGTTTTTCACCCGGTAAACAATGTTTGGGAATAAACACCCAATAACTCCGGAGGGTTATATAAACATAGTCCTCTCATAAAAATCAACACTAATAATCATGAAAACAAAAGATTTTATCAATTATAAATTATAAATTGTTTTCATATAAAAAGATTATAATTTTCAAAACCAAGATAAAGAAGGATAAAAACATTTAAAATTCTTAGTTTGAAAATCAAATTTGTTTTGGTACCCAAGAACTCTTGGTACCAAAAGATTTAGGGACATGACCCCTATCATTCAAGCTCAAAGCCCTAGGGTTATGAACCTTCTTGGGTATATATGGTGCACGAACACGGTCAAAACAAAAATTGCGTAAATGACCTTTTCGATTGCAATTAGTGCAATGAAAGAGGCCCATTTGATTTTGTTGACCATAAACATGTGCACGAGAAACATTTGAAACATTTGCAAACATAGATGATCTTTTAAAATTATTTTGCAAATGTGAAACTCTCTTTAAATCAAAACAAAATTTGGCCAAATGACCAAATCTACAACAATGATCACATCTATACACATGAGCATGCTTGTGATGAGCAATGGGTGCATGTGTGTGTACATGTGATGAAGAAACTACATGAGATGCACAATGAGCATTAGTCTTTGTTGGTTTATGTGCATCATAGCAAAATTTAGCTAAATGGCCTTTTCGGCCGCAAATAGAGCATTTGTAAACTTTGCTATACATATGTGCATAGTGAGTGCTTGGTTTTGAAGAGTTAGCACGAGACTTTGCACATAAGTCCATAAGTTTCTTGTTATTAACAATGCATGTGTTAAGAGTTGAATCTAAAGATGAAATGCGATTTTTAATATTGTTCAACTCATCATTAGGCATAGAAGCATTGTCAATAGAAGTAGAGCAAATATGATCATTTTTAAATGATGTAAATTTACTTCTAATAGTCTCTACTTCTAGCATGGCATTTTCTTTTTCATGAGTTGAAATAACAAAGTTTGAAAGCAATGAATCATGATCCAATTTTAATTTATCATTCTTTTCTTTGAGGATCATATTCTCATTAGAAACATTATCAAACTTAGAAATCAACAACTCATGATCGGATTTCAAATCCTCATGCTTGCATTTTAAATCAATGAAATCATTTTGTAATTTCTTGTAGGCATGTAATAATCTTTTACTAGCACAAGCAAGTTCATCATTAGGTAAATTATTAATAGATTCGAACTCGCAAACCTCACTAGGGCTATCGCCTAGTGACCGTGTGGCGGGATCCTCCAAAGCTTGTCGGATCGCCTCCAAATCTCCTTGATGCGCTTCTATGAATTTCCATAATGTATAAGCGCTATCAAAAGAATCAAGCTTGTTACACATAAATAAATCAAATGCATTTAATAAAAATTCTAACATAAGCTTGTTCATAATAGACATCTTTTTATCATGTTTTCTCCACTTGGATTTCTCCAACGTGGGCACAATATAAGCACAATCAATGATTTCCCATAAATCGATATTTTTAGATTGAACAAATATTTTGAATCTAAAACACCATTGAGCATAAGGGAAAGCATTGAATTTAGGAGCAATACTAGAATCATAGCCTAAACAAGATGCATCATTCATATCCATAATTTGTAAAAATATGCAAGCACGATGCAAATGCAATCAAAACAAGATTAGCACAAAAAGATGACTTGGATCTTTAACTCAAGGCGATTAGACTTTAAATCAAAGAGCACCAAGCTCTGATACCAATTGTTAGACCCTAGAGGGGGGGGTGATTAGGGTCTTATGCTAATCTAATATGATTAAATACCAATTAAAATTAATTAATAAGTTATCCTAGCAAGTATTAAATACAACAATATTTGTAAGCTAGGATAAGCAATATGAACAACAATATATATCCTAACAAAGAGATATAGGCAATGTATGTGCAAGGATATACAATATACACAAGGTGATATATCCTATATGATGAAATATATATATGTAAGGATATATAAACTAACACAACAAGATAGTGGATGATATAGATAATGAGCTAATGACAATGGTGATATAAGATATGAACATAAATATGAATGAACGCCAAAGCACACTCAAACAAGCAATATGATCACGGAGTTCGGACCTTCCGTCCTACGTCTCCGCTCCCCACTCCTGGGGAGAAATCCACTATCACGACCCGGTTTTCTACGCTCACCCGAATAACGTTTACAACAACACAGTATCGGTTTTCAACGCTCACCGAACAACGTTCACTCCTCACACTCGGTTTCTAGTTCACCGAAAACTTCACAACACACTCGGTTTTCTAGCTCACCGAAAACCTTACAACACTCACAATGTAACAAATATAAATTTGTTCTCTACAATAGATGAGAACTCAAATAAGCACAACTCAATGTTACAATCTCTCACCATCCAACTATATTATGTATGTATGTGGGTGTGTGTAACAATGAGTAAAATAAAATCTAACTCAAATAGCAAACTAGCAATAATAAGAATAAGAAAATCAATAATGAAATTGCTAGATAAAAGAGTTAGAAAACTTCTCTAAGAACACAAAGAAGAGGATGAAGGGGATTGAGAATGAATCCCTCAATCTGCAGTGAAAAAACTTCCTCCTTTGTAAACAGAAACCCGATGAAGGGGATTGAGAATGAATCCCTCAATCTGCAGTGAAAAAACTTCCTCCTTTGTAAACAGAAACCCAAACTCAAACAAACAGTAAAACTCTAAACCCTTGTTTAAAAAAAAACTTTTCTTTTCTTTTAAAACATTTCTTGGATTGTTGAAAACTAAGATCAAGGAGGGTATTTATACCCACTCAAAGCTCAGCCAAAAACCCCAAAGTGAAAGACAGAAAAGCCCCAGACAGATCAGCTTAGAAATAGCCATTAGGAGCCAACGGCTCTTTTGTCAGTCGACCGGAAATCTCGTCGGTCGACCGATGGAAAGAATTCGGTCGACCGACGGAAAATCCGGTCGACCGCGAGCAGATCAAAAAACAACAAAACAAACAGAGACTTCGTCGGTCGATCGCACCGGTCGACCGATGGGAGCTCTCGGTCGACCGGACCGGTCGACCGACAGACTCTCTGTCGCCCAATGAACACATGAATTCAGGATCGGTCGACCGGTGCGGTCGACCGAAATCTGACATTTCAGAAAAACAGTTTTAAACAGATTTTTAACTTTTAGAAAATTGTTAAAAATGACAAATGAAGTCCAAAAATAATGAAACTTTGGGAAAAGTATTTAAACATGAAAAGAAACATGTTACAAAAAGAATTTTCCAAATTGCATTTCCCATTTGTGAAAAATCATCATTTTGCAAAATAGTCCAAAACACGAAAATGTAAACATGTGAATTTTAACATTTTGGCTAAATCATGTTTTGAAACTTTGCACAATGATTATATAGACTTAATAAAATATGTATAAAATTATTGTTAAGTCTATAAATAGAGAATACAATATTTGAGCTTAGAAACCAAATACGTGTATGTATATATAAACATCAAAATCTAAACCACTTGTATGTATATATATATAACTATATATATGCATAGAAACCAAATACGTGTGCATATATGATATTGAGCTTAGAGTATCTAACACACATAATATAAAACCTAAACTAAATATACCAAAGCTTGATCTTGATCTTCAATAGGCTTGACTTGATATATTTGCGGATGAAGCTAAACTTGGATCTTGAATTGTACGATGCTTCACTCCACAATTCCGCCAACCTCCTCTTGATATGATCGTGTAGGCTCAATCCATCCATCCTCCAACTACGTTGTTTGTCTACAAAACATAGGAATGCACAAACACTAGACAAACAACATTAGTAATAAATTGTTTGTTAAACATCATCAAAACAAGAAGGCCAACAAACATTTCTGAGGGTACTACAGATCTCAAGACTTTGAAAATGCGTTCAAGGCTCCTTCTGAAATGGAATTCATCAAATCCATGGATCCAACGATTGTGGAGACTTCGGTTGGACTTGAGGTTATCCTGGGTACTCGAGTCACGAGACCAACTGATGAAGCTGTCAATGGCTATTAAAGTAGTATTATGGAGGAGGAGGTTACCAAGGCTTTGAATACCATCGCAGACTCCATAAAAGCTAATTTGAGGGTGGAGCTTATATGAGCTTAGGAAGAGAAGCTCTCCGAGCCAGAAGAGAGAATCTATCATCATAAGCATAATAGGATTTTTGGCAAACTCTCACTCATCAATGGATTTTATGAGTCTTTACTGACTACCATTTGAGTTGTGCTAGTATGTAGATTGTCTAAGTTTGTTCCACATGTAATGTTATGCTTAAAGAATGAACTCTTTTGGACTTAGTTCTACGATATTGAATACGTAGACTTTGTTATTTTCATGGGAATGTACCATCCGGTAGTATGTGTTAGATGCAGACTTATCCTTAATTGGGGATCGAGATAAAGTTCCTCATGCGTGAAAGGTATGGATTTTGGTGTTAAAAGATTGTGTCTTCTCTTGGGACAAAGATGAACCATGTGTTTTGTCTTCTCATAGGGCAAAGACGAACCCTGCGCTGGAGAGGAAGAAATTTATTTTCTATCTCCCGCTTCAAAAGAAATTCAAAGTGGGATCTCCACTTTGAGAATCTGAAAGGTGACTATGAGTAAGATCTCTATTCTGAGAATCAAAAAAGATTCGGTTAACACTAACTGTCGAAGTTTGATTACCTAATCTGAAGGTGGACTTCTCGTTTATCGAGAGGAAATTTTGGTTTTTTGGTCATAACTGTAGGAAGATTTGACCGAATGGGGATTTGAGATGACCCTAACTATAAGAAGGTTTGATCGCTTGATTTGAAAGTGGACCTCTCATTCATGGAAGGAATCGAGAGGTGATTTTGACTTTGGTCCTAATTGTTTAAAGGTTTGACCAAATGGAAGTTTGAGACGGCCCTATGTGTAGGAAGGTTTGATCGATCGATTTGGGTGGAGACCTCTCATTATCTAAAGAAAACGCCGATTTTGGCCGTAACGATAGAAAGGTATGACAAAGTTGGGTTTAGGACAACCCTAACTGTAGGAAGGTTTGATCGCTTGATTTAAAAGTGAACCTCTCATTCATAAAAGAAATCAAGAGGGGATTTGGCTTTGGGAATAACTGTCAGAAGGTTTAACCAAATGGGAGTTTGAGATGATCCTAACTATCTGAAGGTTTTATCGCTCGTTTTGAATGGACCTCTCGTTCATGGAATAAATCGAGAGGGGATTTTGGCTTTGGTTCTAACTGTCGGAAGGTTTGACCAAATGAAAGTTTAAGATGATCCTAACTGTCAGAATGCAAAAGAGCAAGGAAATAAAGAATAACAGTTGTCATCAGCTATTCTTAATTAAACAGCTACTCTGTGAACATCTGTCTGTGAGCATTGAGCATGTATTTGCATGTGTATATGCGCATGTATTTTCAGGTGGGTGGGTGTGTCTGTTTGAAGTCAATATACTTGCTATGATCTTTTATAAAGAGTACGTTAGTCAAATATGGGCTTCAAGACCAAATGAAGTGCCTAAAATTAACTATGTTCCACAACAGTAATCCAACCAAATACATCTTAGTCTTAGAAAAATCACATGCAATTGGTCAGGGTTATTTCCAGCAACAAATGTTGATTAGGTTATGAAGGATATAAGCAGCAATTATATATAAAAAATAAAAGAACATAAAACTTTATCAGAAAAAAATCCAGTAAGTATGATGCAGAACATAAAATATATCATAAAAGCACATAACTAGATAGATCCATATCAGGTTCATTTTAACCGCATAAACTCCAAACAAACATTGTCTAGATTAGGGGTTGAGTGGGAATATTGGCTATGTTTTATATCTGGAGATTAATGGCAAGAGATGTGTATGAGAGGGTTTCCTTGTCTAGATTATCCCCTCCTGAAGCTTTTCTCATATTATTAATCCCTAAGATGCCATTACGGAATTTTGGGGACAAAATTCTTTTTAAGGGGGGAAGATTGTAAAACCCTAAAAATTTGAATATTATGTGCAAAATAATAATAAATATGTTATATGATGAAAATATAACATATTTTGATATTTGAATATGATAGAAATTGATTTGAGATCGATTAAATGTATATTTGTGAATATATGAGAGCAAATGCATAAAACATGCACGAAGAGAAATCTGGAAAAATGACCAATTAAGAGTTTATATATTTTACACACCGATAAAATTTGAATATGGAAAAACTCAAAAGACTAAGGTTGTAGGTATATTCAACAGATTTCCAACAAAGCTTAAATCACCTTATTCTGAGGTCAGATGAGAAAGTTATAGCCAAAATACCGAATGTTATTTACTAAGTCAGACTAGGTTTCCTGGTTCGGGTCAAACGAGTTTTTTTTAGGTTTGCATATATATACATGTATTTTCATAAAAATTATCATCTTTTCATTAGATTTTCAAACTCTAGTAGCCCCTCTTTCTCTCTCAAACCCTAGCCCTAAAGTTAAGATTTTAGGAGCGTCTTGTGAGGCGAGAAGCGAGGAAAAGGCGAGATCTACGACGTTTGGCAATGAGGAGTCGTTTCACATCAGTTTCAGAGGCTTGCACATGTGATAAGGCAAAATTATCTATATCCAAATCCATCCTTATAGTATTTAATGATTATAAAAATTTTTAATCAATATTTTCATGCGTAGGACTTAACCTAATATGAAAAAGATGAGATTTTTTATGATAAATCTTAACCCAATGCTAGATCATTAGAGTTTCCTAAATGTTTATGATAGTAACGTGATCATGATCATTAAGAGTGATGAAATTTTCATTTTTTAACTTTATAATTATATTTAACTCATGTGTTAACCCTAATTTGTTGTCTAATTGAATTATAAAGAGGTTTAGTTTTTATTTTCATCATAGATTGTAGAAAACTACTATACGTGTATAATATTTAACTAAAAATTTGAGATATCATATAAGTTCCAAACTGAACAAAATCAATGTAAATTGAAAGCTATGTGAACCTATTTTCCAAAAGATAAAACCATTTTAAGAAATAGTTTTTATAGAGAAAGATATACTCAATTTACTAATGACATATTCTGTTAGACCCTAGAGGGGGGGGTGATTAGGGTCTTATGCTAATCTAATCCGATTAAAATGCCAATTAAAAATAATTAATAAGTTATCCTAGCAAGTATGAAATGCAACAATATATATGAACTAGGATAAGCAATATACAATATGATATATCCTAGCAAAGAGGTATATAGTGAAATATATGCAAGGATATATAATCTCAAGGGTAAACAATCTAAACTAGATAGTGAGTAATATAATCAACATGCAATATACAAAGGCGATATAAGATAGGAACATAAAAGTAAGTCCAATGCAATCACAAACAAACAATATGATTATGGAGTTCGGTCCCCACGACCTACGTCTCCGCTCCTCACCTCGAGGAGATCTCTACTATCACAACCGGATTTTCTACATTCACCCGAACAACGTTTACACCTCACAATACAATCACTATGCAATCACACCTCACACACTAAGTGTTGGTCCTAGCTCGTGTCGTCCTCCTCAAGTGCTCAGTTACAACCTCTCCCTAGGCACGTCAACCGACGTCACTCCTCTTGGATTCGACCCCGTCTCTCACCACACACTTTTCTTGGTGTACAAGTGTATTACAAGTGAATCCTTACAATTAGGCTCAATACAAAGTGTTTGTTCTCTACAATGAATGAGAACTAATTATAAGCTTACTCTCTAAGTTACACAATCCCACAACCCAGTTATACTATGAATGTAAATACAATAAGCTCAATGGTTGTGTGTGTACAAAGAGATAAATAAAATCAATTAAACTAAACTCAATATAAATCTAGCTTATGGAAATTATAATCAAAATAATAAATTGCTAGATGAGTTTAGAAACACTTCTCTAAAGATGACAAGAGAGTGGGAGAAGAGTGAATGCTCAAACACCAAAGGATGATCTCCACTTGCTCTTGTGAAATTTGCTTCACAAACAAAACTCTTAAACACTCTTTTAAACAAATACAAAACACCCTTAAACTTGTTTTCAACAATTCTCTTGGTTAATTGAAATCTAAGATCAAAGGAGTTTTTATAGCCTCCCAAAGACCTCAGCCAAAACCCAAAACGAATGATAAAAAAACCCAGCCAATGGTAACAAAAATAGCCGTTGGAAAAGTCTGACAGAGCGGCGGGCGACCGAAAATTGAAAAAAAACCCCAGCCAATGGTAACAAAAATAGCCGTTGGAAAAGTCTGACAGAGCGGCGGTCGATCGAAAATTCTCGCGGTCGACTGCGATCCAGGTTCCAAATGGAGAAAACGCACAGAGAGTTCGTCGGTCGACTGGCGGAAATATCGGTCGACCGGCGGTACTGTAGCAGGTATATCCAATTTTATAAAATTAGTTAAAAATAGTAAAACAGCTCCAAAAATTATGAAATTTTGAGGAAAGGTTTTAGACATGTATAAAAACATGTTAGAGAAAGAATTTCTGAAAAATAATTTCCTAATTGAGAGAAATAAATAATTGAACATAGAAATACAGTTTCTAAAAATCTGCTGTGATACACGATTTTGTAAAATCAATTAGGCACAGTAAATCAACTCCAGAAATAGTAAAATTTTGAAAGAAGTTTCTAAACATATAGATAAACATGTAAAAGAAATAATTTCTTAAATATCACTTCCCATTTATGAAAACTCATCTGTTTTGTAAAACATGCACGAACATGCACGAACGAAAAACATGATTTTGTAAATTCCATTAAACATAACAAATCAATTCCAAACTTGATGAAACTTTGTGAAATGTCTATAAACATAAAAACAAACATGTTAGAAAAAAAATTTCTCAAATTGAAATTTTTATTTGTGAAAACTCATGTATTTTGTAAAACTTATAAATACATGTGTACATAAACAACTTTACCATATGAAACCAAATATGTATATATATAAATATATGAATATGTATTTGTTTCATATTTAAACTTAAAAGCCAAGAACCAAAACTTGTGTATATATATAGCTATATATATAAGAACAAAATATGTGTGTGTATATATGATTGAGCTTAAGCTACTTAACACACATAATATAAAACCTATACTATGTTACCCAAGCTAGATCTTGATCTTCAATAAGCTCGACTTGGTACACAAGCGGATGAAGCTTGAACTTGATCTTTAACTTGAATTGTATGTTGCTTCACTCTACAATTCCTCCAACCTCCATTGGATATGATCGTTATGGCGTAATCCATCCATCCTCCAACTTCGTTGTTTGTCTATAATAAATACGAAAATACAAACACTAGACAAACGACATTAGTAGTAAATTCTTTGTAAATCATCATCAAAACAAGAAAGCCAATAATCTCCCCCTTTTTGATAATGACAAACAATTTACAAAAATGATATATGCATGAAAGGAAATGAATATATAAATTATAATTCACATGCATATAAACAAGAAAGAATATACATATACTCACAATATTTCTCCCCCTTTAACAACATCAAAAAGAGGACAAAAAGAATAAGAGAGCGAAAGCTCCCCCTATCAATAAGCATAGGTGAGTATAACATATAGAAAGATATAGGGATTGCTCCCCCTATCAAAATGCCTCATGAATATATGAAATGAAGATCATGGCAAACATATGTGAGCAAGCATAGATGGAAAATATGATAAACACAACTCACATACATAAAGATAAATGAGAACATATATAAATATATCAAAGTAAAAATAGTGTCTCATATCAACGAACATAAAAACCATTTGTAAAGGTAGATTTATGAAATCAAAAGAAGAGAAACATGAGAATCATATAAAAAGTTTTCAAATGAAAACAAATCAACCAAGAGAAATCATAAATCAAAGTTTAAATCCAAAAGCGTAAGATCAAATCATCATTGATTCAAAAAAAATCAAGAGAAATCATAAATCAAAGTTTAAATCCAAAAGCGTAAGATCAAATCATCATTGATTCAAAAAAAATCAAGAGAGGCAACTATATCTAGCTATTGAGCTAGTATTAACCCATATAAATATTTTAGCACGCAACTATATCTAGCTATTGAGCTAGTATTAACCCATATAAATATTTTAGCACCCGGTAAACAAGATTTGAGAATAAACACCCAATAAATCCGGAGGGTTATATAAGTACAAACCTCTCATAAGAAAAAATTAATAATCATGAAAACAAAAGAATTTGATCAAAGAAAATTTATTTTCATAAAAAGTTTCAAAACAAAATTTTCAAAACCAAGAAAAAGAAAGATAAAAACATTAAAATTCTTAGTTTAAAAAATCAAATTTGTTTTGGTACCCAAGAACTCTTGGTACCAAAAGATTTAGGGACATGACCCCTATCATTTAAGCTCAAAGCCCTAGGGTTATGAACCCTCTTAGGCATATGTGGTGTACTAACACGGTCAAAGCAATAATCGCTCAAATGACCCTTCCGATTACAATATGTGTAATGAAAGAGATCCATTTGTTTTTGTGGACCATTTGCTCGTGCACGGGAATCATTTGCAAATAAAGATTTTCTTTTAAAATTATTTTGCAAATAAGAAACATTCTTAAACAATGGTCTATTTGGAACATATTATAATTTAGATGCTTTTTGTATATCAAAACAAATTTTAGCAAGATGTCCAAACCTACCACAAACATCACATTTAAAAACATGTGGTCTATTGGAAGCATTTGTCAAATGAGATTTTCTTTTCAAATCAAAGCAATATTTGGCCAAATGACCAAAACGACCACAATGATCACACTTGAACACACTAGCATGCTTATGATGAACTTTGTGAAAATGAGCATGTGAATGTGTAAGTGTACAAGATGAAGAAGCTACATGAGATGCACAAGGAGCATTAGAATTTTTAAGTTTGTGTGCATCATAACAAAACTTAGCTAAATGACCTTGACAACCGCAAATAGAATATTTATAAGTTTTGCTATACATGTGTGCATAATGAGTGGATGATTTTGATTTAGCACACATATCCATAAGCTTCTTATGATAATTAATGCATATTCTCAAAGTTGAATCTAAAGATGAAATACTATTTTTTATAAGATTCAAATCTTCATTTTTAGGCACATATGCATTTTTAGAAGTAGAACATAAATAGTCATTTATAAAAGAAGCTGTATCATTCTTTATGTTCTCTACTTCTAACATGGCATCAATCTTAGCATGAGATAGGTTAGCAATAGATGAGATCAAATTTTTATTTTCCAAATTTAATAAGTCATTGCTTTCTTTAAGCATAGTATTTTCATTTTCAATGACATCAAATTTGGACACTAGCTTCTCATGATCGGATTTTAAATTATCATGCTTGCATTGTAAATCAACAAAATCTTTATGCAATTTGTTAAAGGCATGCAAAAATTTTTTACTAGCACAAGCAAGTTCATCATTAGGTAAATCATTAATGGTTTCGAACTCGCAAACCTTACTAGGGCTATCGCCTAGTGGCCGTGTGCATGATGCTCCTTTAGAACTTGAAGCGGGATCCTCCAAAGCTTGTCGGATCGCCTCCAAGTCTCCTTGATGCGCTTCTATGAATTTCCATAATGTATAAGCGCTATCAAAAGAATCAAGCTTGTTAGACATAAATGAATCAAATGTATTTAATAAAAATTCTAACATAAGCTTGTTCATAATAAACATCTTTTTATCATGTTTGCTCCACTTGGATTTCTCCAACGTGGGCACAATATAAGCACAATCAATGATTTCCCATAAATCGATATTTTTAGATTGAACAAATATTTTGAATCTAAAACACCATTGAGCATAGGGGAAAACATTGAATTTAGGAGCAATACTAGAATCATAGCCTAAACCATGCATATCCATAATATAAAAGGCAAGCAAGATACAAATAAAGCTCAAAATTAGATTAGCACAAAAAGATAACTTGGATCTTTAACTCAAGGCGATTAGACCTTAAATCAAAGAGCATCAAGCTCTGATACCAATTGTTAGACCCTAGAGGGGGGGTGATTAGGGTCTTATGCTAATCTAATCCGATTAAAAAGTCAATTAATAATAATTAATAAGTTATCCTAGCAAGTATGAAATGCAACAATATATATGAACTAGGATAAGCAATATACAATATGATATATCCTAGCAAAGAGGTATATAGTGAAATATATGCAAGGATATATAATCTCAATGGTAAACAATCTAAACTAGATAGTGGGCAATATAATCAACAAGCAATATACAAAGGCGATATAAGATAGGAACATAAAAGTAAGTGCGCCAATGCAATCACAAACAAACAATATGATTACGGAGTTCGGTCCCCACGACCTACGTCTCCGCTCCTCACCTCGAGGAGATCTCCACTATCACAACCGGGTTTTCTACGTTCACCCGAACAACGTTTACACCTCACAATACAATCACTATGCAATCACACCTCACACACTAAGTGTTGGTCCTAGCCCGTGTCCTCCTTCTCAAGTGCTCGGTTACAACCTCTCCCTAGGCACGTCAACCGACGCCACTCCTCTTGGATTCGACCCCGTCTCTCACCACACACTTCTCTCGGTGTACAAGTGTATTACAAGTGAATCCTTACAATTAGGCTAAATATAAAGTGTTTGTTCTCTACAATGAATGAGAACGAATTATAAGCTCACTCTCTAAGTTACACAATCCCACAACTCAATTATACTATGAATGTAAATACAATAAGCTCAATGGTTATGTGTGTACAAAGAGATAAATAAAATCAATTAAACTAAACTCAATATAAATCTAGCTTATGGAAATTATAATCAAAATAATAAATTGCTAGATGAGTTTAGAAACACTTCTCTAAAGATGACAAGAAAGTGGGAGAAGAGTGAATGCTCAAACACCAAAGGATAATCTCCACTTGCTCTTCTAAAATTTGCTTCACAAACAAAACTCTTAAACACTCTTTTAAACAAACACAAAATACCCTTAAACTTGTTTTCAACAATTATCTTGGTTAATTGAAATCTGAGATCAAATGAGTTTTTATAGCCTCCCAAAGACCTCAGCCAAAACCCAAAACGAATGACAAAAAAGCCCAGCCAACGGTAACAAAAATAGCCGTTGGAAAAGTCTGACAGAGCGGCGGTCGACCAAAAATTCTCGCGGTCTCGCGGTCGACCGCGATCCAGGTTCCAAACGGAGAAAACACACAGAGAGTTCGTCGGTCCACCGGCGGAAATATCGGTCGACCGGTGGTACTGTAGCAGGTATATCCGATTTTATAAAATCAGTTAAAAATAGTAAAACAGATCTTAAAATTATGAAATTTTAAGGGAAAGTTCTAGACATGTATAAAAATATGTTAGAGAAAGAATTTCTTAAAAATCATTTCCCAGTTGAGAGAAATAAATGTTTGAACACAGAAATACAGTTTCTAAAAATCTGCTGTGATACACGATTTTGTAAAATCAATTAGGCACAGTAAATCAACTCCAAAAATAGTAAAATTTTGAAAGAAGATTCTAAACATATAGATAAACATGTCAAATAAATAATTTCTTGAATATCACTTCTCATTTATGAAAACTCATCTGTTTTGTAAAACATGCACGAACGAAAAACATGATTTTGTAAATTCCATTAAACATAACAAATCAATTCCAAACTTGATGAAACTTTGCGAAATGTTTATAAACATGAAAACAAACATATATATAAGAACAAAATATGTGTGTGTATATATGATTGAGCTTAAGCTACTTAACACACATAATATGAAACCTATACTATGTTACCCAAGCTAGATCTTGATCTTCAATAAGCTCGACTTGGTACACATGCGGATGAAGATTAAACTTGATCTTTAACTTGAATTGTATGTTGCTTCACTCCACAATTCCTCCAACCTCCATTAGATATGATCGTTATGGCGCAATCCATCCATCCTCCAACTTCGTTGTTTGTCTATAATAAATACGAAAATACAAACACTAGACAAACAACATTAGTAGTAAATTCTTTATAAATCATCATCAAAACAAGAAGGCCAACATATTCTGCAAAAAACTGTTGCACATGTGCCACCATAAACTAGAAATTTGAGATAACATATAAACTCCAAACTGAACCAAACTAGTGTCAAATGATAGATATGTGGATTTAGCTTCCAAAACAGAAAACTATTCATAAAAAGAGTTTGTCTAGAGAAAGATATGCTTAATTTATGAATAATATATTACGTGAAGATTTCTTTGAGTTTTCATGTTAATTAACATGATTAAACCCTTGGTTTGTGATACCTAAGTAATATAAGCATATTTAAATAAATTTTACCTTTGTTCATGGATAGTTTTTATCATGTGTTGATAATCACTTTATTTGCATATGAGATAATTGAGAAAATTATTTAATTAGGATGTTAAATACGAATTTGGAAGATATAATAATTTAATTTGATTTTTAAGATAATTCGTGTTGTATATGCTAAGTATAAAATTTCGTTTTAACATCATGATATATACAATTGACACAAACACTGTTTGTGCATAAAAGAATGCGTGTCTTGACAGAGTAGTCGACTAATCAGCTTAGTAGTTGGCTACTCGTGCCCAGTTGAGAATAACAGAAACTGTGTATTTACAGAGTAGTCGACTAATTTTCTTAATATCGGTTACTGATACTAATATATGTTATTGCAGAGTTTGAATGGACTCAGTGTAGTCGACTACTAAGGCTGTTACCTAAATTTTTGTTTTGCATCTGTTTGAGATTTATTTGTAGGTTTTGAGCCGCACTTCTTTATACGTAAATTCACAAATAGTGTAGTAGCATACACATGGGTATGCTAAAAGGAATTATGATAGGTTTTGACCCGATTACTTTGAGAAAAGTTTAGTATATATTATTCACACACCTTCTGGATATTGTTGATGAGCTCGGTTTAGTACTACGGGGGTAGTGCATCGATATTCCATTTGTATAGGCCATTGAATTGGGTTTGGATGTTTTATCTAGCAGTTCGTCCGTAAGAGGGTGCGATGAGGCTTGTGAGCCGTACTTCTAGGATGCCTACTTAGGAGTCCATCCCGTACTCGTGTTACGTACAGAGATACGATGAGACTAATGAGCCGTGTATACTATTAGGATACCGATCAGGTAGTCCATCCAGCTTGATGATGTGATGAATCAGAATCTTGTAAGATTTGCATTGAGATGATTATTGATAGCCTGAGTCTGTGGTAGATGCTAGTGTGGGTGCATGGCAGACTTGACATGTCTGGGTTCATCTTGGACAACAGCCATGTATGAAAATACGGGTGTCACAACTTTATCTATTTCTTCGATGAGCAGTATGTATCAATGGCGGTGAAAGCCGAGAAGGAGTTAGAGCTAGTCTAGTTGGAGCAAGGATATATGACTATAGCTGAATATAAGAACCAGTTCGTAGGTTTACTCATGTTTATGGGCATGTGGCAAACTGGAGAGCGTCAGGCTCAAATATTTATGATTGAGCTTTGTCTGAGTTTACGCTACTATCTTGTATCCAGATGATTCCATTAAGTGCGGAAGGTAGTCGATGCCCGCTATAGCACAGGAGACATAGATCGTCATGTTTCAGAAGGGCAAGGAAACACTAAAGTAGGTCAATTCGGAGACAAGGACAAGAACAAGAGACCATTTTCAAGACCCGAAGGACCTTAGTAGCCGGGCAAGGGTACACAGCAGGGTCCCCATAAGAAAGGACCATAACATGATCAGAGGGCACCATAGTAGCACAAATTTCAGGGTACTTGTTTTCAATACCACAAGATTGGACACAAAGCTGCAGAGTGCTACCGTGTGCTAGCAGGAGGCCAGCATGGTAAGATCAGAGTTAGTATTAGCAGAAAAGTGGAAAAGGTCGAGGCTCAGGCCAATAGCTGCGGCTTGAGGCACTGTCAGCTGTTCTAAGAATAGAAGGACATGTGCGAGCTATCCAATAGATTCCTTAGGGACAAATAGTCCCATATGCTATAGAGCCTTCAGCGTAGCAGTCCGCAACTTTAGGGAGAGTGTTTGCAGTCATACTGCATGACCACAGTGTGAGCGAGGCCGTAGTAGAAGGTACGTTCCTTGTAAACTCCTTCCCAGCCCGTATTCTTTTTTATTCCAGAGCTTCGCATTTGTTCATCTCTTATAATTTCATGATTAGACTCCAGCTTGTAGCATAACCTTTAAATATTCATTTGTCAGTTTCTACTCCTTTGGGAGAGGTGTTCCTCTTAGAGAGTATCTGTAGGAGATGCATTATCAGCTTAGACGAGTCTGAGTTCGTTATTGATTTGATCATTTTGTGTATGTCTGAGTTTGATGTTATTCTTGTTATGGATTGCTTATCATCCTACCATGTCAATATCGCCTATTTTGCGAAAACAGTCAGCTTGCGAGCGTCTGATGGGACTAAGTTAGTCATAGTAACCTCACAGGGCAACCAGTTTGTAGAATCATTTCTAGCATAAGTCGAGGATGTGATGTTTTGAGATCAGGATGCTGATTTGTGCAAGACCAGAGGCATCTCAGAGTATCAGGATGTCTTTCAGGACATACCTAGATTATCTCCAGTGAGAGAGGTTGAGTTCTGCATTTTGTAGCCGAGAACAATACTGATCTCTCGTCCACCTTATCGTATAAAGAAATAATAGGTATGACTCCTTATGAAGCTTTTTGTGGGAGACCTTGCAGATCCCCGATTTATTAGGTAGAGCCGGATGATAGCTTATTACTTAGGCCAGAGCTCGTAAGGCAGACTACGTAGAAGGTATTGCTGATTCGAGAGCATATTCTCACGGACTAGAGTCGGCAGAAGAGCTACGAAGATCAGAGACGATGACCTTAGGAGTTCTAGGTTAGAGATTTTGTTTTGTTGAAAGTGTCACCTATAAAGGGAGTTCAGCAATTTGGCAGATAGAGAAAGCTTGCCCTTAGATTCATTGGACCATTCCGGATTGTGGAACATGTTGGAGTCATTTCATATCGGCTATATCTTTCAGCGTCGATGTCCAGAGTGCACGACATTTTTCATGTTTTGATGTTCAAGAAGAATTTACATAACGAGGAGCAGTAGAGAGTGTTAGATGTGCTAGCGATTGAGCTTCAGGCAGATTTGACCATTATTGAGATCCCAGTTCGTATTCTTGCTAAGAAGGATAAGAAACTTAGAAATAAAGTGATTCCATTAGTCAAAGTACAATGGAACCGGAAAGGAGCTGAGAAGGCTTTTTGGGAGTGCGAGGAGAATATGCATCGTGACTACCCGCACCTGTTTGAGCAGGTACAATATCATCTATGATTTGTTTGTGTTTATTTTGTGTTTATGGCTACAATTACATTTAACGCTGGAATGTGCATATTAACACTTAGTTTCTAATCATTCGAAACACATGGTATATACATGGGGGGTTCCTTGTATGGATTTTTTTGCCCGACATACTAGTTCCATTTAATTAGGAGTTAAGTGAGATTATTTGTATTCTAGATTGTTAAGTGTAAATATCACTTGTGATTTATATCTGGAGATTAATAGTACGAGATGTGTACGTGAGGGTTTCCTTGTCTAGATTATTCCCTTAACGTGCTTTTCTCATATTATTAATCTCTATTATACGATTACGGAATTTCAAGGATGAAATTCTTTTAAGGAGGGTAAATGTAAAACCTGGTAAATTTTTAAATATTATGAAAATTATATTAAATGAGTTTTTATTATAATAAATATTATTTAATGATGAATGAGTATAGTAGTAATCGATTTGAGATCGATTAAGTGTAAATACGAAAGTAAACGAGTGAAAACATGCACAAACCTGGAAGTTTGTTTTATGCTCTTGTCAGTCAACTGACCCTAGCTATCGGTCGATCGAAGAGCTGGTCAGTCGACCGATGCTAGCATCAGTCAACCGATGGGAGGCAGACTCCCTGTAGGAGTTGGGTTTCGAGTCTTTTGGCCTTGTTTCGGGTTTGCCTCCATATATATGTATATTTCACGAAAATCTTTCTTTTTTATGATATTTCTGAATCCTAGCAGCCACCCTCTCCTCTCATTAAACCCTAGAATTAAATTTGTGAGATTTTTAAGAGCTTTCTAAAGCAAATAGTGAGAAAAGAGTGAGATTGTCAGCGTTTGGCGAAGGAGAACCTATTTTCTTGCATTCTTGGGGATTTCTACACGTGTTGAGGCAAATTACATCTTCTCCAATCCCATCTCCATGTTTATTTAGTTTTTACTTGGTTCTATTTAGTTTTATTGTACTTTAAAAGATAGTTTAAGTATAAAGATTGTTCTTTTAAACCACAAGGATATAAGATTTAATCCTTTGATTTTAAAAATGTATAATAGTGATTCTCTGTTTAGATTTAACTTCTGAAATAAATGTTAACATGACATTTTGTCGAGATTTATGGTTTTCACAATGATTCTTATAAACATGATTATGTTAAGGTTAATAGAAATCACTCAAGCTTGATAATTTAGTTTCATGTAGTTAGTTGAACCCTAATCACATTAAACAAGTTTAATTATATATGTTTTTATGTAAAAATCTAGTTTTGACGAATTGATAATAAAACCTGCACTTTAGCTTAATCTTAGACTTTTGCTCTGACCAGTTGACCAACGAGATGAGTCGGTCGACCGATCAAGAGCTGGTGGGTTATGCACGTTTGTGCACGACGCCGATTGGTCCATTGATGGTGTACTTCAGTCGGTCGATATATTGTTGTTTGCATATGATGTGTTTTCTTATGTTTGTTTGATCATGACCACAAAGTACGAGTTGCACGTAGATCCATGCACGTGACCATGAGAGGGTAAGCGTATTGGAGTTGAGTACGCATGAGCATTTAGAGGTGCGTAACTCTATATTTTGATTTGTCATGTTAGATAACGACGCATCTTGCATTTCATGATAATTGAGGATACTTGGGTGGGCTAGTTAGCACTCCGTAATGAGACAGCGGGGGACTACACTCAGGGTGATTAGTTGGTATGCTGCAATGAGACCATAACTGACTACACTCCGTTGTGCATTATTGTTTTCCAGAATAGCATGATATGCCTATTGCTGTATGGCGATTGAGTAAGGTGGTGATGCCACAGGTTATTATGAGCATCTTACAAAACCATCATTGTTCCAGTTAGGGGATTGCACAGATTTTATTCATGCTCCCATGTTAGTTACAAGAGAGTAGGGTACAAAACTAAAGTTGCCATACACGATATTTTTTAAGTGAACTCCCTTTACCGGATTATTATACATATGATTGCGCCACCTACCCGAGGATTGGTTAAGATATTTGACATGCCTTGTACAGATGAGGTATAGTATTATCTTTTTTTATTGTTTATTTCATAGGATTTGGAGTTGGTAATTAGCGATTTACAATTTGAGATATGAGGTATATGAAAGCACCCTAATGCCACTAGGAAAGAACCCTAAAGGGGGATGAATAGGGTTTATGCTAATCTAATCTGATTTATGCTAATTTAAAACTTATTAACAAATATATCCTAACAAATGAGATATGAACAATATACGTACAAGGATATATAAAGTAACACAAGGGTAAACAATCTAAACTAGATAGTGGGTAATATAAATAACAAGCAATATACAAAGGCAATATAAGATATGAACATAAAAATAAGTGCGTCAATGCAATCATAAACAAACGATATGTTCACGGAGTTTGGTCCCCATGACCTACATCTCTACTCCTCACCCCGAGGAGATCTCCACTATCACACCGGGTTTTCTACGCTTACCCGAAAAATGTTTACACGTCACAATGTCGGTTTTCAACGCTCATCGATTAACGTTCATAATCACTCACAATGTAACTACACTAACTACCACCTCAAGTGTTAGTCTCTAGCCCTTGTCTCCCTCAAGTGTTAGGAATTACAACCTCTCTAGGTATTACCACCTACCCCACTCCTTTGTGGATGACCCCATCTCTCACCACACACTCGTCTTAGTGTACTAGTGTAATACAAAGTGATCTTCACAATTAAGGCTCATAAATACAAATTTATTCTCTATAATAGATGAAAACACAATGTAGACTCACACTCAATGTCACACAAAACTCACAACCAAAATTATACAATGTATGAAAATACAATAAGCTCAATAGTCGTGTGTGTAAACAATGAGTAAATAAAACCAACTAAACTCAATATAGATACTAGCTTAATGAATTGTTATCAAACAATATAAATGAAAAGTAAGATTGAGTTTAGAAAACTTCTCTATGGATAACAAGAGAGAGGAAGAAGAGTGAATACTCAAACACCAAAGGATGATCTCCACTTTCTCTTGTGAAAGTTTCTTCACAAACTTGTAAACACACTAAACAAACTTTGAAACCCTTAAACGAAACTTGTAAACACTTTTTAAAAACTTTTCTATTGTTAGTTATGAACTGAGGATATGTGGGGGTATTTATAGGAAACCCCAAAGCTAAGAGAAAACAACAAAACCTAGCAAAAATACACAAAAGAAAAGCTGGAAAAAATTAGTCGTTGGGCCATCGGTCGACTGATCAGTCAACTGATGAGCTGACCGTTAGAGTCATCATCCAGCTCATCGGTCGACTGATAACATCATCAGTTGACTAGTCAGTCGATTAAACAAGATAGAAACTTTTAGCAACTACAAGCACTTTCATCAATCGACTAATCGGTCGACTAATTACATTAGTCGACCGACCAGTTGACTTGTAACAAGTATACAGTTTGTTTAAAGCAGAAATCTAATTTTTAAACTACTTTTAAAAATAGCAAACAAAATCAAAAAACTGTAAAACTTTGGGAAATGGTTGCAAACATGATAATATACATGTTTCAAAAAATATCTCTCATTTGTAAAATAGCATCATTTTGCAAATATGTCCAAAAACATGAAACTAAACAAACATGTTTTTGACATATTGATTTAAACAAACTTTTGAAACTTTATAAACTGATTTTATAGACTTAATAAAATATTTATAAATTAATATTGAAGTCTATAAACTAATAAAACAATGTTTTCACGAAAACATCCATACTTTGATCAAATCAACAAATACATGTGTGTGATTAATATGAGCTTAAAGTGTTAACACATAAGTATAAACCTATACTACAATTTTATTTAAATCTATGTATTGAGATACTTCACATTGGTTTTATTTTTTCAGTTGTATTTCATTTTATTCAGTTGGAACATGATTATATTTTTTATTGGATTCCCTCATTTTCTTTATCATGTCTATAATAATGTCATCTTTACCTTATCTGCTTTGTACCTACACTTATTTATTATTGATCCCACTAGAGAGATATTACTATGATGGTGAAACATATTTTTACACAGTGTGGATGCATGACCGGTTTGTCATCTTTGAGTTTACCTTGAACTACAGCCTTGTGTGAAACAAGGGGCATCACAGATTCCAAGAGCATTAGCAGTCTTATGGAATTAGCTAAGAAATGAAATCATTAAAATCATAGAGAAATGAATTAGCTAAGAATCCATCAAAATTGAGAGTGTTAGCTCTGATCTAGGGTTTTAGCTGCGAAGATTACAACCTAAACCCTAGATCAGATCTAGGTTTTGACAGAAAAAGGGAGAGAGAAAAGAAAGAGGGAGACCTAAACCCTAGATCAGATCAAGGGTTTCAACGATAACAGGGAGAGGAGAGGGGGAGGGAGGAGAGAGAGGGAGAGAGAGGAAAGATAGAGGTTGCCTGTGTTGAGAAAGAAGAGTTCAGGACTTAGAACCGAGAAGAAGAAGTTAGGCCAGTTAGGATTTGACAAATACCAATGGCAAGTATGAAATTTGAAATATGTGCATTTGGGCTTTCAAATCTCTCTCTCCAAAATAATTTGATTTGAAATCTTAGCCCAATTTAGAATCCAAACTAAAGATTTGGATTTTAAATACCCTAGATTTTAAATCTGGATCCAAATCCACGTTCCTAAACACAGCCTAAAGTGATTCTTAGAATGAGAGAGAGAGAGAGAGAGAGAGAGAGAGAGAGAGAGTAGAGATTAGGTTAGGTATGATTGCTGCAAATAAAAAGGCTAAAAACAAGAAAATAAAAAGAAAAAAAGTTAGAACGAAAAAGCAAATGAAAGAAAATATGAAAAGAAGAAAATGACTAAAACTAATCGAAGAAGGAAATAAAGAGATGGAGGAAATCAAGTGAATAAACTGGGAATTTAGAATTGAATCTACTAGTTAATTCCCACTTAGATTTAAGAATTACTCTCTTTTAAATCTTATATTACTTAGAATTCTTAGGCATAGATTATCAATGTTTTCAAAACAAGCATAACCTATCAAAAATATATTCAATCAATATTACCATTCATGAATAGAAATTAACAACTAGATAGTAATTTTAGAATTAAAAAGAATAAACTATCAAAAAATTAAGATAAGTATAGCTAATCAAATTCTTTTTCTACCAATTATTATTCTAATTAAATATTCTACGCGTGATCATTTAAGTACATAAAGAGAGTAATTTAAAAACTAAAAAGAAAATTAAATTGGTTTCATTTAATCCTAGAAATGCTAAAGAAATTAGGTAGTCATACAATAAAAACAAATAAATATTAAATTATAAAGTATGAATAAAAAGTAAGAAAATAAAAACCTAAACTACAAAGCAAGAAATAAAAATCTAAACTATAAAGCATGAAATTATATCAAGAAATTAAATTCTAATCATTTAATTCTACATAAGAAAATAAAAGAGGGAAAAAATAAAATCTTGCATTGCAAGAATTGGCTCATTGTGAAACAAATCTTCATCAACAAAAGAGAAGAAGAAGAAAATTAAAATAGGAGGAATTTTTTATTTTTTGTAAACTAAAGTTTACAATGTTGGAATGCCTTCTCTATATTGTTCAGCAAAAAAATTTCTGGTTCTCAATGGAGGTTTGTATTGATAAGAATTTTTTAATAAAAAATTCTATTTGGAAATTAGTGTCACTCTTAATTAAGAAGGCCTTCTAAAATTTATAAACTTCAGTTTATAATAAATAAATAAAAATTTCCTTTTCGATTTTCTTTCTTCTTCTCTGTTGTTGATGAAGATGAATGTTTTCTCACAAGAGGACAGCGTCTTACAAAGTAAGTTTTTTTCTCTTTTATTTAGAATTATATGTTTTATGATATTATTTTTGTATTTTTATTTCATGTTCGTAGATTACATTATTGCTTTGTAGTATAGATTTATTTCGTCTTCATAGTGTAGATTCCTTCATGTTTTATAGTGTAGATTTTATTCTATTGTTCTTTTTTCTTGCTTTGTAGTAGTCTCTATTTTATATTTTCCTTTTATGCTTTATTTTCTTTTTATTTAGTATAACTAATTCTTTAAGAGATCTAAGATTGTATGAAACTAGTTTAATTTTTTTATGGTTTATAGATTGCTCTATTTATATTTAAAATGATTATGCTTTAGGATAATCAACTAGAGGAGAAGAAGAACCTAATAATCTATACTTATCTTGAGCGGTTTAATATGTATGCTTATGAATTCTAGAATTACTATCCAGTCGCTTGTTGTTTTCATTAATGATGATTTTGCTTGGATGATAATTTGATAGGTTATACTTTTTAAGTGTCTTTATAGTCTACGCTTAGCAACTCTAAAGTAAAGTGTGGTAAAAAAAGAGTAGTTCATAAATCCTAATTGAAATTAACGAGTGGATTCGATCTTAGATTCCTAGCCTCTTTACTTAATTTCTTTAATCTTTCTTAATTTGATTTTCTTCTTTATCTCTCGACTTCCCTCTTCTTTAATTTTCCTTTATTGATTTTTTTCTCCCTTTTTAATTTTCTTTTATTGATTTTTTTCTTCTTTTCCCTCTCTCTATTATTTTCCTTTTTTATTTTTCATTTTTTATCTAAAAATCCCTCTCTACATCTCTATATTCTTACTCTTTTTTGTCTAAATTCTTCTCACATTAATTTTAGATTTTTCAAAAGCACAACTTTCTCAATATCTATATTATACTATAACTTGGTTGAGCACTTACAACTTTATATTATTTACCCTGCATCATATTTTTGGCGCCATTATCAAGGACGGTGCATGTAATTAGGATTTTTCTATTTTGGTTCTTTGGTTTTTTTATTTCATCATAAAGAAATAACGTTAAAGAAAAAAATTACAGATTAGAGAAAATATTTGCTTCAAGAGGAGCGACCCATTGTAGAGATAAGTTCTCTTTCTAGAATTTTTAGCTTCACCCTCTAGTTAGACTTTTCATATTACAAACAGTTATGAACAAATAATAAAAATAATTTTTTTCTTGTTGACACTAATAAAATCCACCATCCATTTGAATAATTATTAAAAATAAATTTAAACAAGAGCTCTTTTTTCACATTTATTTGGTTGTTGACCTTAATTAAATTTTTTTTGCATCCTCTTGTAGTTGCTTTTATATCTTAGGATTTGCATTGTATATGATTAGCAAAAATTCACCAATGTAATTTGAGTATTTTGATTGTGACACTCACTTAAAAATACTCTTAAGGGCAAAACCCTCTAATCAAGATAATGTGAGGGATTTCATCCCCTTTTCCTTAACTCACAAATCACTAATTTCTCATTACAAAAATCCAAGCGTTATAAAACTCATTAGTAATTTTCCTCTTGGGATCAAGCTCATTAACGAATAAGAAATTCCTAAATGAACCAGTTTAAATTTTGTTGACTTCGCTGGTGTCTAAGGCGGTGTTTAAGGGTTGTGAAAAGCATTTTACAGATCTTTGACCTCCCTTTAATACTATTCTTACAAGCTAACTGACCAAATAAATTTCACTCAAAGAGTTTTTAGCTAGGAGCTGTGCTAGTTAAGTTTTGACTTAACCCTAGAATTAAGGATGATTGTTCTAAGAGGTTGCTTTTGATTTTTTTAGCTAGGTTTTTATTTTATCATTCTTCTTTTCTCTAACTAATCTTTTAGGTCATTTAGTTTATTCTTTAAAAAATATAGAAAAAAATTTAATTAACTTTTATTTTTTGTAGATTTTTTTTCTAATTTTATTTCTAGTGATAAAAAATATCCAAAAAACTTGCTTTAGTCTGAAAATTTTGTTTTATATAAAAAGCTTGCTTAATCTGTGTTGAATATGTTTTTAATGAATAGCAAATTCGAATCCACTCATTCTTCAAGATATTTGTTATCCTACTAGGAATGCAATCCAGTTTTGCATTAGGTTTCCTGATGTTAATGGAGCTATTTTTATTCTTAAACCTCACTTCATAAACATGCTTCCAAAGTTCTAAGAAAAGCAATCTGAAGATGCCTACATTTTTATATCTGAATTTAAGTCTCATGATTAAGATTAGAGAGTTATTCGAGGACGCGATTAAGCTCAGATTTATCCCTTTTGTTCTTAAAGATAAATTCAAGAAATAAGTACATAGCTTGCCCACAAATTCTATGCCCACAAATTCTATCTTTACATGGAATGAGTTTGTTACTCTTTTTTTGAACAAATGTTTCACAATTTATAAAATGGTAAAGATTAGGAATAATATTCAGAATTTCAAGATAATCCTAGGGAAGCCATTATGGAAGTATTTTAATATGTTTAAGATCTTCTTATCCAACATCCTTATCATGGTCTAGAAAACTGGTGATTGTGCTAAATCATCTATGAAAAATTAAATTATTCTTTAAAAACTTCATTAAATCTATGTGTCAAGGAAACTTTATGAAGAAAATTGCTAACAAAGCCTAGGAATTTTTTGAGAGTTTTCTGAAAAACCCATGCACTGATAATATTGTGAAGCAAAAGTTTTATTATCAGTGTCTACAACCAAATCCAGTGTTCTTTACCATAGAGTCAATCATAGCCCTTGAAGCAAAGATGATTATAGTATTGCATAGGTTAGTAGCTCTTGAAAGCAAAGGATAAGCCCCAGTTCAAATTAATTAAGTTTCTTCCATAGGATATCATAACTGTCTATCTCCAACCCATATTTCAGAGAAATGTCCTCTCTTTAGAAATAACCAACCACTAGAGTAGATGAACACTGCGTCCTAGCATCTCATAAATGATGTGTTTTTTAACCTACAACTCGAGTTGGAAAATCATTCAAACTTTGCATGAAATTACGGGAAATTCTTAAAAATAAAAAGTTCACTCCTAATTCAACCAAACAATTTTCTAGAGGAAACACGGTTCCATTCAACACACTGTAGTCAATAAAAACTACCTTAATCCTAAAAATTGATAAGTTCGCCTGCAGGACTTCATCTGCATCTAAAGCGCTTAAGGACAAAGCTCATGTTGCTTGTTCGCCTAAATAAAAAAGGCTAAGTCAAGATCGCCTGAACGCTTGACCCCGCAGGTGAAACACTGTTCGCCAGCGTAGTAGACTTTGCCCCAAAAGGATTTAAACTCATGAAAGTTTAACTCGCCTGCACAAGTCAAGCTCGCCTGAATGCTTAGTTCGTTAACTAGCAAATTAGCCAAGCTCGCCTAAATGTTTCGCTTGCCTACACGAGTCAAGCTTGCCTGCAGAAGGTCCGGCCGTACAAACCAAGCTCGTCTACAGGGTTTAAGCTCGCCTAAACACTTAAGGGGTTCACCTGACAACCTCGCTTATTTGTCTACCTCGCCTAAAAGCTCGTCTCAGCATTCAACCCACATGCTAGCTCACCTAGCTCTCCTGCTAGCTCGTTTGAGCAGTTTTTAACTGATTGCTTGATTTGTGGGAGTGGTTACGCCTACTTCCCATGATTTGAGGGGTTGGTTACCACCATCCTTCTCTATAAATAGCCTCGGATGGTTAAAGAGAAGGGAATCTTGGATTTTTTAATCTTGGCTATCGGATTTTAGCTCTTGAGATCTTGGATTTAGCTCTAATTCTTGGCTCTTTGCAAATTCTTGCATTTTAGCCTTTCGAGATCGAAATCTCTTGGGTAATCGGTTCTTTTGGGGGATAAATGAATCGATCTTTGAGCATTCGGTCTTAATTCAAGCTCGGGTATTCAAACTCAATCCATAGAACTTCTACCACATGCTGAAGTTCATCCGCAATTTTGATCGAATCATCCAAGGGAAGCAAGCTCGACACAAGCATTCGAGAGAAATATCCTATCGCTACTGAAGAACACACTTTAAACAAGAAAGGATCAAATTGATTCCTTTCACTTCTGTGTAATTTGATTCTTGATTTGTAACATGCATTCAATTAATACAAATTGTTTTAGAACCAATTATACATCAAATAGAATATGGCGACCACAGTGGGAGCAACTATTCATTCTGAGGAAATGGTGGTGGCGCAATTCGACAAAATTATAGCGGGGACGATCGTTGAGTCTCTTGTCATTGAGTTTGATCAGGCTACGTATGTGGATTACTTATCCTCGGCTTCTTCTAGCGGCAAAGCATCTCACAAATGCCACAAAGTTGTGCATGTGGCCTAGTCCTAAGCGGCTAAGGCAACCACACCTGAAAGCTTTACCCGAGCAAACGCAGGGGGTTCTATCTCCCCCAAACTAAATAAGGCCGGTCAAAAGGCTAAAAATGCAAGTTCAGGGGCTGCTCGATGGGTTGTTAAGCAATCCTCGCAAGCTCCTGCTCCCGAGGAAACAACAATTTGTGTCGGTGCGGACTACACCTTTGTCGTCAACATGAACACTCCTCTATCAAAGAGAGATAAACAACGACAATGACAAGCTCTTGCTCGTCATGAGGCATGTGTCCTCACCTCCTATGATGACTTGAATTACTATTCAGGCCTAAAAAGAGCCAAGCAAGAACACAAAATTCTCAGTTTTGGTGAACTATGCTAAGTTCCTAAAACTAGCGAACTCAGCATTTCAGACGAGCCTAACCATACAGGTGGGCTTCGTCATGTGAGCAAAGTTCCTAATTCTAGCGAACTAAGCAAATCAGATGAACCTACAATTTTAGGAGAGCTTCACTTTATGAGCCATGTTCCTAATTCTTGCAAAATGTGTCAATCAGGTGAACCCACCTACTCAGGTGGATTTTGCTCCATTGTCCCAAATTTGGTGAACTACCCAAATCAAGCAAACTTCGCATTTCAAGCGAAGGCCATCATGCAAGTGAACCTTGTCAGGCTCACTTGAAGGCGAGCCATCGCTAGGAAGGCAAGGCATTAGTTTGGAAAATAGGCAAACCTCGCCTAATTAAACAAGCGACTAAACTTGCGCAGCAAGTGTAAGTTCGCCCAACTTGGCCACCTCGCTTGTCAAGGTGAGCTCGCTGGAATTCAACACTTAGTGATTTTTCTGAGTGTTCCTCCAATGGTTCTCTTGAACCATCTTTGCATATTTGCTCATCTGGCCTTTCTAACACTTGGGATTGTCACCATCAACTAACAGAGGATCTTAGAGAGTGTTTGACTCACAAGCGTACGATTCACGAGGTGACTCCTTAGTGCCACTATGAACAGCTTACTACAATAGTGCTCGCTAACTGCTAGTGTATCAGAACACCAAAACCATTAGTGTTTGAGAGGCTATTGCAACTAATGGAAACAAAATCTCCTCGCCGAAGACGTAACCGTTAGAGGAGACAAGCTGCTGATGACTTTGAACTCCTAGCCATAATGGTCAATATGATGAAGAAGTCCAAGGCTAAGAATTCAGATTCTTCAGATCTTGAATTCTCACCGGGGTTGAAAAGCCTCCCGATCGAGCGTGAAGGTGTATACCAACACACCCACACTCAAATGGGTTGCCCTTCTGTTTGATTACATGTGCTTAATGCTCGTGTCTGATGATGATGATTGCTTAGCATTGGCAATGTCTCAGACCTCAAGCTCAGTTTAGGGCAGGCAAGCAAAGGTGCATATGGTCGAAGTTCCGGATGAACTAGCCAGAAGGCTAGAGGAACAACAAGCTGTAATTGCCAGGCAACAAGCAACTATCGACTCCATGAAGGAGATGTTGGAGCAACTTATGAAGAAGAAGAAGAAGAAGAGGACTTCACAGGCTTCCCCGAAATCCTTAGAGCACAAAGAGGGGGAACTTACTCCTCCTCACACAACAGAAGGAGAGGACAACCCCGAGTCATCTTCAGATTTTTTTTCCAAGTCATCGGGAGAGGAGTGTCACGTGCTAGAAGCGCTACCCGAGATAAGAGGCTTAAAGAGTTCCAAAGTTAACTCGACACCTTGGAGATTTAGAGGAACATAAATGAGCTGGGTGTGGTCAGACCGTATCCGGTTGAATAGGAGACATTCCTTTATCCGGCTATGTTCAAGCCCATGAGCCTAGTCCAGTTTGATGGAAAAGGATCTTCCTCATAGCATATCTACTACTTTCTATCTCAAACAGGTTTTCTTACAGGGAATGATCCTATCCTCATTCAACTATTCATCGAAACCCTAAAGGGGGTGGTCTTTGAATGGTTCAGCAAGTTTGAACCAGGCTCAATCAAAACATGGGCTGATATATAGAAGCTTTTCTTGGCCCGCTTCTTTGATGACGACACAGATGTGTCGATGGCCACTCTGCTAACTAAAAAGCAGAGAAAAGGAGAATCAATCAATGACTTCATAAAGAGATTTAAGAATCAGTCACTATATTACCGGGACCAGGTCTCTAAAAACACCTTGATTAAGATGTGTCGCAACCACCTCTCGATTAACATCTTGTCCAAGGTTGGAACGGTAAAAACCCGAACTTAGAAAGAGCTTGTTCGCCAATGTGAGCAAGTAAAAAACATGATCAAAAAGCTAAAGAACCTCAATCTTAAAAAGGAGCTTCAGAACCAAATGCATCTAGAAATCCTCCTCGGTCGAAGGGGAAATAGATCATGGCTATTGAGGCTACTACAACCCCCAAGTTGGTTCAGAGACAAAAGTCTAACTCATCTAAGCCACACCCTCAGAGGAAATATGAATTTCGAGAGGATCAAGTTGTTGCTACCTTCGAAACTCTCATCAAGAGCAACAGGATAAAGTTGTCAGAGGTTAAGAAGCCTGAAGACTTGAACAAAACAGATGATTTGAACTACTGTGCATACCACATGTATGTTCATCATCCTACCTCTAAGTGTTATGTCCTCAAGGACAAGCTCCAAGCTCTTTGTGACGTGGGAGTCTTAAAGATGGAGAATGTATAGAAGAAAGTGACTGTGAATATGGTCACTTTGAAATTCAGGACAGATCTCCCTAAAGTCCATGGGTTGATAGGTGTCATGTTTATTCCTAAAACAGAATTGAAGATTGTCAATAGCAATCCTCACAACTAGCGAGAGAAGGGTTTGGTACCACAGACATTACCTTCAGGGTAAGTGATGTGGGTCTACCCTAATCTCCTCAACAATGAGCAATGGACTTCTAAGTCTTTGAAGAAATCTAAAGGTAAGGCCAAACTCTGCAATGTTATTTCTGCAATTCCAGATGACAATGAGGTAGAGGTAGCAGCCCTTACCAATTTTGATGATGAGGTGGCTGTACTAGCTACCAGAGCAGGGAAAGACTTTACCAAGCACTATCCTCCAATGGTGAAAAATCCGACAAGGCCATCGGCAAAACCGTCGCCAGTATTTCCAAATCTCGATAAGCCAAGTTCGAGTGGACAACCCTTTCAATTCGATGTGCTAGCACAGTTGGCTAATATCCATGTCAGAATTACCTTGTATGAGCTCCTGCAATTATCCAAGTCTACCCGGGAAGCTCTACGAGAGGCACTAGCTGACTCGGAGGCTTTTGCGACACATTTCCTGCCTGTTCCCGAAGAAGATGCAAAAAAGGCATGCCGTTAGTGCTGCCAGATATCCAAACAGAAGATTCCCTACATCACTTTTACTCCTAATGATATACTCATCAAGAGTACTGCTCACGACCGACTCTTGCACTTCACAGGATATGTCAGTTCCTCTAAAGTAGACAAAATCCAAGTTGACCCAGGGTTGCGCTAAACATTATTCCCCTTAAGCTCATCATACACTGGGGGGTACCTCAGAGGCGGTTATCTGTAATGACTACCACTATCTTTGGCTTTAACACCACTAGAACCCGACCGTTGGGAAAGATTCACCTCAAATGCTGGCTAGGCGACATGAAGATGGAGATTACCTGCTATATGATTAATGCAGAACCCTCCTATATTATGCTTTTGGGTCAGCCATGGATCCATAGCAACCGGATAGTACTGTCCACACTACATCAGTGCATGAAGTATGTGGACGACTATGACTAAGTGAAGATGGTGTTTTCTTAATAGCAACCCTTTAAAGAAGTCGATAACTACTTCATTGACTCTTTACTTTACCAGGACTTTGAATCGGGGGTTGAAGCTCTGGTCGAGGAACATGGTAGTGGCAACAAGGCCGATAGTGTGTCAGAGTACAAAGAGGGTCTTATCTTGAATAATATTTAACTCATTGTAATTGGCTACGTAGGCCTTAATGTAGTCGACACTGACGAATCAGGTGAATTTGTCATAAATAAAGACTTTAACTTTGCTTATATGTTGTCTAGTTCAGAGTCTAGTCATGATGAGTCTAACACTCTAGTTGCAGGGTTGTATAATAGCTCTTCTTTACACTTGCCTATGCACTTGTCTTTGTAATAGATAAACAAACGATCGAGTCCTCGCGAGCTTTCTTTATTGTACCAGCCCAAGATAGTAATCAAAAAGATATTATCTCTGGAAGGATAGACCAATCCTTGCGTACGATGTGGGACAGATTGGATGATGATGAGCCCGTTCCTCAATTCTCGCATTATGATCAAATAGTGATGTGTATGATGGAGAATATAGGTTATAACTTTACCCGCAAGGAATACTTGAATTTTGGCAAAGGATGAAAGATGCCCACACAACCCTTTGTTCCTAGAGGAAAGCCTGATGATTATTTTAATAAAACTCGAAGAGGGATAGGTTATATCTCCTCTTCGTCAGAACTATGTTTCAGCTCTAGAGAAGAATCGAAGAGATTCACTCTGTCGATTCATCATCAACATCCTCAATGTGGGATTCGGATGTCAGCATAGGGGCTGTATTAAAAAAATCTTACAGTCAACATGGTGACAGCTGAACCCATCAAAATTAAAGTGGATGACTAGATCCTGCTTTATGATGAAGCATGGGATCGTCATGTTAGTGCCCAATGGAGTGGTCGGTTTGAACAACACGAACCACCCACTAAGGACAAAGTGCTCTAAGTAAATATTAGGGATGAGACCAATCCTAAGCCTATACTTATAAATGGTAGCTTACTTACCTAGGAGAAGGAAGACCTTATATCTCTCATACGGGAATATATTGACGTCTTCGCCTAAAATTATGAGGACATACCTGACTTAGACCCACGAGTATCTATGCACCTCCTCAATATCAAACCAAACGTTAAACTGGGCAAACAAAAGCAATGACAGTTTCGTCCACAACTCATGGAGGCAATCGAAACCAAAGTGAAGAAGCTGATCGTTTCAGGCTTCATAAGAGAGGAACAACACTCAGAGTGGGTGGCCAACATCGTTCCGATCCTAAAGAAGAATAGAAAGATCCGTATCTACATTGACTTTAGGGATCTCAATGCTGCCTATTCAGAAGATGAATTTCTGTTGCCCATCACGGACGTTATCATTGACAATATGTGTAGCTTCGAAAGGATGTCCTTCATGGACGGATTTTTGGGGTATAATCAAATAAAAATGTACCCTGAAGATGAGAAAAATACCTCGTTCAGGGCTCCGTTAGGAATATACTGCTACACAGTAATGCCCTTTAGACTCAAAAATGTAAGCGTAACTTACCAATGTGCCATGAGCATGATCTTCCGAGATCATCTCCGTAAGATAGTTGAATTCTACGTAGATGATTTGGTTGTGAAGAGTCGCAGTAGAGACGATCATCTTCAAGACTTGAGAACGATGTTCAACCTGATGTGATCTCATCAACTAAAAATGAATCCCACAAAATCATTTTTGGGGATGTCGAGTGGCAAGTTTCTCAGATTTGTTGTCACAACGAAAGTGATTCACATAGACCCCGAAAAAAGTGCGAGCTATGCAGGAGTTGCAACTGCCTAGGAATCTCAAAGAACTAAGACGACTGCAAGGACGCTTGGCTTACATCTGTAGATTCATCATAGATCTTTTAGGTAAATGCTAACCCTTCTTAAAGTTAATGAAGAAAGGTGTTTCTTTTGTGTGATATAAAGTGTTCCAGCAATCGTTCGATGAGATTAAAGCTTATCTCTCAAACCCGCCTATTTTGGTAGCTTCAGTTTCAAGGAAACCTTTCCTAATCTATGTGTGTGTGATGGAGCACTCCCTCAGTGCTCTTTTAGTGCAAGATGATGACGACGACCACAAGCAAGCTATCTATTACCTGAGTAGAACCTTACAGGGAGCTGAACATCAGTATCCCATGGTCGACAAGGAATATTTGGCCCTTGTATTCGCAATTCAAAAAATGACTTTACCTGGTCGACCAAACCATAAATGTTATTTATTCAGTGAACCCCATTTGTGTCTTCATAACACAGCCCGAGTCATTGAATTGGTGCCTGGAAAGATGGGTACTCCTGCTATCCCAATACGATATACACTTTATGCCACAGAAGTCGTCAAAGGGCAAGTCATCTGTGATCTTATGGCCAGTTATTCATTGGATGAGAAGACTGATTTATTCGAAGACATTGCAAATGAAACCCACAAGGTCAATATGACTTCATAGGATGAAGTTTGGTAGTTATTCTTCGATGGTGCATCCTGTGTGGGCCAACAAGGGACGATCGTCATGGGAGTGGGGGTAGTATTGGTTTCTCTACAAAACCACGTATTACCTCGAGCCTTCTCTTTAATAGAGCCATGTTCCAGTAACGTGGCTAAGTACAATGCGTTACACATTGGACTAGACTTTGCTAAAGAGTTAGAGATAAAGCATCTCGAAGCATACGATGACTCTCAACTCATCGTCAAACAGATGACAAGGGAATACAAGGTCAGGAATGGCGACTTGATCCTATGTCATCATATCACCATCTTTCGACCAGTCAGCATATCACCATAACAAGTTAGCAACTCTTTCGACCAGAGTATACTATAGAAGTGAACATAACTAACCAGACTACGGGTCAAATCTATGATGCCCTAGGGTTCATACAAGGCTGCAATCCAAGGTGAAACTCGGGTCGTCAAACCTACCAAGCACCAACACCAAGCTACGACACGTTTCACCATCAAAGTTAATATCTCTCTAGCAGAGTTAACAAATAGGTGAAGGTACAAAACAGACAAATAATAAAAATAGTACAAGAATAGAATATGCACAGAAAAAGTATGAGAATAATCAACACATGAGCCTAAATTAAATAGTATAAGAATATCTCTGAACTATAATAAATGTACCATGTCTCATAATCAAGAGTCAAAAGAAATCTCTCTAAGGCACATAGTCTCTACAAAAGAAACATACAATCTCTAGAGTCTAAAAATGAACAATTACTATAGAACTCTGTAAATAACTACTAATAAAATAACTAAGATGGATGCTAAGATGCATTTGCATCAACGTACGACACTTCGTACGCTTGACTCGTCGCCTAAAAAGAGGGGAAATAACAAGTTTTAAGCGCTAGCCAGATCATCTCTACCTCCCCTAAGGTGAAGGGTAGTAGTATTTAAGAAAATACAAGTTAGTATATATAAATATAAAGTCATCAGTATTATGCTAAACAGAAATTAGTATTTATAGATTCATAATATGAGAATGGGTACGTCGAGCGAAATAATCCAAATAAGAAAACTCTTAGGTATATACCTCGTATCCTAAATTGTGAATCGCTAAATATCAATCCATACTAAGAATAAAAAAATGCAAGTGAAATTAGTAATTAGAAATCCACAACACAAGACTGGTACGTCGAGCGAAATAATCCAAATATAGAAACCCTCATATATATACCATATATCTCGAGCTATGAATCTCTAACTACTAACTTCAAACCTATATATAAAAAATCATTACAAACAGAAATATTACAACTTCTACCCTTAATCATAATGAAACAATTTGTCACAATCTCAGACTACCTTCGGGTAGCTGGCACCATCGTAAGGAAATATTATCCAGCTCAAGCATTATAATATACCATGTCATGTATGTCATATATCCAATGTTTACCCTACTCATGGGTAAACTACATGGGATCATACTACAATTGTATATATGTTTGCATCTCTACTTGCAATAGTGATACTTTTATAAGGTTCTTATTCAATCGCTCTGCGGTAATAGGTTTTATCTCCCTATTACGGCTACATGAAATAATGATACTCTTGTAAGGTTTGCACAACGACATGTGGGTTCAACTTCCTTACTCAGCCATTCTACAGCAATAGATTTTATCCTCCTATTTCGAATATGCTTCCAGATGATTGTACAATGGTGAATAGGGACATCAGCCCAACCCGAAAAAATACATTGTTCACCTTCGAGTATATGGTACTAACGAGGTCTCACTACTGGAAAAACAAATAAATACTCCTAGTGTGGTACAACCGTGGTCTCATTACGGGATAAATAACTATACTAAGCATCCATAATTATGAACAATGCTTTATCATATGTTATTTCACTTTCATCAACTTAACGTGTGTCAAGTATCTTGACAATACATGTCAATTTATTATATACTAAGTGTACGTACACAAATCTAGCCTCCTTGCTAAGCGTTGTCATGCATGTCAGATTCATGCCAATTAAATGCATCAACCGCCCGAAGACCTACATTTGATAGTGACTTCATGGTCATTTGAGACATAGAGAATGAATATCGTTGAACCGATATCTCCACCATCAGCAAAAGGTCATCGCTTTATCCTTGTGATCAACAATTACTTCTCTAAGTAGGCTGAACCCATGCCCTTGAGAGAAGTCAAAACCAAATAGATTTAGTCAAATTCATAAAGCATCATATCGTCTATAGATATGACATTCCCAGGTGTATCACTCATGATAACAGATTGTAATTTGTCAGTCATGCATTCACTCAGTTCTATGATAAGTTCAAAATACAGACCCTTTTGTTCATGGCTTATATCCATCGGCAAACGGAAGATGGCGACATGTTGGCGGTGCCAGAGGCAGTCCATGGTTCTTAAACCTACCTGAAGGTGATGGAAACACGCCGACGATGGCGACAACGACGCCAGAGGCAACGGAAGAAGAAGCTTTCTTCTTTCCCTTTGAAGGAAGAGCTTTAGTTCTTGGTGCATCTCAAAGTCGAGATGAATATGAAGAAAGCTAGGTTTTTCCTCTCTGAGAAACTTAGACGAAAATTTTCTCAAGTAAGTAGAAATCTCCTATGGAGGGAGGTGAAGGCTATTTATAGACGAACACTAACAGTTGATATTTGTTATCTCAACCGAAGCGATGGTTTAGATTCGTCAAAATGATTCAGATTCAATAGTTTTGAATCGAACAGCCATGGTCAAATTTTGAATTAGACGGTTCAGGTTCGCTATCCAAGTGGCGAGACACTACAGATTCAATCCAACAGTTGAGACCAAATTTTTTGAAATCAACAGCCATGATCTCTCGTCGAAAGAGAGATAATCTAGCTAATGAAGGGATTATGTGATGATCCTGATTTACACATGCCTCTCCTATCATCTTGCGTGACAAAGAAGCATATACAAGACTCGTTCGGGACGACCATTATCATTCCTGCCAAGAAAAAGGGTTAGAAAGAGATAATCTATGGTAAAGGCGAGATGTCTCCAACGCCGCACCATTTTTTGAGAGACGATAACGATGATGAAAAACCTAGTCGTCACATATCCAAGTATAGACCAGAAGCACGTAAACTCATGAAGAAATGGGAATACAATCTTGCACTTGGAGAAGGACTTTGCTTCAGTTGAGGTCCTCGAGTTCCGACTAGGACTGCTTACGTCCTAAAAGGAAAACCTGATAACTACTATGCACACGGAAGGGGCCTAGGCTACGTCTCCTCATCTAATGATGAATGTTGTTGGCATATTAGAAGTCAATTAGCCAAAGATAGAAATTCATTTGATTCTTCGGGTTGAGACTTCAACGTCAGCATTGGAAAGGTGTTTAAAGGGTTAATGTCTAACATAGCCACAGTCAATCTCGCCATAATGGATGAAGAAGAGCAACTACTAGCTTGGGAAGACTCATGGATCCACCACCTGAATATTCAATATGGTGACTGGTTCGAACAAAGAGAGCCTCCCACCGAGGATAAAGTGGTCCAGGTAAACATGGATGATGAAGCCAACCTAAAAATAATATTCGTAAGTGATAACCTTCCACCATATGAGAAAGCAGAGTTGATTGCTCTCATTAGAGAGTATATCGATGTTTTCACCTGGAACTATAAAAATATGCCAGGACTTGATCCGAATGTGGTGATGTATCATCTTAACATCAAAGCGGATGCTAAACCCATCAAGCAACAGCAAAGACCATTTCGTCCATAGATTATGGAGGCAATTGAGGCTGAAGTCAAAAAGCTAATCAATTCAAGCTTCGTCCAGGAAGAGCAATATCCCGATTGGCTTGCAAACATCATTTTGATCCTAAAAAAAATAGGAAGATCAGGATCTGCATTGATTTTAGAGACTTGTACACCGTGTTCTTGAAAGGTGACTTTCCTTACCTATTCATAAATGTCATCATCGACAACATGTATGGATTCAAGAGAATGTAATTTATGGATAGATTCTCAGGATACAATCAAATCAAGATGTATCCAGATGATGAGAAACATACAACTTTCAAAGCACCTCTCGACATCTTCTGCTACATAGTCATGCCCTTTGGCTTGAAGAACGCAGGCGCTACGTACCAATGAGCGATGATGAATATTTTCCAGGAATATTTTTAGGAAGACTGTTGAGTGCTACGTTGATGATTTATTCATTAAAAACTACAACAAAGATAACCACATTAAAGACTTAAGGACAATGTTCGACCTCATGTAAAATCATGAATTGAAGATGAACCCTACCAAGTCTTTCCTCAGAATCTCCAGCGGCAAATTCCTCGAATTTGTCATCACCACGAAGGGCATCCATATTGACCCTGACAAATTGAAGGTAATAAATGAATTGCAACCCCCTAGAAACCTTAAGGAACTCAGGGGACTACAAGAAAGATTGGCTTACATCAGGAGATTCATCTAGAACCTGTCCGAAAAATATCAACCATTCTCAAAGCTCACAAAGAAGGGTGTATCTTTTATCTTGGATTACACCTGTATGAAGGCATTTGAAGATATCAAGTCATATCTCTCAAATCCTCTTGTTCTCGTAGCACCGAAATCGGGTAAACCGTTCTTGATTTACATCAAGGCGATGAACCACTCGTTAAGTGCTTTACTTGCACAAGATGATGACAATGGTCACGAGCAGGTAATATATTACCTAAGTCAGACTTTGTTGGGTGCCGAATCTCGATACCCAATGATCGAAATGGAATGTCTCGCTTTGGTGTTCGATATCCAGAAGATGCGACACTACCTCATCGAGCAGACGATTTACGTCATCTCAAACGTTAATCCCGTTCTAGTATTCATGAGGCAACTGGACTCCATGAATTGGCAATTAGCAAAATAAGCCCTCCTTCTATCCTAATACAGCTTGCATTTCAAGCTACAGAAGTCAGTTAAAGAACAAACAATTTATGATCTTCTAGCGGCTAACCCTACAGCAGATACAACCAAATTATATGAAGATTTACCTGATGAAACCCACAAAGTGAACACTACCATGCATCAACAGGTGTGGCAATTATACTTCGACGATGCTACATGAGCGTCCAATACGGCAAGTGTTTTTTGTAATTCTAGAATTTTTGTGGGAGTCAGAGCTATCCTAGTTTCCCTAGAGAAGCATGTGATACCCTAAGCCTATTCATTGATAGGGATGTGTTCCAATAACGTATCCGAATACAACGCATTGCTCATTGGACTAAGTTTTGCCAAAGAGCTGAGGGTCGAATACCTTAAAGCTTTTAGCGATTCTCAACTAGTAGTCACCCAAATACGTGGAGAGTATGAAGTCAAAAACCAGAGCTTAATTTAGTACCATAAAGCGGTAATTGAGATGGCACTTGTTTGAAAGATTCTACATCGAGTATGTCCCACGTCTCCAAAATACGTATGCAGACGCACTTGCGACATTAGCAGTGTCTCTGGCATAGCCTCCCAACATTGAACAATGTGTTATCCTAAGGACTCATCAACACTTCATAGCAGACTACGCCTTGGATGCAAAAGAAGTGCACGTGACTGGAATTAAACTCGAGCCTCGAGATTGACGATTCCCCATTATCGACTATGTCATGCATGGTATTTTGCCGCAAGATATAAAAAAAAGAGATTCAGTCCGATGAAGAGCTCCGAGATTTTATTATAACACGACGACCTAAGCATTATATCATCACACATACGATGATTTGCTACTTCTATGCCTTTCAACCAAAGAAGCAGAAGAGGCTCTCAAAGAAGCGTATGACAGAACCTGTAGTGCACATTAGCCCAGTCCCAAGCTCTGCCATCATCTCAGAAGAACAGGAAATTATTGGCCAACCATGGTCAAGGACGCAGTTGATTACGCCTAACCCCCAGAGCATTTACACCCTTCAGCCACTTCATGGCCATTTAAGACATGGGGAATTGACATCGTTGACATTATTTTCTTACCATCGGTTAAAGATGACCGTTTCATCTTGGTGATTACTGATTATTTCTCCAAGTGGGTCGAATCTATTGCACTCTGAGAAGTAAAGACGAGCAACATCATCACATTCATCAAACACCATATTATTTATCGATATGGTGTGTCGAGGCGAATCGTGCATGATAATGGCCCTTAGTTTGTCAGTAATGCCTTCATCAGATTTTGCGAAAAGTTCAAGATTGAAGACATTTCATCAACGACATACAATCCTACTACAAATGGATTGGCTGAGATCTTTAACAAAACAATCATAAAGATTTTGTCAAAGCCTTATGAAAATTAACAAGCGAGACTGAGATGATAAACATTGCGAAGCTCTCTAGGCCTATCACACCATAGTTCGCACGCCTACTGGTGCAATCCCGTATTCTCTTGTGTATGGGTGTGAAACTATCCTCTCATTAGAGATTCAAATTTCATCCCTACGTATTACTCTTACAACGGGGTTGATAACTGATGAACAACATCAGAAACATCTTAAAGAACTTGAGGCGTTAGATGAAAATCGTCTAGGAGTTCAGCAGCAGTTTTAGTTCTACCAAGCCAAAATCTCCAGGGCTTTTGATAAAAAAGTCGACAACGGAGTTTTAAAGAAGGAGATTTGGTCCTTACTGTTTGATGACCGATGATCCTCAATTTTAAGAAAAAGGAAAAATTCCAACCTAAATAGGAAGGACCATTCATGGTAGAGATGGTTTACTCAAACAGCACATATCGTCTGGTCACTCAAAACAGTGACAAGATTATGTTGCCAATAAATAAGAAGTTCCTGAAAAAGTAATATTTGTAGTATATTCGGGATAACCTATTTAACGAGAAGTTACTAGAGAATGTTATTCACGGTGTTCCTAAGGATAACCCAAGATTGGCTAACTATTAAAGATCAAAACTAATTGTTTGGATAAGTCATTCTTAATCACAAATATAAAATGATGATTAAGAATCTCCCGCTATATTTTGGAGCCTTCTTTCTTTGATATGAGATTTGATGACCATATTCGATTAATCTTTCCTCACGAAACCCCCATAGTTAAGTTGTGGAGTACTTGATGACTTATGATCCTCCACCATTAAATCCCTCATCGATCAAACAAAATGACAGTGGGCCCACCAAATTCTTCATGGTTAAATCCACCAAAACTCCCACTATATCCAAACCTTTGACACTCCCACTGTTGAGGTCTAACGTGACACCCCCATCTTCGCGTTAAGTCATTATTACTTAACATCAAAAACCCCCACTGAGTGATTTGTACAAGTCAACATTCCTATTGTTATCTGTATATTCACTCCCATTGTTTCTTGGTCAAACCTCCCTATAGTTAGGATCAAAATCAAAATCCCCTCTCGATTCCTTTAATGAACAAGATATCCACTTTCAAAACTGAAATTCCCTTTCGATAAACAAATGGTCTCCACCCAAGTTGAACGATCAAAATTATAAAAGTTAGCATCGTCTCAAACCACCACTTGGTTAAACCTCCCCACGGTTTACACCAAAGTTGGAATTTTATCTCGATAAACGAGATAATCATCTTTTGATCGGGTAACCAATCCTATAAAAGATAGAGTTATCCAGATCTTTTTAATTCTCATAGTGGAGATCCCACTCTTAGTTTCACCTTCTAAGATTCTGGAGGTGGAGATCACACTTTAAGTTTCTTCTGGATCATGGAGATAGAATATAAAATTCTTCCCCTCCAGATTTGAGAGATAGAATATAAAATTCTTCCTCTCCCATATCGGGTTTGTCTTTACCCCAAAAGATGACTTGGAGATAAAATATCAAATTTGTCTTCTCCAGCATTGGGTTATTAGAATTTCAATATCATACTTCTATTATTATTATATCTATTTTTGCCTTGGTCGTTCGACCGTTTCTTTCTCCATTGTAGGTTCTTGTCGTGTGCCATACACGCTGACGTACACCTATTTTCTCTAGTGTACGTCATACTTAGAAGAAGGATAGGTCCAGCTGGGAGATCGTCAGGAGCCATAGGATTCTCAGAAGGAGCGCCTTGCAGATATAGTTGAAGAATAGGCCGAAGTTCAGCTACCTCTTCTTAGTTGATGATCCTAGTTTCTTTTGTAGTATTTCCTTTTCCGCATGATCATTGTATTTTATTCTCCATTGTTCATTTGTGCAATTTTGTAAAGGGCATGTTTGACCAGAATATTATGTCTTGGATGATATTCATTTGTGATAGGCTATTTTGTTTTGAGTTTGTCTATTATATTCTTGCTAACTGTGATTGGAGACCCGTGACTTCACATTGTATTTATTTCGAGACGAATAGCGTATTAGGTTGTGGAGAAATTTTTGTTTTTATTTATTTTTCTTAATCTAATACGTCGCGGACTTATTCATGTTCTGATTCCAAGGTATTTTGGGAAGCGGGGCGTGACATACAGCCTTGCATTTTACTGTCACTCTTTTGTGTTTATTTTTTACAAATTCAAAGTTAAATCCTCGTGCAATAGGGTAGTTACTTAAACTCCAACAATAATGTTCAACAACATCAAATTCTCGACCAACACTTCTAATAGCATTGTGCCATGCAATAGGAATCATACTAGATCTCCCAACTTCCCGAGATATATTTTGTAAAGATGATGAATTTTGTAAATGAGAAACATGTTCATCACTAAAGGAGATATACGGATTACTGCATAGAAAATTATACAAGAGTTAAGAAAGTGATTATGTTAAAAGTACGAAACTATATCAAAAGTGTAAATTACCTTATATGGATATTATTAGCTTGTATCCCAAATAATATCTCTCGATACATCTTAGCGTTCATGACAACAATATTCTCCTTGCAACTTTAATGTACATTAAACAATATTGAGACATCATCATCATCATATACATGAACATAAAGTTTTTGTGTGTGTGGTACTTTGTAAGTCAACTTTATTGTGCTTGCACTACAAGCAATTAGGCTTTGCACTACAACCGCTAAATCTTTCTAATTCCCATTGATATTCAATTTTAAAAGTGATTGTTTCCTCTAAAATCCGTCAATGTACAATACAATTCTTCATCTATCTATATTTGTCACTAAAAATAAACAAATTTATAGAAAAAATTCATCAAAGATGGACACCTAAAATTATTACAACTAAAATACTGCTACAGGATAACATGTTATATGTAAAACCCCATAAGTTTGAATATTTTATGATAAATAACGATAAATATGATATATGGTGAAAATAATATATTTTGATATTTGAGTATGATAAGAATTGATTTGAGATTAATTCAATGTATATTTGTGAAAATATGAGTGCAAATGAACAAAACATGCACAAAGGCCAAAAGAGTGAAAATCTGGGATTAACGACTAGTTGAGAGTTTTTATATTTTACACATCGCTGCGGTCAGAATCTGGAAAAGTGTAAAGACCAAAGTTGTAGGTCTCTTTAATAGCTTTCCAACAAATCTTAGATAACCTTATTTTGAGATTGGATTATAAAGTTATAGTCTTTTTACCAAACCCCAATCCGAGCACGGCCCAAAAACATGCGCAGTCGACCGCGATGGTCGACCGCTGGGTGACTCTGGTTCTGCTAGGCTCTTTCACAGGAGATTAACACCAGCAACCTTCCTCCTCAAACCCTAACCCTAATTTTGAGTTTTAGGAGAGATCTCGGGTGTTTGTCGAAGGAAAGGTGAGGAATTGTGATGTTTGGCACCAAGAAATCATTTGCTGTTCATTTCAGCAAGTGATTATTTCAGCAAGTGATTATCAAAGTTTAAGTGTTGTTATATGTTCGAGATTATTTCAGCAAGTGATTATCAAAGTTTAAGTGTTGTTATATGTTTTATATATGTTTCAGTATGTTTTAAACATGTTTGAATCACAAAGTTGGCTTGAACTCAACACTGTGTAGAAACCTGCACGTTCTGAAATTTTTGGGCACGGTCGACCGTGATGTGAGTGGAGGTCGACCGCGTGCAGGACAGAGGCCTAGATAGGCCCTGCAACCCATCGCGGTTGACCGTCGTACATGTGCGATCAACCGCCACTTAGTCTTTGGCTTGTGCATGTTTGTTTGGCTTTGTTTTGGTTTTAGAGAGAGTTTCTCGATCTTGTATTATTATAATACAATGATTTAAGTGTTGTTTAACATCTAAGATTTGTGTACATGATTTAACTATGAACATGAGTCTTAGATTTATTCACTAGGATATGAGAGTGAATAGTATATATGTATTTACTTGTATTTGTTCATTACATGATATTAATCATATGCGGTCCATGCATTGGACATTTGTCTATTGCGGCCCATGTGTTGGACATTTACCCATTTTCAGTCTATGTGTTGGACCTAAATCATATAGTCTATGTGTTGGAGATTTACCCATTACAATCCATGTGTTGGGCTTTTACCTGTTACAGTCCGTGTATTGGGTTTTTACCTGTTACAGTCCATGTGTGGGATATTTATCATATGCAGTCCATGTGTTAGATATTTATCTGAGTTTTTTTTATTTAACATATAGTAGTTGAAGTCTTTGTGTTCGACTATAAACCATTGAAGTCTTCGTGTTGGACTTTAAGTTTTTGTAGTCCATGTATTGAATATAAACCCATTGCTGCAGAACGTTTGAGTAAGAGTATTACAAGAGTATCGCTATTACACATAGAGATATACACATATATGTATTATCAATTGTAGTTAATCATAAGTTAGATTACCCATCAGTAGGGTACATTCTTTGATTTGTGACATACAGGATATGGCCTATGGTGATTTTTGAGTTGGATGATATTCTCTTATCATTGCGCCAACTACTTGAGAAGTAGTTCGAGAATTTGACATTGATTCTACATGGTTGAGGCCTTGAGTATATCTTTTAAGTGTTGGTTTTATTAATAGAGTTAAATTGGTATTTAGAGATCTACAATTTGAGACATATGGTATATATATGAGGGTTTTCTTGTTTGGATTATTTTTCTTGACGTAGTACATCTCGTCTTGTCGGTGTCTAAATATTAATTCTATTAGATATGATGAATATGATATAGGTAGACTATGTTTAATAGATAGAGCATCCACTTCATCTAGCAGCCCTTCCCTTGGGGGCGGGTGGAGGTGATCTTGCTGTAGTGCTCTGACGCTCTTGTTATTATTCTTTTTATTTAAATTATCTCTTTTAGGCGGATCAGAGTTTCGGAGAGCCATAGGATGACGAAGTTTTAGCATTGTCGCCATCGCATAGTCTTAGTAGCTGAAGCTCCATTGTATAGTTATATTTATTGTTCAGACTTTAGAGTTGTATTCATTTTGTAGAGGCTGAGTGCCCTAGTGAGGTTTCATTTGACTCATGGTATTGAGATGTATTTTAGACATAGATATTTTCATTCTATTTCAATTGGGTTCGTTTATTGATATATTTCTTCTGTGTATATCTGATTTTGTACTACTTCTATTATTTGCCTATTTTGTACCATCACCTGTTTGTTGATTCCACTAGAGAGATAGTGAATGTGATAGTAAAACATATCGTAGTATGGTGTTTGGTGCTTGGTAGGTTTGACAATCCGGGTTTCACCTTGGACTGTAGCCTTATGTGAACCCTAGGGTATCACAGTTAGTATCAGAGCTCTAGTTCTAATATCCTTACGATCATTCCTGTGTCAAATTGTGGAGCTAAGATAGAGTTTTTTAGGATTCATAAATAGAGTCCGCTAAGAATTTCCTAGAATGAGTGAGGACGGTATGTGTGTATATCTCAAAATTTTAGAAATTTTTTATGACAATTATTTTATGTTGAATTAAAGTATTTGTGTGAATACTATATGTTATGAATACGTATTGTGATACGTTATGTATATATATATTTGTCATCTCAATTACTATGTTCATTAAGCTCTCTTCTTGATATTATAAATGTTGGGATGATGATGCAATCGAGATAAAACTCATACTTGGAGAGCTAGGCAGCAAAGCCCGAGCCGCAACAGGCTCTATAGTATTTGATCGACTTTATAGCACCATTTTCAGTAAGATTTTGTAACACTCGAGGAGCAAGAGGCGTATCCGTTTTCGCCAGTAGTATCATTTTTTGGAGTTGTACTACCAATTGTACCAGTCATGCCTATTGAAGAGACAATACCTATGATTTCATCATCACCACAACCAGCTGTTGATAGAGCTGTAGAGTAGGAGGCTTGGCTCTGTAAGAATAGTAATGATATCAGACACTGAGAACACCATAGTGCAGGGCACACTGGATTCATGTGCAACTTATAAATAAAAAAAATATGTAAAAACTTCTTAACATAGACTCAGTACTAAACCAGATGTTAAAAATATTCAGTATAGAGGACATCACTGGGAATAGTAGCAAATGATAACTACGATTTTATATTTTTGACGAACAATGAATATCACTTATTTGGAAAAAAAATTGTTTACTTCTTCGACAAGCAGTTAGAGCTAGTTCGATTAAAGGAGTGACATATGCCTATAATTAATTATGAAATCAAGACTAGCATAATGGAAATGACAAGGGCAAGAGACCTATTGTGAGATCTAGAAGACACAGCAATGGGGTAAGGATTTTTACCATCAGCAACAAAGATATTATAAGAAAGCACAACATGATTTGATAGTGATGCAATAGCGTAGGATTCGGGATACATGATACAATTGTAACAAGATCAAACATAGAACGAATGATTGTTGCAGTATACCAGCAGGAGACCAGCATGATAGAAGTCAGGATCAATAGTCTTAGGGCCACGGTTAAGGCCAGCATCGGAGTACTACCGGTTATTCTGAGGATTTAGGGGCTTATAGGCCAGAATTCCATTATTCAGAGTATTCATCAGTGTCAGATGGACCTATGTGTTTCACCACTAGCAGCACAGTAGGCACCGGCCACCAGCTGAGTTTATGTAGTCATACCGCGTGAGCATAGTGCGAGCGGAGTTTTCGTAGTAAATTCTTATGCAGCTCGAATCTTGTTTGATTCAGGAACTTCGTATTATTTCATATCTCATGCCTTCATATCAAATGCTTAGATGTTTCATTATCAATTTCTACTCCTCTAAGAGAGGTGTCCCTATTAGAGTATATGTAGGAGATGTGTCATCAGTCTAGATGAGTTTGAGTTTATCTTTGACCTGGTCGTTTTGTGGATGTCGGATTTTGACGTCATTCTTGGTATGAACTAGTTATCATCCTATAATATTAGTATCAAGTATTTTGCTAAAACAGTATGCTTATGAGAATTCGTTAGGATTGTATAGATAGTAGCAACCTCATATGGTAACTAGAATGCAGAGTTATTTCTCACATACGTCGAGAAGGTGATGATACGAGATTGGGGTGTAGTTTTGAGCAAGACCGGAGTCGTCTTAGAGTATTAGGATGTCTTTCAAGACATACCTATATTTTCTCCAGTGAGAGAGGTTGTTCTCCTGCATCGAGTTGCAGTAGGCATCATACTAATATTTCGAGTACCCTATCATATCATATAGCACCCGCTGAGATAAGGGAGCTATAGACTCAGCTAAATGAGTTGTTAACTCTAGGTTTTATTATCAGAGTCATTTTTTTCATGGGAGCACCGATCCTCTTCATGGAGAAGAAGGACGGTAACATACATTATGTATAGATTATTGTGAGTTAAGCAAGTTACTATCCAAATCAGGTATCCACTATTGAGGATTTATGACTTGCTCGACTAGCTGCAGGGAGTGTAACATTTCTCGAATATTGATATTCGTTCTAGTTATTTTTAGTTGTGAGTACGGTAAGTGGATATTTTAAGTTCTTGTCATACCATTTGGGCTAACCAATGTACCCATGATATTCATGGATTTGATGAACCGGGTTTTCCATCCATGTTAGAACCAGTTCGTGGTTGTTTTATTAACGACATTCTTATCTTTTCAAGACCGGAGGTAGAACACGAGTAGTATCCACTATTAGCATTGTGGGCATAGCAGACAGTCGAGATTAGAGACATTATAGATTGCTTATTCATTGGGCAGAATTACAATAAAGTTTATTGCTTAGATAGGAGCTTGTGAGGCAGACTACATGGAAAGTAGCAGAGATTTAGGAAAGCATTCTTGCAGCACATAGTCGTTGGAAGAGTTACATAGACAAGAGACAATGACTGTTAGAGTTCTAGATTAGGAACTATGTCTTATTAAAAATACCACATATGAGTTCAGTGACTCGGTAGACGGAGAAAGTTTACCCCAAAGTATATTGGTCCGTTCATGAGAGTTGAACATTTTGGAGCCATTTCATATCGGATAGATCTTTTAGCATTGATATCGAGTATACACGATATTTTTCATGTTTTAGTGATTAAGAAGCATTTGCGCAACACGGAGCAGCAGAGGGTGATTGATGCACCAAAAATTTGAGTTTCAGATAGGTTTAACTACCATGGAGATCACGAGTCAGCAGAGGGTGATTGATGCACCAAAAATTTGAGTTTCAGATAGGTTTAACTACCATGGAGATCACGAGTTGTATTCTTACTAGAGAGGATGAGAGGCTTAGAAAGAAAGTAATACCTTAAGTTAAAGTTCAATAGAGATGTAAAAGAGCTGAGGAGGCTTCTGGGAGCGCGAGGAGGATACGAGTCGTGACTACCCACACCTATTCGAGTGCGTAAAATGATTTGGTTATAACTTATTGATGTTTATGATTTTTGATTTTTCTATATGGTCATATTAATACTTAACACTAAAATGGGGGTATTAACACTTAGCTCCTAATCATTCGGAACATATTGTATATATATGGGGGGTTCCTTGTTTGGATTTTTTGCTCGACGTACTAGTTCCATTTAGTTAGGGATTAAGTGAGAGTATTTGCATTATAGATTGTTAAGCATAGATATTGCTAGTGATTCATATCTAGGGATTAATGATATGAGATGTGTACGAGAGGGTTTTCTTATATGGATTATCCCCTCTTAGTGCTTTTCTCATATTATTAATTCCTAAGATACGGTTGCAGAATTTCGGGGTCAAAATTCTTTTAAGGGGGGAAGAATGTAAAACCCCGTAAATTTGAATATTTTATGATAAATAATAATAAATATGTTATATGATGAAAATAATATATTTTGATGTTTGAGTATGATAAGAGTTGATTTGAGATCAATTCAATGTATATTTGTGAAAATATGAGTGCAAAATGCACAAACCATGCACAAAGGCCAAAATAGTGAAAATTAAGGATTAATGACCAGTTGAGAGTTTTTATGTTTTATACATTGATGTAGTAAGAATCTGGAAAAGTGTAAAAGACTAACGTTGTAGGTCTCTTCAATAGATGTCTAAAAAATCTTATATCACCTTATTCCAAGACCGGATGAGAAAATTATAGCCTTTTTACCAAACCCAAGTCTGAGCATGGCCCAGAAAACTGCGCAGTCGACCGTGGCGGTCGACCGCTTGGCGAATCTGTTTTTGCCAGGTTTGTTTTGGGTTGGGTTTTATTTATACCAAACCCAGTTGTTACCCTATGTATGTATTCTCGTTTTAAAGCTCTTTTAACCCTCTTTCATGGGAGATTAACACTAGCAACCTTCCTCCTCAAACCCTAACCCTAATTATGAGTTTTGAGAGAGATCTCGGGGTGTATGTCGAAGGAAAGTCGAGGAATTGTGATGTTTGGCATCGAGAGATCATTTGTTGTTTGTTTCAGAGGCTTGTTCACGTGCAAAGGCAAGATCACTTACATCCAAACCCATCCCCATAGTTAAATAACTAGCTTAAAAGTTTAATTTGTGTTTACATGCTTAGATCTTAATCTAATGTGAAAAATATTAGCTTTTTGTTGTAAGATCTGAAACAAATGTTAGATCTACATGTTTTTCTTGCTGTTTATAATAGAAACGTGATCAAGATTATTAGGGTTATTTTTAATTTTGTTTTTATCTTGTTAATTATATTCTAATCATGTTTAAACCCTAATTTGACATTTAATTGAGTTTACATATGGATTAAAGATGAGAAAACCCTAGATTTGTGATATCTAAGTATTAAAAAATATGATTTAATGAATGTATACCTTTCTGAGATGTTTGGCAATCATGCCTATGTTTAATATGTTAAAAGTTCATACTTTAAATTGAAGAATTTGGTTAATTATGTTGAAAAACCCTAATTAGATTAACGCAAGAGTTTAATTTATATTCGAGATAATTTCAGCAAGTGATTATCAAAGTTTAACTATTGTTATATGTTTTATATATGTTTTAGTATGTTTTAAACATGTTTGAATCACAAAGTCGACATGAACTCAACAATGTGCAGAAACCTGCATGTTCTGAAATTTTCGGGCATGGTCGACCGTTATGTGAGCGGCGGTCGACCGCGTGCAGGACAGAGGCCTTGATAGGCCCTGGAACCCGTCACAGCTGACCGCCGTACATGTGCGGTCAACTGCCACTCAGTCTTTGGCTTGTGCATGTTTGTTTGGCTTTATTTTGGTTTTTGAGAGAGTTTCTCAATCTTGTATTGTTATAATACAATGCTTAAGTTTTCTTTAACATCTAAGATTTATGTACATGAGTTGACTACGAACATGAGTCTTATATTTATTCACTGGGGTATGAGAGTGAATAGTATATATGCTTTTACTTGTATATGTTCATTGCATAATATTAATCATATGCAGTCGATGCTTTGGACATTTGTCTATTGCGGCCCATGTATTGGATATTTACCCATTTTCAGTCCATGTGTTAGACCTAAATCATATAGTCCATGTGTTGGACATTTACCCCTTACAGTCCATGTGTTGGGCTTCTACCTGTTACAGTCCATGTGTTAGGCTTTTACCTGTTACAGTCCATGTATTGGGTATTTATCATATGCAGTCTATGTGTTGGATATTAATCTGAGTTGTTTTTATTTAACATATAGTAGTTGAAATCCTTGTGTTGAACTACAAACCATTGAAGTCATCGTGCTGGACTTTAAGTTTTTGCAGTCCATGTATTGAACATAAACCTATTGCCGTAGAACGTTTGAGTAAGAGTATTAAAAGAGTATCGCTATTGCACAAGGAGATGTAGACATATATGTATTATCAGTTGTAGTTACTCCCATATTAGATTACCCATGAGTAAGGTACATTCTTTGATTTGTGTCATACAGGATATGGTTTATGGTGATTTTTGAGTTGGATGATATTCTCTTATCATTGCGCCAACTACTTGAGAAGTAGTTCGAGATTTTGACATTGGTTCTATATGGTTAAGGCTTGGAGTATTTCTTTTGAGTGTTAGTTTTATTCATAGAGCTGGAATTGGTATTTAGGGATCTACAATTTGAGACATATGGTATATATATGAGGGTTACCTTGTTTGGATTATTTCACTCAACGTAGTACGTCTCGTCTTATAGGTGTCTAAATATTAATTCTATTAGATACGATAAAAATGATATAGGTAGATTATGCTTAATAGATAGACCCTCCACTTCATTTAGCAGCCCTTCCCCCCAGGGAGGGATGGAGGTGATCTTGCTGTAGCACTCTGATGCTCTTGTTATTGTTCTTTTTGTTTAAATTATCTCTTTCGGGCAGATTAGAGTTTCGGAGAGCCGCAGGATGACAGAGTTCTAGCATAGTCGTCATCGCATAGTCTTAGTAGCTGAAGCTCTATTGTGTAGTTATGTTCAGACTTCAGAGTTGTATTCATTTTGTAGAGGCTGAGTGCCCTAGTGAGGTTTCATTTGACTCATAGTATTGAGATGTATATCAGACTCAGAGATATTTTCATTCTATTTCAGTCGGGCTCATTTATTGATATATTTTTTCGGTGCATATCTGATTTTGTACTACTTCTATTATTTGCCTGTTTTGTATCATCACCTATTTGTTGATTTCACTAGAGAGATAGTGAATGTGATGGTGAAACATGTCGTAGCATGGTGTTTGGTGTTTGGTAGGTTTGACAATCCGGGTTTTACCTTGGACTGCAGCCTTGTGTGAACCCTTAGGCATCACACTATACTTACAGGATAAGGTGCTATACTTAAAGGACAACGTGCTATACTTACAAGTCTTGTATTTTATGATATACTTACAAATCTTGTATTTTATGCTATACTTACAAGTTATCATTCTATACTAAGATCAAATTTAACTAAAATTTCATCAATTATAACAAATTTAACTAATAATAAATTTAACTAATTTTTATGAATTCATAAATAATAATGAGAAATTATTTAAACAAATTTAACTTACATGAAGGCTATAATAGAATTTAAGAAAAATATTTAAGGGGACCCACATATGAAAAGTATTATATTTTGAAAATTAGGTTAAAGATAAATATAAAAATAGATTTGGGCTTAAAGATACAAATAACAAAAATATTTATGTTTAAAGATAACATGAGTAAACAAATGGGTCTAAAAACAAAAAAAAAAACCCAAAAAAAACAAACAACAAAACACTGAAAACTCACCGCCATTGCCCATGAGGTCAAGGCTTCGTTTGATTTTTTCTTATAAAAGTCCAATTTCACGTTCTAGTCCCCAAAATTAGACAAGACACTTCAAAACAACTCAAGTATCGCCGTCTGCACCTCAATAAAACTGCAAAGTTACAGCTCAGTCCTTGGAAATTCCATTCTTGCTAAACAATCCTAAAAGTTTAGGAATTAAATAGATTCTTAGTATTTTGGTTCGATAGGTGACAAAAGGATTTATATATATATACCTTTGAATTGCACTTTGGCCGACTCCTGACAAATCTCTACCAAACAAGCTCGCTTAACTCAACTCCGGTACAAAATTGATTTCTAATAGTTCGAACTTATGATCGCCAAGCTAATTTATAAAGTTTTTCCCCAAGAATTTGGATGAGAGGCAAATCGAATTCTAATGAGTTAAGGATTCAATATTTTATCCGCTTAAGGGTCTAAACAAAAAAAAATTCAAATGACAAAACACTAAAAACTCACTGCCGTTGCCCATGAGGTCAAGGCTTCGTTTGAATTTTTTTTATTTATAAAAAACCAAATTCACGTTCTGGTCCCCAAAAGAAGCCAAGACACTTCAAAACAACTCAAAATTTGCTCTCTGCACCCCAATAAAACTGCAAAGAAACAGCTCAGTCCCTGAAAATTCCAGTCTTGCAAAGTAGTCCTGAATTTGCAAATTAACCCCCTGATCTGTCCATAATTTGCAGAAAACCCCAGATCAGTCCAGAATTTGCAGAAAAACCCTGATCTGCCTAGTTTTACAAAACAGTCCGAAAATTTGTTCACCCTGAAATAATTGCATAAATTACATTTACCTACAGAAACTACAAAACATCACAGAATTTTCAGTTTACACCCTAGAGAAAATGTAAAAAATTGTACTACAACCTAGTGTTTGCAATCTAGTCCAAATATTGCAGTTGGGCCCCTCACAATGTTGAAAATACAAAGACAAATAAAAAAGGAAATCACAAAACATGATATGGACATTTATGTCCCTAAACTAGATAAAAATTCGTCATAGAAAGAAAACACAAGAACGTACCGTTACGTCCCTAAACTAGATGAAAGATTTTTTTTTTTTTTTTTGTGTGTGTAAAAAGAAACACACTTGAAATAAACTGGTGTAAAAACATACGCCAAGAGGTTTAAGATCAAATGGTTTAATTATGTCGACCCATAAGTTGTTAAACTAGTCCAAGTACGCAATCCAAATAAAAAATTCAAATTCGACCTTTACTTCATAAAACTGAAATAAATTCTAAATTTCACCTCTAAGTTGTTAAACTAGACAAAATTCCAAGTTCCACCTTTACATTGTAAAACTGAAATAAGTTCCAAATTTGACCTCTACATCGTTAAAATTGATAAAATTCTAAATTTAACCTCTAAGTCGTTAAACTGAACAAAATTCTAAGTTTAACATTTATGCCGTAAAACTGAAATAAGTTCTATATTTGACCACTACGTCGTTAAACTGGATAAAATTCTAAATTTGACCTCTAAGTTGTTAAAATTCTAAATTTGACCCCTACGTCAATAAACTAGAGCAAAATATCAAATTCGATCACTGCGTCATTAAACTGGACTGAATTCCAAAGTCAACCTCTATGTCAATAAATTGGATAAGATTCCAAATCTGACCTCCACATCATTAAAGCTTGGCTGAATTCCAAATTTGCCTCTTCACATCGCTAAACTGGATTCAAAGTCTAAATTCCACTTCACATCTCCGAGGAAAACCCAAACGCAAATTTTGACCGCCCCATCTCTACTCTATGATTTTACATGAAGACTTGTACACTGGGGGTATGCCCCTAGTTAAGCCATGTATATGATCATAAAAATATACATAATATTATTGCATTTCCTCGCTTTGTGAGTTTTCTCTTGTTTTTGATGATTTTTATTGACTCTTAATCGAAGGTTTCTTTCATCGGTAAGGATTATTAACAATAGACTCTTGAGTCTATTGGAACCATGAGCCCATATAAAAATAAAACCCTCACCCGTAGGGTGAATTTAATAGGATCAATATAGACAAAGTTATCTACCTTAATTAGATGTGTTTATTCGTAGCTAGATGAGATAAACAATTTTGACCTTACAAATTCTGGCACGCTCGGTAGGACATAGTTTCTCCTTCCATTTTTGAGTCAATATATCATAAAAATAGGAAACTCGCTAACTTGTTTCGTGATAGTTTTTTTACGAAGGTCTTTTTCTTCCTTTGCTAGAATCAATGGCATCCATGCAAGAAGTTACACCTAGAATCCCGTTCACTACCACTTTTGGCACTGTGACTTGTCATCGGTCTCCTTTGGGACCATTCTAAAAGTAATCAATTATGTAGCAGCTGTCGTCTCCCAGAAACAGAAACAATCTATTGCACCCGCTGTAGACCCTAAGAATGCAAACTCGTAAAAGTCATCCAAGCTTCCCTCACAAGGCAAAAGCCTAATGTGCTGGTTCAAAGCCCGCCAACTTCACCAAAGAGGGAATATGTATTTAAAAGACTTACTTTCCCAACTACCGAGTGAAAGTTAGTATTTGAAAGGTTATCTAGCCCATCAACGAAGCAACCAAAAAGAGAAAGCTGGTTTTTGAGAGATGGTCTCCTATTGACAATATTGAGACTCCAGGACAAGACCTAAGCAAGCCTGTCCAGTCCAGAATTGCTGTGAAGAATTCTTTCGAACCATTAAAATATGTTCAAAAGAATGCTACTGTAGCTAAGCTTCGCAAGAATGCTTTTAAGAAATCCATATATAGCCAAAGGGAAGAAGCCTAAGAAGGAACTTAAAACTTTATCCTTAATGATATACCGAGCAATTAAGCAAGTTATAAGAATCCAAGGTGTTACATCTTCCCTGCCACAAAAATCAGAAGATTTAGTGACTAAAAATTCTTTAGTAGCCCCGGTAAGATAGAAAAAATAGTGAAGAAAAATGTTGTAGAACAATATACGGTACATACTGTATATACCATCAGGAGCACATATGAAGATGGTCCCGCACGCAGAACAAAAATAGAAGTAGAGAGGAAAGCAGTTCATCCCATAAAGATTCACCAGGGAATCAAGATGAGGAAATAGGAATGAATAAGAATAAAAATAAAGACACCAATATTATTGAGGAAAATAGTGATGATGTTGAAGAACCAGACTTCATTCTAAAAGACAAAGATCAGGTCATTGAAGGTCTTCAGAGACAACTTGCTGAAAGCAAAAAAAGAAGTCATTGCACTCAATATGAGAACGAATGACTTTACGTCAGTTATGCAACAAATTAGCAACCAACTTGTGAGGATTGAGCAGGGGAAACTGCAGGAAAAGAATTCTACTATTGAACGATCACAGTCAGATGTTCGTCCAGATATTGGTCAAAGTTCTAGCCAGTCTCATGAAGATTCTGCAATCTAAACAAAAGATCAAATAAAAGCCTTGGTGTTGAATGAAGTTAAGATGGTTGTAGCAGAAGAGGAGTCAAAGAAGCATGGCATATCAAGAGGCAGACCATACCCTACGGCATATGACTTGGTACCCTCTAGGTTATCTAGTACCTAAGTTTCAAAATTTTAATAGTATCGGAAATGCAAGTCAGCCTATTGCCCATTTCAGGGCAACTTGTGGAAATACCGAGGGCAATGACATTTTACTACTAAGGTTGTTTGTCGATAGTCTAAGTGGAGTGGCCTTTGAGTGGTATTCTGGTTTACTTGATCATTCTGTAAGAATATTTGTAGAGATATAATCACTTTTGCAAAAGGTTTGTGAGTGTTAGCGATATAATCACTATTGGAGATTTAGTTGTGACCAAACGCAAGAATGACAAAAGTGTCTCGGATTATGTCACTAGATGATGTAATTTAAGCATCAAATGTGAGAAAAATTTAGATCAAACACAAGCAGTGGGCTTGCTTATGGAAAATATCGATAACTAGATGGCTCTATTTTTAGCTATAGCTGGGGTGAACACATTTCAGGATCTGATCACGCACATAGCAAGACTTGAAAGAATGAATCCTTTTGTAGTCGCCGACCTTGTACCGAAAGTTTAAAAAGGATGAAGGGAGGAAGAATGAACAACCCAAGGGTGCTACAATGTTGACCAAGAAAAATAATAACATGGTAGCATCAACCTCTTCATCTAAGGATTAGTCTCAAAATAAACCTATTTTCGAAGAAGGGAACAGAAGAGTTCCACTTTTGAAGAAAGAAAAAAGAAACAATATTCATTCAGAAGAGATAACGTGAAGAAATTTTTCAAAGATGTGGTAAAGAATGGGTTGCAACTACCTGAACCCAAAAGACCTCACGAAGTAGATAAAGTCAAAGATCCAAATTATTATCCTTACCAAAGATTAGTAGACCACCCCCAATAGAAGATTGTTTTATCTTTAAAGATTGGGTAGAAAAGTAGTTCAAGGCAGGAGAGATTTTGTCTTTCCAAATTCACACTAGTTGACCCTTCTAGGGAACAAGCAAATACGATAGAAGTTTGTGCAACAGATAAAATTATTTTACCAAGTGATTTAGAGCCATTATGGAATATGGTCATTTTGAAGAAAACTAGGAAGATGATAAAAATTCTTTTAGCTCAAACAGGGATCATATGGCAAAGTTCTCAAATTATTGAACAAACACTTGAATCCATGCTGGAGAAACCCGTTAGAAAGTAGAAGATGTCTCGAAAACAAAAAAAAGAAGAAAATAGTAAAACCTACTGATTCTTCTATTGAGTAAGCAGCACTTCAGAAGTACATAGATTCCCTTGACAAATATGTTCAGGGCGAAAGGAATTTAGTTCTATTAAGAGACTTTTGCCTCCAGAAGTTGGAGAAGAGACCCTCGAAGACGTGGAAGAGGAAACAAAAGTAGAAGTGTGCAGAGCTATCTCTCATAGCCTTGATGAGGATGAGTTTGAGCTTATCATCTGAGAAAGTAATGCCTTCCTTGAAGGCTTTGGTTCAAAATCCTCCAACCAGATGTTAGGATACACCCCAATAATAAAGCCTTGAACAGAGACTTAATCATAAAATAAAGGCACAAAATTCAACACAGAGTACTCACAGATATACGTGGTTCACTCCTTCGGAGCTACTCCATGGTGCAACGATGACGCCAAATTCTTTTATATCCCAAAAGAATTGATCCAAGAGAACACCCTCTCTTGATCATATACACTCCAAGAACTCTCACAAACTCTCTCTTTGTTTTCTCTTACTCTTCTATAAGAGGAGTTGTTTCTGGGATAAGATTTCCTTAAGAGTTTAGGACCCTATTTATAGTGTTTGGAAAACACTATGCACTAATAAAATATTATTAGTGGGACCCGCCACTAATAATAATTAACTAGTGGGACCCGCATACTTTTTCTTTCTTCAAACTCTTCGGCCACTTTTTCACAAATGTCATAAAAGTGGGGGCCACCTTTTTACAAATGTCAAGAAAAGGGGCTGGGGTTGGTGTAGCTATCGGCTAACAATCTCTCACTTGAAGATTTGATTGAGTATCAATCATATCTTCACACCACTCTTGCTTGCATTATCCGGAAGTCTTGTATCTTTGGCGTCTTGCACTGTCCTCAACATTCTCAACGGAGGCCATATGAGGCTGCACACAGCCTCACCTTCTCGAGCGGAACTGGCTTGGTCAGCATGTCGGCTGGATTGTACCTCGTATCAATCTTCACAAGCTTGAACTCGTTCCTGCTTTGCCATCTCCGTATGGCATGGTGCTTCACGTCAACATGCTTGGTCCGAGCATGGAATGCGTCGTTCTCTGACAAGTGAATGGCACTCTGACTGTCGCAGTGGATGAAGTATTTCTCAAAGCTTACTCCAAGCTCGAGAAGAAAAGCCTTCAACCATAGCAACTCCTTTGCTGCCTCTGCTGCAGACACGTACTCGGCTTCGGTTGTCGACAAAGCCACAGTATCTTGTAACTTGGATCTCCAACTTATCGCTCCACCACCCAAGATGAAGATGTAGCCGCTCGTACTCCTTCTCGAGTCTATGTCCCCGGCATAGTCTGCATCACAAAAGCCCTCTAACTGCAAATCTGTCCCGCCATACTCAAGACAACGGTCAGACGAGCATCTCAAGTAGCGTAGAAGCCACTTGACCGCACCCCAGTGTTGTTTCCCTGGATTTCTCATGAAGCGGCTCACAACTCCCACTCCTTGTGCAATATCTGGCCTCGTACACACCATCGCATACATCAAACTCCCGACAGCAGATGCGTATGGTATGTTGGCCATGAACTCATGCTCTTCAGCAGTCTCTGGTGCTTGGGTCTTCGATAGCTTGAAATGACTTGCAAACGGCGAGCCCACCGGTTTAGCTTTCTCCATGCCAAACTTTTCAAGAATCTTCTCAATGTAGGCCTTCTGAGACAACCTCAGCCTCCGTGCTGATCTGTCTCTGATGATCCTCATCCCCAGAATCTGGTTTGCTGGACCCAGATCCTTCATCTCGAAGCACTCGGAGAGACGCCCCTTGAGTTCCTCAATGCGGGCCAAGTCGGGCCCTGCAATCAACATGTCATCAACATAAATCAAGAGTATTACATAAGATTCACCATATCTCTTGATAAAGCAGCAGTGGTCTGTGTCGCATTTGAGAAAACCGTTCTCCTCCATAAAGTTCTCGAACTTCATATACCACTGTCGCGGAGCTTGCTTCAGGCCATACAAGCTCTTACGTAGGCGACACACGAGGCCCTCCCTGCCTCGTTCCTCGAAGCCCACTGGTTGATGCATATAGATTTGTTCCTCCAAATCTCCATGAAGGAATGTCGTCTTCACATCCATCTGTTCTAGGTGGAGATCTCGAACTGCTACAATGCTCAGCACAGTTCGGATCGTGGTCAACTTGACGACGGGAGCGAAAACGTCAGAATAATCAATCCCTGCTTTCTTCTCATAGCCCTTCACTACAAGCCTCGCCTTGTAGCGTCTCCGTCCATCGGCTTCATCCTTGACCCGATAAATCCACCGATTGTGAAGAGCCTTTCGCCCTCGTGGAAGCTTTACAAGCTCCCAAGTCCCATTCTTCATCAAGGACTTCATTTCTTCCTCCATGGCAGACTCCCACTCGCCCCGAGCCGGTCTGCTGTACCTCCTCATAGCTCTCTGGCTCACCATTGTCAGTCAGGAGAAGGTAATTCATGGTGGAAAGGTACCTCTCTGGCACCCTTGGATTTCTTGGAGCTTTGCGAATTGCGATCGGCAACTCTGCTGGATCCTGCTGCTGTGCATCCGACACGTTCTCTTGGTCTCCGTCTTCTATGCTGATTGGTATCTCACCGCCGTCCTCACTGTCAGCAATATCTGGGAAAAGAGGGGGAGATAGCTGACTCCCACTCACCTCTTTGGTCTTGTACACAACATTCTCATGGAACACGTCGTCACGACTGCGCACCACCTTACGCGCATCGTGATCCCAGAAATGGTACCCATACTCATCTCCTCCATAGCCGATGAAAGAGAGCTTCTTTGACTTTGGATCAAGCTTTGACCGGTCTGCAGGATTGGTCATGACATAGGCGTCACAACCAAATACTCGTAAGTGCTCTAGCTTCAGCTTCTTTTCGGTCCAAGCCTCTTCAGATATCCCATAACTGAGAGCCGCGGATGGCCCGCGGTTGATCAAGTATGCAGCAGTATTGACAGCTTCAGCCCAAAAGCTCTTGGGCAATCCGGAGTGGATCCTCATACTTCTGGCGCGCTCCAAGATAGTGCGATTCATGCGCTCCGCCACTCCGTTGTGCTGAGGTGTGCCTGGGACGGTCTTCAGTCTCCGAATCCCACGGGACGAGCAGAAGTTCTCGAACTCCTGGCTGCAATACTCGCCTCCATCACACGTCGGTGTGCACCAACTCTAATTTCTGCAGTTTTGGAGTCGGTCTGGTCTTGTTGAAGCTCACCTTCTTTTGTTTGCCTAGGATGCAGTCCTCACAGAAAGTCAGATCGATCTTGTTCAGACCCGGAAGCCTCTCTCCCGCGGCCATAATCTGCATCCCCTTCTCGCTCATGTGGCCAAGTCGTCGATGCCAAGTCATGCAGTCGACGGATGATGATGATGATGCTTGTCCTGCGGCAAGCAAGTGGTCGATCTTCCCATTGGCGATGTAGAGAGACCCTTCGCGTTTGTCGTGTGCCACCACCAGGGCACCCTTGGACACCTTCCAGCTTCTCTGCTTGAAGGATACTCTGTAACCGGAGTCAGTCAGTTGCCCGACTGATATAAGATTTTGCCTGAGATCAGGTACATGTCGAACATCATTCAGCGTCAAGGTGGTCCCGCCCTTCATCTTGAGGGTACAATTTCCCTTTCCGGAAACCTTACAAGGTTGATCGTCGCCAAGATAGACTGTCCCCAAGTCCTTCTTCACGAACGATGAAAGCAGCTTTTGTTGTGAGGTTGCATGAAAAGATGCGCCAGAGTCGATGACCCACGCATCACTTTTGTCTTCTAGGGATAGGAGAAGTGCATCCGAATCCGTCTTGTACATGAGATTGGCTGCACCGTCAGCCCGATCATCCCCTACTGATGCTTAAACAGTAACTCTGCAGTCCCGTGCAAAGTGGCCCTTCTTACCGCATCTGAAGCACTTCCCTTCACCGTAACCATTCGGGTTAGGCCCTTTAGACTTCCCTCTGGATTTTGATTGGCCTCTTCGTCCCCTACCCTTCTTCTGTACACGCCCTCGTGCCTCAACATGCAGAGCACTCCCATTGCTAGAGGCCTCAGCTCCTGAGACTTTGCGGCGAGATTCTTCATCCAGAATTGCCCCAACCACTGTGTCGAGCTTCATCTTGTCATTGCCATTAGCGTTGCTCACCGCCATTACCATATTCTCCCATGAATCTAGTAGACAAGAAAGTAGCAGAAGAGCTTGGATCTCATTGTCGAACTTTAGATCTACTGCAGCAAGCTGTTGCACGACAGCCTGAAATTTGTTCAAGAAGTCCGCCACGCGAGCTCCTTGCTGCATCTTAAGATTGAATAGCTTCTTCATCAGGTACACCTTATTTGAAGCAGATGGCTTCTCATACAGCACCTCCAAAGCCTCCATCAACTCCTTGGTGGTGGTCGCATGCGAGACGTTGTAAGTCACATGCTGGTGAAGGTTGAGCCTGATTGTGGCAAGTGCTTTACGATCGAGCACCTTCCACTTATCGTCGTCCATTTTCTCAGGTTTCCCCGCCTCTCCTTGGAGGGGTAGGAAGAGATCCTTCTGGTACAAATAGTCTTCTATTTGCATCCTCCAATACCTGAAATTTTGGCTGCCGAACTTCTCAATTCGAAGCCTGTTGTCTTCAACTGTAGATCCCATGGCGAAAGATTACGTCTTTTCCGTATTCGTGAATAGTACAGTATTCATGAATAGTACCGTATTCGTGAATAGTACTGTATCTGTGAATAGTGTCGTACACGTGAATAGTACCGTACACGTGAATAGTGTCCAATGCCTTAAAAGAGTAAGTATTAATCTAACTTATTTTCTGATGTAGAGGATCCACTTTTAGTGGCAGCCACAGAGCATATGATAAGTAGATATATATACTCTAAGTCAGGCTCTGATACCAGTTATTAGGATACACCCCAATAATAAAGCCTCGAACGGAGACTTAATCACAAAATAAAGGCACAAAATTCAAGATAGAGTACTCACAGATATATGTGGTTCACTCCTTCGGAACTACTCCACGGTGCAACGACGACGCCAAATTCTTTTATATCCCAAAAGAATTGATCCAAGAGAACACCCTCTCTTGATCAGATACACTCCAAGAACTCTCACAAACTCTCTCTTTGTTTTCTCTTACTCTTCTATAAGAGGAGTTGTTTCTGGGATAAGATTTCCTTAAGAGTTTAGGGCCCTATTTATAGTGTTTGAGAAATACTATGCACTAATAAAATATTATTAGTGGGACCCGCCACTAATAATAATTAACTAGTGGGACCCGCATACTTTTTCTTTCTTCAAACTCTTCGGCCACTTTTTCACAAATGTCATAAAAGTGGGGGCCACCTTTTTACAAATGTCAAGAAAAGGGGCTGGGGTTGGTGGAGCTTTCGGCTAACACCAGAGCTCTGAAGAATCAATTGTAATGAATCGACAAAGATTCCTCACAAATGAAATTTTTGATGATGAAGTTGATGAGATCGAGAGACAATCGGACCAAAGCAGAGTGTGGGATGTACTTCTTTAAATGTGAGAAATGTTAGAAGTCCAGGACAATCAAATCAGAACACTCCAATATCAGGTTGACAATATTGCAAGCACACTAGATAAAATGGTCAAAGAACTCTCACAAGTGTACAATTCAAAAATAGCTCAAACGAAAGAAAGACAAACATTCAACTGTTTGCACGTGAAATATAATGGACAAAATTCTTATAAAAGGAATACATCAAGCTCGACGAGGAATTTTTAAGCTACAAAAGAAAGTATTGCAAGGCCGATAAAGAGTCTATTCTGTTTCAAGACCAATTATGTAAAACTTATATTCTTTAAAACCATGAAGAATGGGTTGACACTACCTCCTGTTAAAAAACTATAGTGAGGTAGCGTTGGTTGATAATTCAATGTATTGACTTTACCATAGAAGATTGCGCCACAGAATTAAACCAGGTTATGGTTACAAAAAATGAGCACAACTACAGACCTATGATGGCAACATGGCCATTCTCCTTCATACTTAAAGGAAGAGTTTAAGAGAAAGCGTCTATATGAAGAAAGACCATATAGAACTTGTCACGCTATAACTCTAGGAACCGATTTAGAGGATGAACTAAACTTTCCGAATGAGGATGAAGAGTAATTAAATGAAACTCAATAAATCAAATTAAGGAATGGAAAAATACTACCTGAGAAACAAGGTTCTACTCATAAAAACAAAGAGAAGCAGATCAAAATTGAGGAAAGTCTACTTCCAGCTACTGAAAAGAAGAGGACTTTTTGGTTCTGTGGATTATAATATACTCGCCCACTTGAAGAAGTTACCTTCCCTTCGCGGCATATATGATGATCTTCTAATGTTAAAAGAATTGAGGGAAAATCTCATTCAAGAACTTCAAAATCCAGATATATACCAATCTTTCCTTGCTGAGGCATGCATGAAAGAGGCACTTTATGCGATGCATATGACTTTAGTCACATTCATGGATAAGGACTTATTGTTGGGAACCAATGAACATAATAGGCCTCTAAATGTCACAGGGTTATGTGATGGTGAGAATATCGCCCAAACGTTGATTGACCCAAGTTTCTCTATCAATATTTTAGCTCTGAGAACCTTGAGACATCTTTCTATAGATGTGCAATTTTTATGTCATGAAAAAATCACAATCCAAGGATAATAACAGTAGTCAGCACACTCTAGGATCGATAATTTTACTTATCAAAATGGGGGACCTCATGACTGAAGCTAAGTTTTATGTAATCAATACAGATACATCATATAGAGCTTTGCTAGGAAGGCCATGGCTACACGATTATAACATCATGCCTTCTACTCTACATCAATGCACGAAGTATATAAAATATGCAAAAGAATGAAGAATTAATGGAGATATTCAGCCTTTCAATGTCCATGAAGTAAAATACAACGATGCAAGATACTTCTTAAATCCTCAAAAGAAAAGTCAATCTAGTACACTAGATGGAAATAATCATGACAATAATAAAACTAAAAATGGAAGGAAGGTCACACAAAGACCAATAAAACCGCATTTTAGGAGTGAATTAGATTCTTCGGAAGAAGAAGCCAGCAAAGATGGACATTTCAAGAAGGTCTTTAGAACCGGATGCAATCGGAAAATGACATGGGAGAATTATGAAGATAGTTCAGACTATGAGGGCTTATTATCATTCCCTATCCTAGCAACTAAATCATTTGAGAGAAATCTCATTATTTTGGAAGATACATTGATTATCACATGGATTCCACCAGGTCATACAAAAGAGTTGGATATCATTACTTGTTCTAAGATAGAACATTTGAAAATATTCTATGCTCCACCTTAGAAAAGGGGACAAAACAGGAAGCTTATTTTACATATCTTCAAATACTCAGAAAGATCTTACCGATCTTAGAGAGGATGATAAAACAAACATAAGCTGTGTGAATCCTACTGCATTACTCAAAGAAATTGCTAAAATTAATAAAGAAATTTAAAATTCCTACAAAGCAGTCAATAGACAGAATGTAATTCTTTCAAAATTTATGGAATCCCCCTTAGTCATGAATAGTAAAACCGAATGGTCGATCATCTCATACTAGAGGCTTAGGGTATTTTCTCCCTTCAATTGAAGTATGTCAAATGATTACAATCAAAGAAGCAAGGTTAGAAATGGACAATTTGACTACAAATGTTGATGTCATTCTCGATAAAGTCTTTAAGGTGGATGAGAAAAATATAGAATATTCTAGAATATTAAAACTAAGGGATGCTCCAAAAGAGTTAGAAGATGGCGAACAAGCTACATTGGATGAGCTAAAGGAAATTAATTTGGGAACTGAAGAAGAGCCCCAACCAACATTTGTGAGTACCCTTTTATCAGAAGAGAGGTTAATTGCATACAAGAATCTCTTACTAGAATTCAAAGATTGCTTCTCCTGGAGGTATAAGGAAATGACATGATTAGACCCAAGTGTTGCAGTTCATAAATTGGCTATAAAGCCAGACTCTACCCCAGTTAAACAAGCACCTAGAAGAATGGAATTAGAGTTAGAGGAAAAAGTCATTTAAGAAATCAAGAAGGTCATTGAAGCTGGATTTATCAGAGAAGAATAATACCCCAGCTGGGTTTCTAGTATTGTTCCAGTGAAAAAGAAAATAGGACAAATCTATGTTAGAGTAGACTATAGAGAATTAAACAAGGCTTGTCCAAAAGATAATTTCCCACTTTTTGTGATAGAATTAATGATTAACAATACTTCTAGCCATGAAATATTCTCATTTATGGACGGATCATTAGGATATAATCAAATAAAAATGGCTGCTGGAGATAAGAAAGACACTGCCTTCCACACCCCTAAAGTCATGCCAATTGGATCAAAAAATCTCGGAGCTACCTATCAAAGAGTCATGACTCACATATTTGATAATTTAATCCATATGCTAGTTGAATGTTATGTATTTGACCTGGTAGGGAAAATGTAGGTCAAAAATGACCACCTAGAAGATCTACAAATCATTTTTATGCGGTTAAGAAAATATAACTTGAAAATGAATCCTCTCAAATGCGCTTTCAGAGTCACATCGGGAAAACTTTTTGGGTTTGTAGTTTGTTATAGAGGAGTTGAAATTGATCCTTTAAAAATCAAGGCTATTCAAGAAATGTCACCTCCAAAGAACCTTAAACAGTTAAGGTCCATGCAAGGAAAACTCGCTTATATCAGAAGATTCATATCTAACCTGTCCGGTAGATGCCAACCATTTTCCAAATTGATGAAGAAAGATGACCCATTTATTTGGGAAGAATCTTGTCAAAATGCTTTTGAAGATATCAAAAGATATTTACTCAGCCCTCCAGTTCTAGCCGTACCGATCCCGAATAAACAACTAATCCTTTATATTGTTGCTCTTGACGATTCACTTGGAGTTCTGTTAGTTCAAAATAATAAGGATGGAAAAGAGAATGCTCTCTACTATATAAGTAGAAGGTTAGCACGTGCTAAAAATAATTATTCTCCAATTGAAAAATACTGCCTATCATTAGTGTTCGCTATCAAAAAATTGAGGCATTATCTTTAGGCACATGAAGTAGTACTAATGTCTAGAATAGACCACTTAAAATATCTAATGAAGAGGATAGCTCCAATTAGGAGGTTAGCTTTATGGGCTGTTATTCTTATGGAATATGATATTAAATATATGCTCCAAAAAGCTGTTAAAGGACAAGCTTTAGCAGATTTTCTTATGATTCACCCAATCCTAGATAATTCATCGCTTAAATTTGGACTTCCTGAAGAGCATGCGCTATGGATAGAAGATAACGAGCTAGTTTGGAATTTATACTTTGATGGAGCATCATCTATTCATCCAACTATAAGCACATGCCTTCCAAAGATCAAGTCTAACATAGGGCTTGTGTTCATCACTCCGACAGGCGGAATCTTGCACTACTCATTCACCCTTTCTGAACCACGAACGAATAATGAAGTTAAATATGAAGCACTCATCATCGAGTTAGAAATTCAAATAAGAATTGAGATACTACAAGCTTTTAGAGATACTCAGCTAATAATCAATCAAGTTAAAGGAGACTACAAAGTCAACAACCCAGAGTTGATCAAATACAACAATAGGACTAAAGAGTTGATGTAACAAATTCATATTCTTAAACTGGAAAGAGTCCCTCGTTCTATAAATGGGGAAGCTGATTACCTAGCTAGACTTGAAAAAGAGTTGGCCAACCCAAAGGTCAATGAAATCCTTAACCAAGAGCATGACTCCAACTCCTTAAAAGCTTTGACTATTAAAGAAGAAGATGACTGGAGACAACCTTTCATTGACTACTAACAATTTGACAAGCTTCCAGAAGATAAGGCCGAGAGAGCTCAACTTTGAAGGAGACTAATGCAATACACCTATGAAAATAATACTCTATATCAAAATCATATGATGGTATGCCATTGCAGTGCATATAACCTGAAGAAATAAAACATGTGATGTAAGAAGTACATGTAGGAGCTTGTGGTGCTCACCAATCTGGCCTTAAAATGAGCATTAAAATAAAGAATTTAGGATGTTATTGGCCAACAATGATAATAGAATGTGTTGAGTATCGAAAAAAGTGTCATCTCTGCCAAAGTCATGGAGATTTTGTTCATCAACATCCGAATCACCCACACCCTACAGTAGCATCATGGCCTTTCGACATGTGGGGAACATATATCATTGCACCCATTAACACACCCTCTTCTAGCAGCCATAGATTCACTCTAGCAGCCACTGATTATTAATCTAGATGGACAGAAGCAATAGCTTTGAGGGAAGTAAAAACAAACAATGGTATTAGATTCTTCAGAAACAATATAATTTATCGATATGAAGTGCCACACCGAATTATTTCTAATAATGGTCCTTCTTTTAGAAGCTTTAAGGTGAGGAGATTCAATAATCAAAACATAATTGATTGGCGATATTCATCAATTTATAATCCAAGAGCTAATGGCCTAGCTGAAGCATTCAACAAAACCCTATGTAAACTTCTAAAGAAAATTGTTTCTAGGAACAAGCGTGATTGGCATGAAAAACTCTTGGAGACGCTTTAGGCTTACAGGGCTACATATCAGACCCAACACAAGCCACATCATATTCACTAGTAAACGAGGTGTAAGTACTTCCTTTGGAAGTTGAAATTCCCTCCTTAATGATAGTAATTCAATATGGTCTAACTCATAAGGAAAATGCTAAACTTTGCTTAGATGGGCTTGATGCTTTAGATGAAGTTTGACTCAAAGCCCAACAAAGTCTGGAGTTGTACTAGGCAAGAATGGAGAGAGCCTACAATAAATTAGTGCAAATTCACGCTTTCAAAGAGGGCAAAATGGTTATGGTTATGTGAAGATTGATCTTTACTCACCATGCTAGAATGAAATTTGAGCAAATTGGGAGGGCCCTTATATCATCGAAAAGGTCTTTGATGGAGGAGATTATCAATTAATCGACCATCATGGAGAATGTCCAATGACGCCGATCTATGGATGCTTCCTAAAAAATATTATGCTTAAATTACATTCACATTTACTCCTTGGGGGCACGACTCTAAACTGCATTCACATTCTTGAAAGCACCAGTTTAAACTACATCTACACCATACTCATTTGATACGCGAATATAAACTGCAACCTGCACAAGTTAACTATTTGTTAAAAAAAAGGATGGAGAACATGATTTCATCAAAAAGAATCATGAGAAAAAGATGAGCCATCGACGGACCTGGTAAATACACGAAAGGGCCCAGGGGTAAAATTATCAAAAAACTCGGCTTTGGTATAGCCCAACATGCAAAAATGGGAACCCTCGCTATAGAAAAATCTGAAAACACCTATAGGCAAAACCACATAAGGGAACTAACCATGGTGAAAAAATTGAAAAAGAAAAGAAAGACACCTGGTTAGAAAAAAAAAAACCAAACCACCCCTCGAGTCCAATGATGAGTCACTATCGGTGATGTATCTTGTTGATACTCCGAATTGGTGACGAGCTGAGGACTCAACCCTAAATTTTCCTTTTTATTTTTTATCCTTTTTTTACTTATTTTTCTTCCTTTCTTCTTTTTCTTTGTCCTATAAAGAGTTTGCTCCTGGTATCACACAAATGGTATTTCGGCACCACGACAACTGAGGAGGCGCAGTCACAGTAAACAAGATGGGGATGCGGATAATACCAAATGAGCATGCAAAGAATATGTGTAGTAATCTTTGATGGTGTCAAGTATCATAAATGGAATCCCAAATCATGTGACAACCTTACAGAAAGAATATCAGCTCGAATTATATAATCAAGTTCAAAATAAGACCTAGATAGTTGCCACATTAATCCAATAATCCAATAGTATAAAAAGAGTGATTCGAAGATTATCTATGAAAGCTAAATATAGTGAAAGGAGGACATTTTGAAAATTCTGCATAGAAACGAGGGCTTTTCTACAATTCTGCACAGAAATAGGGACTTCTCTACAATTCTACACAAACCAGGGTCTTTTTTGAAATTTTGGATAGAAACGATGGCTTCTCTGCAATTATGCACAGAAACGGGGACTTCTCTAAATTTCTGGATGAAAACATGGTCATTTTTGCAATTCCGGATAGGAACATGGAATTCTCTATAATTCTAGACAGAAACAGGGTCAGTTTTATAATTCTGGATAGAGACAGGAGTTTTTCTGCAATTTCGCACAGAAACAGGGTCTCTTCTACAATCTTACCCAAAAACGTGGTCTTTTCTGCAATTTTGGACATACAGGTTCTTTTCCACAAATTCTTTAATGGAACCTTGGCAAGAGAAATATATCAATACCAGCAAATATATTTGAATATTGTTACCAATCATATAGCAAATATATGAGCTTCAGGAAATCCTGTGCATGTTGTGCACAACCAGTCTGTGTATGATGAGTACAATAAGACTCCTGATACTGAGGTATACAATGTGATAGAAAGCAACAGATCTCATCAATTCAAACCAGCTGATGGTCTCAGTGGAATTCTTGGAACTGTACCTGTGCAAGTGGTGCAGGTTTCTGATACTGAATCTATCTCTCAAGCATGGACAACTGTTCATAACAAAAAATCAAAAGGGCATATAATTTCCACCAATTCTTTCTCATCTTTGGATAACTTAGATAATGACCCTTCTATAATCATTAGAGGGGGTTCATCTAAATGAATCTATCATTTTGGAATATTAGAGGATTAAATAAGTCCTCTAAGCAACAGTTGGTAAAACACCACATGTTGCAATATCATGTTTCTTTTCTCTCCCTCCTGGAAACCAAGATTAAGGGCTCTTTGTTACCTGTTGTGGCCAAGAAAATTGCAAATAGTTGGAGTTGGATTTCTAACGTTAGGGTGCCTGGTAAAGCCAGAATTTTTATACTATGGGATACAAAAATCTTGGATGCTCAAGTCATAGCTTCATCTGATCAGCATATAACCTGCTTAGTTAAATCCTTGGATGGGTTACTGGAATGTGTCATATCTTCTGTATATGGACATAATCATTTGGAAGACAGAAAGGCACTATGGGCAGATCTCATTCAGGTTAATCATATAATTGGTAATGCTCCTTGGCTACTATGTGGGGATTTTAATACTATGATTAACTGTGATGAAAAGCTTGGAGGATCTGCATTAACTGAGGCTGATACATGTGACTTCAGGGATTTTATTGCTAATTGTAATCTCAATCATCTCAAGACCTCAGGATGTTTCTACACTTGGAATAACAAGCAAAGCTTTGATTCTAGAGTTTGGTGTAGGCTTGATAGGGCTTTGGTGAATGATGCATGGATTCATTTATTTAGTTCAAGCCATGTGGAATTTCTCCTCCCAAATTGTTCAGACCATTCTCCAGCTATTGTCTCTATATATGAGGATCAGACACAGGGTAAAAAGCCTTTCAAGTTTTTCAATATGTGGATTAAGCATCAAAGTTTCTCTACCACAGTCTCTGATGTCTGGCAAGCAAAAATTAAGGGATTCTCCATGTTTTCAGTATATTCTAAACTGAAAATGCTAAAGGTTGCTCTTAAGGGATTAAATAAGAAACACTTCCATAACATTAGTGAGCAAGTCCAAAGGGCTAGAATTGCTCTGGAGAATGTTCAGGATAAGCTTCAAAACTCCCTATTTGATCCTGTTCTTATTGAGCAAGAGAAAGAATGTCTGGTTACTCTTAACAGGCTTATGGATTGTGAACTTTCTTTTTTCCAGCAAAAAGCTAGGATTAATTGGAACTTGCAAGGTGACAGATGCTCCAGTTTCTTTCATGCTTTGGCAAAAACAAAAAGGCACCATAATAGAATTGTGGTTATATACAACAACAGAGGTGATAAAATTACTGATGGTCCAGGTATTGCTGATGAATTGGTGGCTTTTTATAAAAAGTTTAATGGGTACTGCTATAGACACTGCTCCTCCTGACATGAATATCATCAAGTCTGGGTATTGTTTAAATGAAACTCAAGCAAATTACCTATCCAGACCAGTCACTAAAGAAGAAATCAAAGCAGCAATTTTCTCCATGTCAGAGTTTAAGGCACCAGGACCTGATGGGTTTAATGTGTCTTTCTTTAAAGCTGCTTAGGACATCATAGGGGATGAAGTTACTTTGGCTATTGCAGATTTTTTCAGGACTGGAAGACTTTTAGGCACGGTTAATTCAACCTCCATTACTCTTATACCAAAAGTGCAGTGTCCTAAAGTCCCTTCAGATTACAGACCCATTTCTTGTTGCAATAGCATTTACAAATTCATCACAAAGATTCTAGCTAACAGGATCAAGGAAATGATGGGGTGTCTGGTTAATGGTGCTCAATGTGCTTTTGTGAAGGGTAGATTGATCTCAAATAACATTATGCTTGCCCATGAACTGGTGAAAAGTTACTGTAGGAAGCAGTTGTCTTCAAGGGTGATGTTAAATATTGACATTAAGAAGGCATTTGACTCAATAAGCTGGGGGTTTATATCAGATATGCTCAAAGGGTTGAATTTCCCTCAGGTTATGGTGAACTGGATAATGGAATGCATTACCACTCCAAAATACTCGATTTCTCTAAATGGATCATTACATGGATATTTCAAAGGTCAAAGAGGGCTCAGACAGGGAGATCCATTATCTCCTTATCTGTTTATATTAGGCATGGAATATTTGTCTAGGAGCTTGAGTCTATTAGAAAAGGACAGGAAATTCAAATATCACCCTAAATGTGCAAAACTCAAAATATCTCACCTCATTTTTGCAGATGATTTGCTCCTATTCTCTAAAGGTGATTTCTACTCTGTGTCCAAGCTATATCAATGCTTCAAGGAGTTCAGTGCCACCTCAGGTTTGGAGGCTAATATAGAGAAAAGCTCTATCTACTATGGTGGTGTGGATGAAAATACCAAAAATTCTCTTCACAATCTGCTGGGATTCTCTACTGGTTCATTGCCTATCATGTATCTAGGGGTTCCTCTGACATCTAAGAGATTATCTTTCATGGACTGCAATTCTTTGTTTTCAAGGATTACTAGTCAGTTTCAGAATTGGTTAAAACATAGAAATCTTTCCTATGCTGGAAGGATGCAGATCATCAAAAGTGTTATCCTTGGAGTCCAAATATTTTGGACTTCAAACTACATTCTGCCTGTCAGAGTTCTTAAGAGAATAGATGAGCTTTGCAGAAGATTTCTATGGGGTAAATCTGATCAATCTTTTAAAACCTCCCTTGTCTCGTGGGAAAGGGTGTGCTTGAGCAAGGATCAAGGGGGTCTGGGGATTTTTTCTGCCCTCAACTGGAATATTGCTTCAGCCATCAAATGCATCTGGAACATTCACATCAACAAAGAATCCCTATGGATTAAATGGATTCATGAAAATTACTTAAAACATTCAGATATTTGGCAAGTGGTTGCTAAGCCTGGTGATTCCTGGATGTGGAAACAGTTGATTAGAACAAGAGATAAAGCTATGGCTATGTGTGGTGGTGAGAACAATCTGAAGTTGCTGATCAGTTCCTGCTGCAAAAATTCAAAGCTCAGAATCTCGGCCATATACAATTCACTCTTACATTCAGCAAATGAAGAGAAATGGTCCAGAGTTGTTTGGGGAAGATTAAATATCCCTAAGCATTCTTTCATTAGCTGGATTGTTTTTCAAGACAGACTTTTAACTAAGGACAGGTTATATAGGAGAGGAATCATCAATTCCAACCTGTGTAGCCTATGCGATGGAGCTTGCAGTGAATCCAGGAACCACTTGTTCTTTGAGTTCTCTTGTGAAGTTTGGAATAGTATCATGGATTGGATGGATTTTAATTGGCGTTCCTATCATTGGCATCATATTCTAGAGCAATTCACTGTCAGACAGAGAAGGAAAGGGCTTAAGCAGCAACTCAAGAATTTGGCACTGACAGCAACTATTTATTACATTTGGAGAGAACGCAATGTTAGAATCTTCCAACAAAGATGCAGGAGCACATCGCAGCTGGTTAGAGAAATCAAAACTGATGTATGGATCACCATACTCAACAATCCATTAGCTAGATAAATCTGAAAATGTGATTTCCTTAGTGTGGTTGCATTTTCTGTTATTTGAGATGTTCAGTTGATTGAATTTGTAAGCTTAGAGTCTATCTGAGCTATTGCTGTACTTATCATTCATATTTGGTTATGAATAAAAATTTTCATTGACCAAAAAAAAAAAATATTTGAATATTGTTACCAATCATATAGCAAATATATTTGAATATTGTTACCAATCATATAGAGATGTGACGTGCATGCGAAGCACTAGCCATCTATACATCTACTATAACTTTAATCAAAAGTGTTCGCAATAAAAGCAAAACAAGCAAAATGTGCACAAAAAAGAGAGAGAGAGAGAGGGAGAGAGAGTTTCTCAGTAATAATCTGCTAAAAAAAGAGAAGAAGCTAGTGCAAATAAACTAAAATCCAAAAAGAAATCTAAGGAATATCAATTGATCGAATCTTGTCCCTGATTGCATCTTCTGGACGTGCTTGATCTTGTACCAATTTTGCTTCCTCTTCCGAAATTTGGTCTAGTGCGATTTTCGCCTCCTCCTTAGCCTTTTGAAAATTCTCTTTTTGACAAATTAATTCTCTTGACAATCTCTTGCTTCTTTCTAAGTTCATCATTGGCGGCAGATAATAACTCACCTTCATACATATTATGTATGCTTTTGTCCCTCAGCTTTCAGAGCCTCCACCAGTTCATAAATTTTCCTCACGGTTTCTTCACTATTATGCACCAATTTGTCGGCTTCAGTATCATGTTTTCCACCTCCTGTTGAGAGTTATCTAGCACTAGCACACGGTCAAGAAGCGCCGATTCACATGTGTCAATGTCTTTGAGTTTCGCTTCTCTTGCAGCTTGAAAGCGTGAAGAGGCGCGCATTATATCAGTTTGATAAAAGAGTTTTCCACCTCTTGATAGTGTAAGATCCATTCGCTTGGAGGTATACCCAATTGAACAACGAACTTCACTAAAGCATTAACCTCGAGTGCAAAATCTGTTGCCGTAGTCATCTCCCCGCAAGAAGCTTCTTGAAAGAAACTTGCCAGAGGAGACTTCTCTGATTTCTCTTAATTTTTACTCCTCATAATGCTCGGGTTGAATGGAGGTTTAGGTTCAATGGAGGATGAGAATTCACATTGAGCAAGTCATGCAATCAAAAGAAGGATTATTAGCATGATAATACCAAATAATAGATAACTGCTTAATCCTTATCACGCTAATACCAAATAAGTGAGAACCAATAAACCTTGACTTGTAATACCTGAAATTGGCACAATTTCAGAAACAGTAGATGAATCAGCAGTTGATGGATACAAAGATACCGCTTTATCTTCTTGTACTCGAACTAGCACTGTATTAAAAAGAGAAGCATATGAAACTATCAAATGATAAGCCAGTTAAGAATGCTTAAATTGCTGGCACGCTCTAATGATAAAAACTTGAAGACATTTTTGAGATGTCAAAGCCTCAACGTTTTTACATTGCTCGAGAATATTTGTTAGACCCTAGAGGGGGGTGATTAGGGTCTTATGCTAATCTAATCCGATTATATGCCAATTAAAATAAATTAATAAGTTATCCTAGCAAGAATAAAATACTACAAGATATATGAGCTAGGATAAGCAATGTAAACAATGAGACATATCCTATATGATGAATATATATATATGCAAGGATATATAAACTAACACAAGATGATATATCCTACCAAAGAGATATACGATATGATATATGCAAGAATATGTAAACCAACACAAGGGTAAACAAAATAAACTAAATAGTGGATCATATAAATAATGAGTTATGGACAATGACAATATAAGATATGAACATAAATATAAATGAACACTAAAGCACACTCAAATACACTATATGATCACGGAGTTTGGACCTTCCGTCCTACATCTCCGCTCCCCACTCCCGGGGAGAAATCTACTATCACAACCGGGTTTTCTATGCTCACCCGAATAACGTTTACACCTCACAGTGTCCGTTTTTAACGCTCACCGAACAACGTTCACTCCTCACACTCGGTTTTCTATTTCACCGAAAACTTCACAACACACTCGGTTTTCTAGCTCGCCGAAAACCTTACACCACTCACAATGTAACAAATATAAATTTGTTCTCTACAATAAATGAGAACACAATTAAGTACAACTCAATGTTACAATCTCTCACAACCCTAACATACTATGTATGCAAATACAATAAGCTCAAGTGGGTGTGCGTAACAATGAGATAATATAATCAAATCTAAACTCAATATAAAAACTAGCTTTAAAGAATGATAATCAAAAAATCTAAACTCAATATAAAAACTAGCTTTAAAGAATGATAATCAAATAACTAAGCAAATATAAAGCTACATAGAGTTTAGAAAACTTCTCCAACAGATGACAAGATGAAGAGATGGAGATTGGAGCCCAAACAAGAAGATGATCTCCTCCACTTGTGAAAACAATCTTCAAACCAAACAAATACTAAAACACACTTAAACCCTTATTTAAAACTTTTTAAACTTGTTTAAAACATTTCTTGAGTGCCCTTAAAAGTATGATGGCATGGAGTATATATAGGCTCATGAAACAAGCCCAAAAACCCAAAAAAACCAAGCAAAAAGACAAAATAACGGATATATCAAAATCTGGAAAATATAGTCGTTATGCTACATTAACCACGTCCAGAGAAAGGCAGGTTACAAAATGTTTTCAATTGTTACTAAACTCAAGCTACTGAGGGGAGCCCTAAAGGAATTAAACAGGAAACACTATGGAAATATCAGTGAACAAGTAGTAAGAGCCAAATATGCCCTGGAGGAAATTCAAAAAAAGCTACAGGAGGACCCTCTCAACCATGGTTTCATCAAACATAAGATTGCTTGTCTAGCTATAACAAACTATTAGAATGTGAATTGTCCTTTTTCCAGCAAAAAGCAAAAATTCACTGGAGCATTAAAGGTGATAGATGTACAAGCTATTTTCATTCTGTTATAAAAGCAAATAGGCATCAGAATAGAATAGTGGTTCTTAAAAACAGTATGGGAGAAAGGATTACAGAGGGGGAGGAGATTGCAAATGAGCTTATCTCTTACTTCAAGAACCTTTTGGGTACAACAGAAACTGCTCTTCCTCCAGATCTCAGGATAATCAAGAAAGGACCTTGTTTAAATGATAATCAAGTTAGTAGTCTTTCTTTACCAGTTATAAAAGATGAGATAAAGAGGGCTGTTTTCTCTATGGCAGACAATAAGTCCCCAGGTCCAGATGGATATGGAGCTTCTTTCTTTAAATCAGCTTGGAATACAATAGGGGATGAAGTAATCCTTGCAGTTGAAGAATTTTTCAGCACAGGAAAAATGTTGGGTACCATAAGCTCCACATCCATTACTCTAATCCCTAAGGTATCATGTCCAAACACTCCTGCAGATTTCAGACCAATCTCTTGTTGCAATTTTCTATATAAAATTATCTCAAAAATCCTTGCAAATAGGATTCAGTCAGTAATGGGATGTCTCATTAGTGAAGCACAAAGTGCTTTTGTAAAAGGAAAGCACATTACTAATAACATTCTGTTAGCTCATGAATTAGTTAAAAACTATGGAAGGAAGCACATCTCTCCTAGAATCATGATTAACATTGACATTAGGAAAGCTTTTGACACTATTAATTGGAATTTTATAAAAGAGATGCTTCAAGGCCTGGGCTTCCCAAAGGTTATAGTAAGCAGAATCATGACTTGTATAACTACTCCAAAGTATTCACTATCTCTCAATGGCTCATTACATGGTTACTTTAAGGGTGAAAGAGGTCTAAGACAAGGAGATCCCCTCTCTCCATACTTGTTTATTTTGGGAATGGAGTATCTTACAAGAAGTTTGAACCTTCTTGAGCAAGATGGAAATTTCAAATTTCATCCTAAGTGTGGAAGGCAAAAATATCTCACCTTATATTTGCAGATGATTTGTTACTTTTTTGCAAAGGTGATCTCAAGGCAGTTCAAGTAATCCACCAGTGTATCAACAGATTTGGTAGGGTATCAGGTCTTCAAGCTAATCCCAATAAATGTGCTATCTTCTATGGGGGAGTAGATGATGCTATAAAGGATCAATCCAAAATTTCTTGGGATACAATGAAGGAAAAATGCCAATAAGATACCTAGGTGTTCCTCTTGTATGCAAGAGATTAAGCTATCTGGATTGCAACCCTCTCATAAGCAAAATCTCCAGTCAATTACAAAACAGTTTGAAGAACAGAAAACTGTCATATGCTAGAAGATTACAGGTGATAAAAAGTGTAATTCTGGGAATTCAAATTTACTGGACTTCTAGCTATGTTCTACCAGTGAAAGTACTGCAAAAAGTGGATGAACTTTGTAGGAATTTCCTCTGGGGTAAGGGTGATCTTACTTTCAAACAATCACTGGTTTCTTGGGACAGAGTGTGCACAAGCAAATTATACGGTGGACTGGGAATTTTCTCATCTACTATCTGGAACTTGGCAGCAGCTCTAAAGTTATTATGGGACATCCATATCAACAAAGAGCTATTATGGATCAAATGGATCCATGGCAACTATCTAAAGCATATGGAAGTATGGAGAGTAGAAACGAAAGCTAGTGATTCTTGGATGTGGAAGCAGTTAATTAAAGCAAGGGATAAAGGCATTTCTCAATGTGGAGGACTGGAAAATCTGAAGAATCTAATCAGTTCTTGCTGCAGGAATTCAAAAATCAAGTTGTCAGAGTTATATCATGCTCTATCTCCTGCTATTAGAAAAGTGTCATGGAGTGTAACTATCTGGGGGGGGGTTTTAATCTACCTAAACAATCTTTTATATCATGGTTAGCAGTCCAAGACAGACTCTTAACCCAAGATAAACTGCTGCGGAGAGGGATCATTCAAGCAAACAGATGTTTTTTATGCTCAGGAGCAGAAACAGAAAGTTCTAACCACCTATTTTTTGAATTCAATTTTTCTAAAGAAGTCTGGAATAGGATAATGGAATGGCTCTGTTTTAAGTGGAAAAGTTGCGATTTAAACCAATTATTGAATTGGTATAGCTGCAACTTAAGGGGGAAGAGGTTCAAGCACAAAGTTAAAAGAATGGCACTTACATCCACTATCTATAATATCTGGTTTGAACGGAATGGGAGGATCTTTAATCAAAAAAGAAGAGAGATAATGCTTGTTATCAAGATCATCAAAGTGGACCTGATGACAGCCATTTTAAATAGCAATACCGCTGCAGAGAATAAAGACTGGATATTATCTTTAGCCAGCAAAAGAGATAGTTCCAGAGTTTATTTTCTTGACTGGTTAAGAGGATATTAGCTTTAACCATGCTCATAATTTCTATACCCTGTACATAAATGTTCACTGAGCTTTAGATTTCGGGGTTTCTTTTGTTATCTCATTCAAATGATGAGATGATTGATGTATATACATTTCATATATTGGTGATGAATAAAATTTTTCATTTACCAAAAAAAAAACCATGTCCAGAGAGTTTGGCGGTCGACCGTACGGGCCGCCCGCGGGTACTGTAGCACTGCGTTACAGTTTTGTAAAATCAATTAAAATTAGTAAAACAGCTCCAAAAAATATGTAATTTTGTGGGAAGGTTATAGACATGTATAATAACATATTAGAGAAATAATTTATGAAAAATCATTTCCCAGTTGAGAGAAATAAATGTTTGAATACAGATTTACAGTTTCTGAAAAACTGCTGACATACACGATTTTGTAAAATCAATTGGGTACAGTAAATCAACTCCAAAAATAGTAAAATTTTGAGGAATATTTCTAAACATATAGATAAACATGTCAAAAAAAATTTCTTGAATATCACTTCCTATTTATAAAAACTCATCTATTTTGTAAAACATGCACGAACAGGCACGAATGAAAAGCATGATTTTGTATATTCCATTAAACATAACAAATCAATTCCAAACTTGATGAAACTTTGCGAAATGTTTGTAAACATGAAAACAAACATGTTAGAAAATAAATTTCTCAAATTGAATTTCTATTTGTGAAAACTCATGTATTTTGCAAGTGTGTCCAAAGCTTGAAAACTCAAAACCATGCATGTATATATATAACTATATATATATACATATAAACCAAATACGTGTGTGTATATGATATTGAGATTAAGGTACTTAACACACATAATATAAAATCTAAACTAGATTACCCAAGCTTGATCTTGATCTTCAATTAAGCTCGACTTAGTACATATTGCGGATAAAGCTTGAACTTGATCTTTAACTTTAAATTGCAAGGCTTCAACCCGACATTCTGCCAACCTCCTTTGGATATGATCGTTGAAGCTCTATTCCATCCATCCTCTAACAACACTGTTTGTCTATAATAAATAAAAAAATATAAATACTAGACAAACAACATTAATGGTAAATTGTTTGTTAAACATCATCAAAACAAGAAGGCCAACAATCTCCCCCTTTTTGATGATGACAAACAATTTACAAAAAGAAATATATACATAAAAGAAATGAATATATGATTTATAATTCACATGCATATAAACAAGAAAGAATATACTCACAATATTTCTCCCCCTTTGACAACATCAAAAGGGGACAAAATAATTAAGAGAGCGAAAGCTCCCCCTATCAATAAGCATATGTGAGTATAACACATAGAAATGTATAGGGATTGTTCCTCCTACCAATCGCCGTAAATTGGTAAACTAGAAACAAGTTGCAAATCCCTTAGTGTCATCGTCCATTCACGATTCTCTAAGATGCATGTGTCCGTTTTGTGATTCCAATTTTCATAAAGCCCTTGAGAAATTTAGTGGGGATCATTTCATAGTTAAACATCTATATATATACGGCTTTGTAAAGGCTAATTTTAAGTAACACACTTCTGGCCCTGATTAGCATATATCATGTCCACTCGACGAACCCGTCAATTTTACAATATTTTGACATCCGACGCACCAAAAAATGTTAGGTTTCATATTTATGAGCCTACTATCTATTCTAGTTTTTATGATTAACAAACAATTCCTAACAATATTTTTCGAGTGTTTATTTACGTGTTAGGTATATTCTACACAAAGATCTTCTCTCGGAGGTTGGTTAGACTTACGCCTACACGATCACATCCTGTTGGAGATTGGATGGAATTGTGCTTCAATGATAATATTCAAAGGAGGTTGCCGGAATCGAAATGAAGCCATTTGTGCATTCAAGTCAAAGATTCTCTATAGCGCTTCATCCTACCAAGTCGAGCTTATTGAAGATCTATAGCTTGGTATAATGTTTTCTTAGTCTAGGTGTGTTTACTTTATGTGTTATACTTAAAAGCTTAAATATTACATATACACATATTCGGTTTATCGTTTTCAAGTTTAACCGTATAAATATGAAGCAATAGATATATTGATATACATATACATTCGTTTCATATTTATCATCTTTGTTTTGAAAGTAATGTGTTTATAGATTAAAGACTTGTTTATACTATTTTATATCTTTTTTCAAGTCCATTAGTCTATTGAAAAGTGTTTCAAAATTTATATATATTTTAAGGCCGGCAGACGTCCTTGTGTTGATCTCACATCCTGTTGGAGATTGGATGGAATTGTGCTATTTTATATCTTTTTTCAAGTCCATTAGTCTATTGAAAAGTGTTTCAAAATTTATATCTACTTTAAGGCCGGCAGACGTCCTTGTCTACAGTTGGAGCGGGGGGGAGCACGCTTGTGTTGATCTCACGGGGGTGTCTCCATTGGTGGGATTTGGTAATGGAGTGTTCACTGTTGGGCATGCAGTGGATAGGGCGGCAGAGACGAAGGTGGGCAAACATGATCAAGCTTGCAAGGACAACCAACACAGTTTCATCCCGTTCGTATATATATATATATATATATATTTATATATATATATATTTGTTAAAAAAAACCCTCTAAAGCTTGATTTCTAGAATCCGGTCAATGATATTTACTTAGGATTATCTCAGGAATCTACAAAATTTTGTAAGTGATGATAGATAATTTGTAAGTTCTTGAAGTAAATGGTCTGTTCATCTTTACAACAAATCTAGTGAAGGCACTTTCAGTTCAAATTTATTTGGATTGATTTCATCAAAAATAAAGTTTTAACAAGTTCGTGTGTTTTACCGATTTGCAAAATAATGTGCTTTGGATTAAAGACTTAATATAATTGTTGTACATCTTTTATAAAGTCCATTAATTAATTCAAAAGAAATTTCAAACTTTTTTGAAATCATTTTGTCCAAAATCAAGTGTTTTGAGATTTCGTATTTTAACCGATTTTGCAAAATAATGAGTTTTCACAAACGGGGAATGATATTTGAAAATTTTCTTTTCTAACATGTTTATTTTCATGTTTATAAATATTTTTCCAAATTTTATAATTTATAGAATTTATTTGTTATTTTTAAACCCACTTCAAAGTTAAATTTTACTATGCAGAAAAGTCCATGGGCACGCTAATAGTCAACTGATGAGGATCATCAATCGATCGAAGAAATGCGCTAGAAAAACCCAAAGTCTATGCTTAGACTGATCCTTGTTAGTCGACCGAAGCAGGTCATCAGTCGACTGACGGGTTTTGAGCTGCCGCTAACGATCAGCTTATGTTAGTCGACCGAAGCAGGTCATCAGTCGACTGACGGGTTTTGAGCTGCCGCTAACGATCAGCTTATCAGTTGACCGATGAACCCATCAGTCGATCGACGAGCGCCAAAAAGCCTGTAACAGCTAGTTTCCAGGGATTTTGTTTTTTATGAGATTTTTTTCTTGGGTTTTGGGATTTGTTTTGTGATCCTATAAATACCCCCTCAAAATCACATTTGAGTAAAAACTAAGAAAAGTTTGAAACAAGTTTACAAGTTTGTTTAAGTGTGTTTTAAGTTTGTTTTCAAGTGTGTTTATGTGAAGAGAGTTTCACAAGAGGAGGAGATCAATTTCATTTTCTTCTTGAGCCTCAATTTCACATCTCCATCACTCTTGTTTGCAGAGAAGTTTTGCTAAACTCAACCTCTAGCTTTATATATGTTTATTGTTGATTATTATTTTTTAAGCTAGATTATAAATTTAGTTCTCATTTTATTTTACTCATTGATTGCACACATAATTGTAGGCGTTAAAAATTATCTATAGGTTCCCACACGCAGTTCGAGATAGAGAGAATATGATGAACATTACTATCTGAGTCAAAAAAGATTATCTGATAGAGACAAGCATATGAAGTAAATTAGTGAACTGTTAATGACATAGAACCATGGCATGCAAAACGGAAAAACAACTCAGCCCAGAGTTGTATTTCGCCCAAAAGGGCGAAACACCATGTGTGTCTCGTCCATACCATGTGTGGCTCACCCATTGGAAGTTGTAGGTCTTTTTTTTGAATTTCTAATGTATATTGAATCACCTTATTCTGAGATTAGATGAGAGAGTTAGAGTTAAAATACCTGAGGCGGTACAAACTGGATCACACAGTGCCGAGCCACCATTTTGTGGCTTGCACAAAAAACTAACATTTCGGTTACTATGTGATTTGAATCTAGAGAAGTTTAAAAGACAAAAGTTATAGGTCATTTTGTCAGATTTCCAACACTTCTTAAATCACCTCATTCCGAGACCGTACGAGAGAGTTAGAACTAAAATACCCGAGATGGTATAAACTATCTTGCTGAAGGCCGAGCCACCATTTGGTGGCTCATACAAAGAACTAATATTTTGGCTATGATACGATTTGATTATAGAGAATCACAAAAGAAAAAAGTTATAGATCTTTTCGTTATCTTTCTAATGCATCTTGAATCAACTCATTCTAAGATCAGATAAGAGAGTTAGAGCTAAAATACCTGAAGTGGTACAAACTGGCTCGCCCAAGGCTGAACCACCATTTGGTGGCTCCCACAGTTCTGAGCAGGTGGCTCGCGTCTAGAAATGAAAAATACATTTTTTGATGGGTTTTGATGGTTTTTGCAGGATTCTTCTATTCTAGAGCCTCCCCAACTGTTTTGAAGCTATCTCTTAACATGGTTAAGCTGTTATTAACTGCGGATGATGTCAAATAATCAATTCCTATCTGAAAGGCTTTAACTGAAGCCTATAAATACAAGCCTAGGGCCTTCATTTATAGGGATCTGATATCAGAGGGTGAGGTTTTGTCAAATTGAAGAGTGGAGAATGAATTTCAGAGGAGGGCTAGCAGATCTTGGCGAACTTCAGCATAAAGAGGAAGCTATTCAAAGGATCTGAGGCGCGTTCCCCTTTTCCTTTGGATAAAACTTGATTTTGATCTCAAGAAGAATCGTAATCTCGTTTGGTCGAGATTATCACTTCTGTGATTGTTTCCTTTGTGAAGCAAGAGTATTAATTAACTTTTCTATCAACCGGATCTGATTCGCAGCTATTCACGAACTAACGCGTCCCCAAACACGCTAGCGACCACAGTAGGAGTCAACAACCTCGCTGCCGAGGCTATTGTGTAGCAACCATTGATCAAGATCCAAGTTGAAGAAGAGGTCGAGTATGAGTTCGACCAGCTGAAGTATGAGGAGTACATGTCTTCCTCCTCTAGATCCTCCTCCCCTCGCAAGAGTACGGAGATCTCCTCCTCAAGGAAGGTATGCTAGTCTTCAGATCTGAAGACCCAAGATGATGATCTGCGCCCCGTTACTATTGCAGTTGCATCTTGTAACGCTATTCCGACATCCGAGAAAGCTAAATCTTCAGATCTGAACTCCTCAATCAAGGAGATAGCCGCTGGATTCACGCCAACTCTATCAAAGAGGGCTCTTCAAAGGCAATGACAACACTTCATGTGTCAGCCCGCTAAGGCTTTGGAGCCGGTCGACGGAATCCGTCATGAGGCGGATCTCGATTTTAGGAAGCGTCAACCACCTTAGCATCAACAAATGGCTCTTCCTCTAAACCATCAACAAATGAGTGGGTCCGTGTCAAAAGGACCCGTTCAACCCTTAAGGAGTACATTCTGAAGCGCTATGCACTACTTGCTCATGCACGAATTCTCGTGCAGGAAGCAAAAAAGTTGTAGCAATAAGAGGTGGCCAAAAAATCACCAAAACCATGCCAAGTATGGAGGCCAAAGTCGAGAATGGCGCAGAGATGATTAAGGAACGCGGGTTATATCAAGGTGACCCGGCCAAGTGTGGGTCACATCAATATGACTTGTCTAGCTCCGAGTCACATCAATGTGACCCGACCAGTGGCATGTCACATCAAGGTTACCCGATCATCTGTGGGTTACCTCAATGTGACCCAGCCGGAGCCGTAGTCGAGCCCCCGCAACCATTTTTCCATCTCCATCAATTTTTGCTCCTACTCCAATTGATCCAGTACCTCTAGTGAAGTCTCACAGTAATGTGGATCTGTCCCGATTCAAGATGACAATGGAGGATCGTCTTGGTCCTTTGTACAAGGATCAAGGTAAGGTTTTAGTTAAAGAGTGTTTGGGTCTGGTAATGAACCCCAAGCAATTCGACAGACTAGAGGTCATACACGACCTCCTAACATGACAATTTCTACAACCACCCGCTTAGAGGTACGTGCAAAAGACTAGGAGCTCATTAAGGATGCACCCTCATGAGGGCATAGTCCCAAATGCGCGACTCCTGCGAAAGCCAAAAAGGCGTTACCCATTCAGAAGAAAAAAAATTTGTCGAACGACAACATTATACCTAGAGACTGAAATTAACCACCGATAGGTTTCTCCGACCATAACGCGGATGAGTTATATTATCAGGCTGGGGGCACCAAGAAATCTCGAAAGGGAAGTATCCCAGAATCGGACTCTCACTGTCCTTGTGAGAGGTTAATCAAGGTAGTATTATCAAAGTGTAGCTGCCCTATGACAATTCCACGGAGGGTCTCAATATTCAAAAGAATCTCACCGAAGTGTCCAAATCTAAACCAAGATGCTTCTACAAGAAGAAATTTGTCGGTCATGTTAACGAGCTTCCAGAAGTTACCATTAATGTGGCCAATAAAGGAAAGTCGACAAGGCATTACAACCCTGACTCTTTCTAGGAGGCATCTTAGCGCATCGCTTAGTTACGGTCAGGAACTAGACAACCTAGATCGGATAGAGGATACTCCTCGCAGGATGAAACATTAGACACGAATTCTACAATCGCTTTCGATATACAATGTCTAGCATAGGATAATCTCGTGAGGTGTTCATGATCAACACTGAAGAAATGATCAATATCCTTAAAGACGCTCTGGCCAAGCAGAAAGAGAATTTCAATCTGTCCCCCAAATCTGTCCCCCCTATCAATGATGGCCCTAGGAGGGTATTTATAGTCTTCTTGGATGATAACTGAAGAAAATAATTGATCAGCAACTGCCTCTTTAGGCGCGGCACTTGGATGATAACTGAAGAAAATAATTGATCAGCAACTGCCTCTTTAGGCGCGGCAGCCATAGGTGGTGCGGTCAAAGGAGTGGTTCCCCCCTCTTTTTGTGACCGTCATCCCATGACTTTTAACTCCTTAAATGTCACGATTTTCATGGGTAGTGGGCATGATTTTCGCTTGTAACTACTTCCCCCACGTTCATAAGTGACCCCCAGCAGTTAATAAGCCATATGGGCCATACAAAACTCGAGAAAACTGTCAAAAATAACGTGTTCAGCTTCTCAATGGCTGCGGCAGTAGGCGGTGTCACGCATTGCCGTGACAGTTACCACTGTAGCGTACCTTCTGGGTATTTTAGCTCTAACTACCTCGTCCGATATCACAATGAGGTGATCCAAGATGCGTTGGAAATCTAACGAAGAGATCTACAACTTTTATCTTTTGAGATTCTTCATATTTAGATCATATCATGACTTAAATGTGAAATATATTACCATGGCAGTGTACACTGCCGCGCACCTCTGATGCAATTTGCGACCTCTCGGGTATTTTGGCTCTAACATCCTCGTCCGATGTCGGAATGAGGTGATCCAAGATGCGTTAGAAAGATATCGAAGAGCTCTACAACTTTCCATTGGTGCATCACTCTATTTACTTGCGCGTCACCTTGTACTGTCGTGCTATTATCATGGCAGTGTACACTGCCGCGCACCTTCGATGCAGTTTGCGACCTCTCGGGTATTTTAGCTCTAACTTCCTCGTCCGATATCAGAATGAGATGATCCAAGATGCGTTGGAAATCTCATGAAGAGATCTACAACTTTCCATAGGAAAGACACTCATAGAGTAGATGAGACACACATGGTACTTCACCCTTTTGTGGATAAAGCACAACTCCAGGTTGAGTTGTTCATTTATCGTTTAGCATGTTTCACAGACTCGTACGCTTCGACGACTTATTTCGTGTGCTTTTTAGCTTCTCTACAATATTAGATGATCTTCTTTGACTCAGATAATCCTCCTTGACTCGGATAGTAACATTCATCGTCTTTTTTCATCTCGAGCTTTATGCGAGAACTTATAGGCAATTTTTTATACCTATAGATACCACCTCCAAAGTGTTTCAGCCTCATTCTTTTATAAAAGAGGCTGGAATACTTTGGATATGATACGTCTGGCCATTAATTCGTTGACTTCTTCATCTTTTAGTCTACTCAGTGCTTTGAAGAATAGCTAAAATTCTTCCGGTGCTGCGTTTATCGCTTGACCGTTGTCAAAGTCTTGAACTGAAACTGATGTTTTGATTTGTGAATTAGCTATTGTCGTTGAACTGATGTTGAACTGATTTTCTTCATTAAGAATTCATATCTGGATCGCAATTGAATCCCCTGAGATCATCCATTGGACTTTTTTCCTTAGCCTTATTTTGGCAAAAATCATTGACATGTTGGCAGGCGTTAACACAGTTTATCCTCATGTGTTTTTTGGAGTCTATACAGTTTAAACTCTTAAAATATTAGAGCATAGCGGTCTTGAGTGTTGAGGCTACAGGACCAATTATTCAGGTTGGTTCATCTGCAGATATGAATTTTATCCTAAGTTTGTCAGATACTCAAGTCACGAGACTAACTAATAAAGCTGGTGCATCAGTGATTATCGCATTTATAGGATTTTTGGCAAACCCTCAGCCCTCAACGGGTTTGAGAAGCCTTTACCGATTACTGTTTGAATCGGGCTAGCATGCAGATTGTTTAAGTTCGTTCTGCATGTAACGTTATGCTAAGAGAATAAACTCTCTTAGACTTGGTGCTATGATGTTGAATACATAGACTTATTCGTTTTCACGGGAACGGACCACCCGGCAATGCGTATTAGGCGTAGACTTATTTCTAATAAGGGATCGAGATAGAGTCCCCCATGCATCAAACATGGATTTAAAAAATGTTGATGGGTTACGTCTTTTTGGTGGAAAGATGAACCTGACACTGGAGAGGAAGAATTTTATATTCTTTCTCCTAGTCTCCTTTTTGTTGGTAGAGATGAACCTGATGATGAAGGGGAAGAATTTTATATTCTATCTCCTAGTCTCTTTTTTGTTGGTAGAGATGAACCCAAAATCGGAGAGGAAGAATTTTATATTCTATCTCCTGGTGCAAAGGAAACTCGAAGTGGGATCTTCACTTAGAGAATCTGGATTGGTTTGAATAATCCTAACTGTCATAAGATTTGACTATCCAATTCAAAGTTGGACCTTTCGTTCGCAAAATAAATCGAAAGAAGATTTTGGCTGTGGTCCTAACTGTAGTAAGGTTTGACCAAGTAGGAGTTTCGAGGTGATCCTAACTGTAGGAAGGTTTGATCGCTCGATTTATGGACCTCTCGTTCATTGAAGTAATCGAGAGGGGATTTTAGCTTTGGTCCTAACTGTTTAAATGTTTAACCAAATGGGCAGTGAGACGATCCTAACTGTTTAAAGGTTTGACCGTTCAATTTGTGGACCTCTCGTTCATGGAACGAATCGAGAGGGGATTTTTGCTTTGGTCCTAACTGTTTAAAGGTTTGACCAAATGGGAATTTGAGACGATCCTAACTATTTAAAGGTTTGATCATTCAATTTGTGGACCTCTCGTTCATGGAAGGAATCGAGAGGAGATTTTGGCTTTGGTCCTAATTGTAGGAAGGTTTGACCAAATAAGAAGTGGGAGCGATGTACAAATAACGATGGGAATGTTAACTTGTACACAACACCTGGTGGGAGTTTTTGGTGTCAAGTGATAAGGACTTAACACGAAGGGGTTTGATAATCGCTATGGATCAGCTGATTGAAAATTTGGATGTCGTGTCAGGACTTCAACAGTGGGAGTGTTAAAGGCTTAGGCACAGTGGGGGTTTGAATGGATTCAACCGTGAAGAATTTTGGTGGACCCACCGTCAATTAATTTGATCAGTGGGGAATTTTATGGTGGAGGACCGTGAATCATTAAGCGCTCCACAATTACTCCGTGGGAGTTTCGTAAGGGAAGATTGACCGATGAAGTCATTAAATCTCATCTCAACGAAAGAGTGTGTTTCGAAAGTCACTGTAGAAAGGTTTTAATCATCTTGGAAATGATTAAATAGCCACAGTGGGAGATTCTTAATCATGATTAAGAATAAATTATTCTGATGATTAGTTTTCACCTTGAATAATTAATCGGTTTTGGGTTATACTTAAAAAATACCATGTGTAGTATTCTCCAGGAACTTTTTATTGGAATGAATTGAGGTATTCCATCCCTAGCTCTTTGGTGAATCTAAATCCAATTATATTCGGTCACATTGTTGGGTTATTCTTAAGAATATTAGGAGTAATATTCTCTAGGAACTTCCCGTTATTAAAAATAAGGGAATTAGTTTAACCTTGTATACCTGTTGGAGGAAAAGGAGAAGCAGTTTATACTCTTATACTCTTTGGAGTTACATGAAGAAGCGGTTTATACTCGTATACTCTTTGGATTTAGGGAAAACAGTTTATACTCGTGTACCCAATGGAGTATTCAGGTTATTATTAAGAATATTCTGAGTGATATTCTCCAGAAACTTCCTGTTGAGATTAGGGAAATAGTTTAGACTCGTATACCTATTGGAGTATCCTGGTCTCTTTTTTGTTGGTAGAGATGAACCCGATGATGGAAAGAAAAAATTTTATATTCTATCTCCTGGTCTCTTGTTTGTTGGTAGAGATGAACCTAATGATGGAGAGGAAGAATTTTATATTCTATCTACTGGTCTCTTTTTTGTTGATAGAGATAAACCCAGAATCGGAGATTAGGAATTTTATATTCTATCTCCTGATGCAAAAGAAACTCAAAGTGGGATTTCTACTTAGAGAATCTAGACTGGTTTGAATAATCCTGACTGTCATAAGGTTTGATTATTCAATTCAAAAGTAGACCTCTCGTTCGTGAAATGAATCGAAAGGGAATCTTGATTGTGGTCCTAACTGTAGTAAGGTTTGACCAAGTGGGAGTTTTGAGACGATCCTAACTGTTTAAAGGTTTGATCGTTCAATTTATGGACCTCTCGTTCATGAAAAGAATCGAGAGGGGATTTTGGCTTTGGTCCTAACTGTAGGAAGGTTTGACCAAATGGGAATTTGAGATGATCCTAACTGTTTAAAGGTTTGATCGTTCAACTTGTGGACCTCTCGTTCATGGAAGGAATCGAGAGGGGATTTTGGTTTTGGTCCTAACTGTTTAAAGGTTTGACCAAATGGGGACTTGAGACGATCCTAACTATTTAAAGGTTTGATCGTTCAATTTGTGGACCTCTCCTTCATGGAAGGAATCGGGAGGGGATTTTGGCTTTGGTCTTAACTGTTTAAAGGTTTGACCAAATGAGGATTTGAGACGATCCTAACTGTTTAAAGGTTTGATCGTTCAATTTGTGGACCTCTCGTTCATGGAAAGAATGGAGAAGGGATTTTGGTTTTGGTCCTAACTGTTTAAAGGTTTGACCAAATTAGAATTTGAGACGATCCTAACTGTTTAAAGGTTTGATCGTTTAATTTGTGGACCTCTCGTTCATGGAAAGAATCGAGAGGGGATTTTGGCTTTGGTCCTAACTGTTTAAAGGTTTGACCAAATATGAGTTTTGTGAGGGAAGATTGATCTAAAGAAGTGATCGAATCTCATCTCAGCAAAAGAGTATTCGGAAATCACCGTGGGGATGTAGTGTTTATCACTTTGTTTGTAATGATCGAGTTATCCCTAAGAAAATTATATATAGCATTCTTCCGAGAACTTCCCGTTACATGAACCATCCACCCCCAGCTTCCTTCGCGAAACTGGGTCTAACATCATACTGAGTTACATGACCGGGTTATCCTTAAGAATATTACATGTAAAAATTCTCCAGTAACTTCCCGTCAAGAGTGGGAAATAGTTTAGACTCATATACCTATTGGAGTATCGAGGAGCAGTTTATACTCGTATATTCTTTGGAGTGAGGGGAAACAGTTTATACTCGTGCACCCAATGGAGTTAGAGTCGTCTTTACTTGGCTTGTTTTGCCGTTATGACGCCGGAGTCAATTAATGCTTGGATTTTATTTTTGAGTCCAAAGCAAACCTTAGTAGGATGAAGAACCTTTCTGTGATATGCACAGTAGTTTGGATCCGTAATCCTCTTAGCTTCCTCCGGGTCTTTAATAGATGGTAGCTCGATCTTGTCGTTGGCAAGGAGGTATTTCAAGATGCTTGTAGCTTCATCATCTTAGAAAGAATATTCTTTTTGGAACTTGGGATCGAGAGTCGCGTTCACAGCAATTGCAGATATCGTCGGTTGGCTTCTCTCAACTTTCTTTCTTTTAAGAAAGTGTTCAGCTTGTTCACCGCGCATTTTTAAATCTTTCCAAGCTTTGGATGGTACAACCCCCAGGGCTTCCAGGACATTGATAGAGAGATTATTGTGGTATGTTTGTAGGATGAATTCCTCTGTAAGAGTATCTCTGTAATTCATTGCCTTGTTACGGAAACGCTTGACGAAATTGTCGACTGACTCTCCGTCTCTTTGCTTCTCATCAAGAAGGGTTCCGATTAACACTTCGGTGTCATCATCAAAGAAATTACTGAGGAACAAACTTTCCATGTCATCCCAGCAGTTGACGCTCCTCGACTTGAGACGTCGGTACCAATCGAAGGCGGGCCCACGAAGGGTGCCAACGAATGACCGGACCATTAAAGCCTCGTTTCCAGATATCATACCCAAATGAGACTTGAAATAAATCAAGTGCTGAATAGGCGAGCTCTTCCCATCAAACAGTGTGAAGTTAATCAGATTGAATTTTGACGGGTACGGTATTGAATCCCATTCTCTTGGATAGGGACACGGAATACCCGTCTTCTTTACTTCCTGAGCGGACATCAAAGCATTGATTTTGTTTTCAAGGTCTTGTATTTTCTTGTCCTCATCTTCATCTCTCTTTGAATGATGTTGAGAAAAAATAATTGGGCCACCCCCAGTGTTATTAAGATGTACAATTGAACCACCCCAAATATTATTTTTGGGAGGATCCATTGAACCACCCCCAATGTTATTGTCATTGGGAGGTGTATCAGCCATAATGACTTCATCCACTTTTGGATCACTGTCATGTATAACATTCTGAGTGTGACGGCTGGATTCAGCTCGCTGACTGGACTCAGGAGGTTGAGGCTGTTGAGCAAGCAATTCTCTCATTTGTTGGATAGCCAACTCCATCTCCATCTTCATTTCAGCTCTAATTTCTTCTCGTTGCTTGGCTAGAGCTTCTTGAAGCATTTGAGCAAATTGATCAGGAGTGATTGTGAACACTTCTCTGGCTTGCCCCATGCTAGGTATTGTATCATCCGAAACAATGGCTGAACAAGTGTCCGAAAGTTCCTCGTCTGAAGATAACCCTTCATGCAGTTTCCTATAATCTCGGCGTCGATTGGCCCTTCGCTGTAGCTGTGATATTCTTTGAGAGAGACCCTGCTCAACTCTCCCTCCTAAAGAGAAATCAGGATTAGAGTTGATCGAATGATGCTTTCCTCTATCGGTCATGTTGATAGTGACCTCTGGAAGTTCATCTTTTTGCACAGTGGGTTTCTTTTTGTTGAAACGTCTCATCTTTGGCTTTAACGTCTCAGTGGAAAGTCTTTGAAACACAGAGACTCTTGTCGATTCCGCCTTAATGAGCCTCTCGCATGCACGTCTCAGTGGAAAGTCTTTGAAACACAGAGACTCTTGTCGATTCCGCCTTAATGAGCCTCTCGCATGCACAATGAGAGTCAGCTTCTCGAGCAACTCTTTTTCGTGACTTATTTCCTCCTTTGGTTTGATAGTATAGCTCATTAATATGATGATTAGAGTAACCTATCTTTTGCTTTTGAACTTTGTTGTCATGCTCAGGATAACTTGTAGTTGCTCCTAAGTGATCCAAAGTTATTTGTTTATATCCTACCCCTTGCGGGTGTGGGATTTTTACAGGCTCCAAGTGAGAGTGCATTGGTATCTTCTCTTTTGGAGTTTGTTTTGTTTTGATAGGAGGATATTTACGACCCCCAGTGTAAAAATTTACTTGGGGTTCGTTCACTGGACCCAAGCGTTCCTTAACAGAAGCTTTGCCTCGGTCGTCAGATGAGGGACTGGGACGATCCGCCATTGTGATCTTGGATTTTGACAGGTCATGACTGACCCGTGGCTTCCTTGGTGATGGAACAGATATGGTCGTAGTAGACGGACCAGGAACGGATGTTGACGGGGCTGAAGGGGAACACCTTGGAGCTTCTTCTTGGCCACGGCAGGAGTAATCGTCTCCACTGTCGCGGTTGAAAGCTATGCCGCGGCAGCGAAAACTACCGCGGTCGAAGGATTTACCGCAGTAGTGTACACTGTTGCGGTTAATGGATTTGCCGCGGCAGTCTACACTGTCACGATTGATAGATTTGTCGTGACAGTCTACACTGTTGTGGTTGAAAGATGGGTCCTGCTGATCCAATTCTTGTACGAATTTAGATTTAGGGATCCACACTTTGCGACTCTCTGGTGCTTCCTTAGACACAATTTTCTTCTTCCCTTCTTGCGTTTGTTGACGAAGGGCACGAACACAAATAGCGTTTGCACGACACTTTTGTATCCGATCTTTGAGGGTCGAACGAGTCCTTTTGACGAGAGTTCATTCCTCCGTCGTGAGTTGTACAGAGATATGAGTGGTTTGTCATTGGGACGACTGGACCACTTGATGCTTCCTCGACTCTAGGTCCGCGTAGTAGTGAACCCCGTCGGTTTATTCTAAGGCCTTAGCCATTTGACGAGCGAGACGTTGGCGTTGCCTCTGATGAGCCCTCTTCGTCAGAGTTGGCGAACTTTGATTAAACGACTCCTTAATTGGAGAAGAATTTTCGTGAGCAGAACTTCCGACTTTGGGGGTCGCCAGTATAATGTTGCGAGGCAAGGTCTCAACAATGATTGGGCGAGAGTCTTCACTTTGGGTCTTCTTTGGCATGTAAGCCTTCTTCATTGGTGATATCCTCTTGTACTTATGAGACAATGAAGATCTTAAAGAGGATGATGAGAGATATTCCTCAAACTTGGTTTGGTCGAATTCATACTCGACCATGGATTCAACCGGTATCATGATCGGCTGTGACACGACGGTCTCGGCAGCGAGATCATTGGCTCCCACTGTGGTCACCAGTTTGTTTGCGTCAGGAACAAGTTCTGTTGTAGAATTCATTATAACTGTTTATCGATTACAATGAATGTAAAAGAGTGAGCTTCGTACTTTGTAAAACTACTCTTTACAACAAAAATCAAATTACAAGCTCCTTAGAAGCTTCGTACTTTGTAAAACTACTCTTTACAACAAAAATCAAATTACAAGCTCCTTAGAAACAAACGCAGAATCGTTATTTGGATCGCTGCTTGCGTGGGATCTTTGCCTGTGCCGGGGGCACGTTAGTCCGTGGACCACCGATTCACAGATTCTGATTGAATCGTGAAGGTTTTGGAGATTCTTTCTTTGTTTATCGAAGTAGGAATTTGAAGCGAATATCTTATCGATGTAAGATGTTCACTCTTCTAAAGATCAAGTCAGAGCTTAGATCTCTAAGAATGGCCAAAAACTTCTTGAGGATGTTTGTGAAGAAGGAAGACTCTCTCTCTTGCTCTAATTCACCAAAAGCTCAAGTCTCACTGCCTTAATTGCTCTCCCCAATCCGTCCCCTTATCAATGATGGCCCTATGAGGGTATTTATAGTCTTCTTGGATGATAACTGGAGAAAATAATTGATCAACAACTGCCTCTTTAGGCGCGGTAGCCATAGGTGGCGCGGTCAAAGGAGTGGTTCCCCCCTCTTTTTGTAATCGTCATCCCACGACTTTTAACTCCTTAAATGTCACGATTTTCGTGGGTAGTGGGCATGATTTTCGCTTGTAACTACTTCCCCCACGTTCATAAGTAACCTCCAGCAGTTAATAAGCCATATGGGCCGCACAAAACTCGAGAAAATTGTTAAAAATGATGTGTTCAGCTTGTCAATGACCGCGGCAGTAGGCGGTGTCGCGCATTGCCGTGGCAGTTACCACTGCCGCGTACCTTCTGGGTATTTTGGCTCTAACTACTTCGTTTGGTGTCGGAATGAGGTGATCCAAGATGCGTTAAAAAGGTAACGAAGAGATCTACAACTTTTATCTTTTGAGATTCTTCAGATTTGGATTATATCATGACTTAAATGTATAATATATTACCACGGTACTGTACACTGCCGCGCACCTCTGATGCAGTTTGTGACCTCTCGGGTATTTTGGCTCTAACTTTCTCGTACGATGTCGGAATGAGGTGATCTAAGATGCGTTGGAAAGATATCGAAGAGCTCTACAACTTCCTATTGGCGTATCACTCTCTTTACTTGTATGTCACCTTATACTATCGCGCTGTTGCCGCTGTAGTGTACACTACCGCGCACCTTCGATGCAGTTTGCGACCTCTCGGGTATTTTAGCTCTAACTTCCTCGTCTTATATCGGAATGATATGATCTAAGATGTGTTGGAAATCTCATGAAGAGATCTACAACTTTCCATAGGCAACACAGCCATAGAGTAGATGAGACACACATGGTACTTCACCCTTTTGTGGATAAAGCACAACTCCTGGTTGAGTTGTTCCTTTATTGTTTAGCATGTTTCACAGACTCGTACGCTTCGCCGATTTATTTCGTGTGCTTTTTAGCTTCTCTACAATATCAGATGATCTTCTTTGAATCAGATAATCCTCCTTGACTTGGATAGTAACATTCATCATCTTTTTTTCATCTCGAGCTATATGCGAGAACTTATAGGCAATTTTTATGCCTACAGTCTAATTATTCCTCCCCGAAATTGCCTGAAGGAAAATATGAGCAAGGACGAGAAAATGAAAGACCTGAAGAGCAAGATCAATGCACTAATGTCTACTTAAGAGGTAAAGAAGACTGGTATTCTATGTCCCTACCCAACAGAGTGGGAGTCAATCCGGTATCCGACGAAGTTTAATCTAATTAACTTCATGTCGTTCGATGGAAAGGGCCCATCCACTCAACACCTAATTTACTTCAAGTCCCACCTGGGTATGATCTCCGACAACGAACCTTTGATGGTCCAGTCATTCGTCGGCACCCTTCGCGGGGCTGCCTTTGATTGGTACCGTTGTCTTAAGTCAAGAAATGTCAATAGTTAGAATGACATTGAAAACTCATCCTCAATAACTTCTTCGATGATGATACCAAAGTGTCGATTGGAGCCCTTTTGGATGAGAAGCAAAAGGATGGGGAGTCAGTTGACAACTTTGTCAAATGCTTCCGTAGCAAAGCAATGAATTACAGGGATCCTGTCACAGATGAATTCATCTTGCAGACATGCCATAACAATCTCTCCATTGATGTGCTAGAAGCTCTGGGGGTTATGCCATCTGTTAGACCCTAGAGGGGGGTGATTAGGGTCTTATGCTAATCTAATCCGATTATATACCAATTAAAACCCTAGCAAGAATAAAATGCAATAAGATACATTAGCTAGGATAAGCAATATGAACAATGAGATATATCCTATATGATAAAAATATATGCAAGGATATATAAACTAACACAAGGGGTAAACAATATGAACTAGATAGTGGATCATATAAATAATGAGACAATGGCGAAATGAGCAATGAGCATAAATAAGAATAAATGCCAAAGCACACTCAAACACAATCAAATGATCACGGAGTTCGGACCGTCCGTCCTACGTCTCCGCTCCCCACTCCCGGGGAGAAATCCACTATCACAAGTGGGTTTTCTACGTTCACCCGAATAACATTTACACCACACAATACGGTTTTCTAGTTTACTAAAAACTCTATAACTAACACACTCTTATAATTCCACTCTACACCCTCTCAAGTATTGAACTAGACGTGTCTCCCTCAAGTGCTTGGTTACAACCTCTCTCTAGGTTCGTCAACCGACGCCACTCCCCTTGGGACGATCCCTGACTCTCACCACACACTCCTCTCGGTGTACAAGTGTATTACAAAGTGATCTCACGATTAAGCACAATACAAAGAATGATTGTTCTCTCTAATAAGGGGAGAACTCAATTAAGCACAACTCAATGTTACAATCTCTCACAACCCTAATATACTATGTATATAAGGGGAGAACTCAATTAAGCACAACTCAATGTTACAATCTCTCACAACCCTAATATACTATGTATGCGAATGTAATAAGCTCAAGTGAGTGTGTGTAACAAAGAGATAAATCAAATCTAAACTCAATATAAAAACTAGCTTTAGTAAAATGATAATCAAACAAATATGCAAATATAAAGGTAGATAAGAGTTTAGAAAACTTCACAATAGATGACAAGATGGAGAGATGGAGATTGAAGCCCAAAACAAGCAGATGATCTCCTGCACTTGTGAAAACTTCTTTAAAAACAAAACAAACACTAAAACATACTTAAACCCTTGTTTAAAACTTGTTTAAAAACTTCTTGAATGCTTATAGAGAACTAAGATCAAAGGGGTATTTATAGCCTCCCAAAAACCTCAGCCAAAACCCCAAGCAAAAGACAAAAAATTCCTAGCCAACGGCAACAAGAAATAGCCATTGGAAGGAATCTGACAGAGTGGTGGTCGACCGAAAAAATTCGCGGTCGACCGCGATCTAGATCCCAAACTGAGAAAACAAGCAGAGACTTCTTCGGTCGACCGGTGCGGTCGACCGATGGAAATTTTGAGCTCTTGGTCGACCGTGACGGTCGACCGACAAACTCTCTGCTGCCCACTGATGAATGAACATAGGTGCGGTCGACCGGTGCTGTCGATCGAGGACTGATACATTCCAAAACTGATTTTAAAACAGATTTTGAGACTTTTAAAAATATGTTAAAAATAACAAATGAAGTCCAAAAATAATAAAACTTTGGAAAACATATATAAGTATGTAAATGAACATGTTACAAAAAGAATTTTCCAAATTGTATTTCCCATTTGTGAAAAATCATCATTTTACAAAATAGTTCAAAACATGAAAATGTAAACACATGAGTTTGATGTTTTGACCTAAACCAACTTTTAAAACTTTGCAAAATGATTATGTAGACTTAATAAAATATGTATATGATTATTGTTAAGTCCAAAAGCTAAGAATACAAAATTTTCACAAAATTGCATATTCTATGCAATGTTTTCAAAAACACAATAGTAAATATGAAATATATGATTTCATATTTATAAACATGAAAACTCAAAAGCTATGTATGTATATATATAACTATATATATGCATAGAAACTAAAACTTATGTATATATATATAATTATATATATATATATATATACGAAGAAACCAATAAATGTGTGTGTATAGATGATTGAGCTTAAGGTACTTAACACACGTAATATAACACCTAAACTAAAGTTACCCTAGCAATAATCTTGATCTTCATTGTAGCTCAACTTGGTACACTTGTGGATGAAGCTTGAACTTGGATTTTCAACTTGAATTTGCATAGCTTCAACCACTATTCCACCAACCTCCATTTGATATGATCGTTATGGCGTAATCCATCCATCCTCCAACTAGTTGTTTGCCTAGAATAAATATGAAAACACAAACACTAGACAAACAACATTAGAAGTAAATTGTTTGTTAAACATCATCAAAACAAGAAGGCCAACACCATCCACAATATTGAAATAATTAAAATTACGCGAGGAACAGGCCGAACGCTTTCTTAAAAGAAAAAAGCTTGAAAGAGTGCATTCTTGCAGCGCAGAGTCGTCAGAAGAGTTATGCAAATCATAGGCGACGATCGTTAGAGTTCCAAATTGGGGACTATGTGTTATTGAAAATATCACCAATTAAGGGAGTTCAGCGTTTTGGCTGATGAGGAAAACATGCCCCGAGGTATATTGGACCATTCTTGATTATTGAGTGCATTGAAGCTGTTTCATATCGGCTAGACCTACTAGCATCCTTGTCGAGCATACACGATGTTTTTCATGTTTCGATGCTTAAGAAGCACCTACACGATGAGGAGGAGCAGCGAGTATTAGACGCACCAGAGATTAAGATTCAGGAGGATCTGACTACTATTGAGATTCCCAGTATGTATTCTTGCCAAGGAGGACAAGTAGTTGAGAAACAATGTTATACCTTTAGTTAAAGTTCAGTGGAATCGGAGAGGAGCTGAGGAGGCTTCTTGGGAATGCAAAGAGGATATACGTCACGACTACCCACACCTATTTGAGCAGGTAAATTAAATTTAGTATGACTTGTTTATGATTTGTGGCTACCTGTATGGTAATGTTTATACTTAACTCTAAAATGATGGTATTAACACTTAACTCCTAAGTACTCAGAATATATGGTATATATATGAGGGGTTCCTTGTTTTGATTTTTTGCTCGATGTACTTGTTCCATTTAGTTAGGGGTTAAGTGGGGGTATTTGCATTTTAGATTGTTAAGTATAGACATTGAGGATGATTCTCGAGAACGCGAAGATGTTATGCATCGTGACTACCTGTACCTATTGAGAAGGTGGATTGATTTATGTATGTGATTATTTGTATGGTTATATTTACATTTAATGCTAGAATGGAGGTATTAACACTTAACTTCTAATTATTTGGAACACATGGTATATATATGGGGGGTTCCTTGTTCGGATTTTTCGCCCGACGTACTAGTTCCGTTTAGTTAGGGGTTAAGTGGAAATATTGACATCTTAGATTTTTAAATGTAGATATTGCTATGTTCTTATCTGGAGACTAATGATTTAAGATGTGTATGTGAGGGTTTTTTTATCTGGATTATTCCCTCAATGTGCTTTTCTGGCATTATTAATCTCTAAGATACGAATGCGGAATTTCAGGGATGAAATTCTTTTAAGCAGAGAAGAATGTAAAACCCCGTAATACTGAATGTTGTGAGATATAATAATAAACATGTTATATTATGATAAATAATGTTTATTGATATTTGAGTATGCTAGGAATTGATTTGAGATCAATCTGATACATATATATGAATATATGAGTGCAAATGCACAAAACATGCACGAGAAAAAATCTGGTAAAAATGACCAGTTAAGAGTTTATAGATTTTACATAATGATGCTCTTAGAATCTGGGAAAACTCAAAATACCAAAGTTGTAGGTATTTTTAAGAGTTTTCCAACAAATGTTATATTATCTTATTCTAATGTCGGACACGAAAGTTATTACCAACATACCGAAGGTTGTTTTCCTAGTCAGACTAGGTTTCCTGGTTTGGGTCAAACAAGTTTGTTTCAGGTTTGCCTCTGTAAATACCTATATTTTTCATAAAAATTTCTTTTTTTTATCATATCTATGAACCCTAGTAGCTACCCACTCCTCTCAAAAATCCTAGATCTTATTCTTATGAGTTTTGAGAGCTTTGTGAAGCAAATATCGACAGAAGGGCAAGATCATCGACGTGTGACGAGGGAGAACGGGTGGTTTGTGCTCATGGATTGCTTGCTGTTTATTTTGGAGGCTTGCACATAAGATTAAGGTAAGATTATCTTCATCTAAACCTATCCTCATAGTTAAATAACTAGTATAGATGATTAATATTATGTTGAATATGTGTTTTCATGCTTTAATCTTAACCTGAGGTGTTAAAAGTTAGATTTTTTGATAGTAAACCTTAAAACAACTGTTAGATGAATAATATTTTTTTGCTGTTTATAATAGTATCATGATCATTATCATTAGGGTTTTTCATAATTTTATTCATATATCAGAAATTAATGTGATGTACTATATATATGTTTTTCTGCAGAAAACTGCAGCACTTATATAATCTTTAATTGAGAGTTTAAGATAGTAAACAAAGTCCAAATTTAATCAAACTAGTTTTGTATGGAAGCTATATGTATCTAGTTTCTAAAACATAAAACCATTCTTAAAAAGACTTTATATAGAGAAACATATATTATGTTTACTAACAACATGTCTTGCAGAAATATTGTTGCACATATATAATATTTAACTAGAGATCTGGGATAACAATTGAACTCCAAACTGAACCAAACTTATGCTATTTGAAAGATGTGTGAATCTAGTTTTTAAAATAGAAAACCATTGTAATAAATAGTTTTCCTAGGAAAAGATATGCTTGTTTTACTAACAGATATCTTGTCTATTTTTCCTGCTGGTTTTGTGGAGCTGTGTTGCGCCGTTTTGAGATACGTTCGTGGAGTTTTGAGCCGCTTGATGTTATACGTATAGTCATGAATATGTTATATTATATATTTAAGAATTCTAAGGGGATTATGATGAATTTTGATTTGATCATATTTGAATTAGATATAGTTCATATACATGTTGGATGTCGTTGATGAGCACAGCTTAGTACTATATGGGATAGTGCGTCGACACACCAGATATACATAGTTTATACATGAGGTGGATATTGTTAATGAGCTCAGTTCAGTATTACATGAGGTAGTTGTAGGCGTATAAAACTGCCTATAGGTCCCTTAATACAGCTCGACGACGCCGATTCGACAAACCGACCATTGGGCGACGTACGATCGTTAATCCACAGCACCGAAGCCAAGCGATACGCGACGGAGCGGATTAACGAGGCTACGAGGCTAACGAACCGTACGCAAATAACGGAATAAATCCACTCGCGTGCGGAATCAAGCTAACGGGTTGAGGAATCAACGAGTCATCCAACCAAGAGCGGACTCGGACGAATCACGATCGAATCAAGATCAGTTTCGGACTCAAACTCAGAAATGGACTTACTGCCAAATCAGGAACCGGATTTACTGCCAAATCAGGTCAATGAATCAAGTCCGAACAAATCAACCACACAACCGAATCACGGACAGAACCGAAAAACGGATACAACGACAAAACGACGGAACTCAACACCCTGAGTGGCCGGCCCAGATCTGTGCCAAGGCACAGATCTGAGAGCCTATAAATAGACCCCCCTTGGCTTATTTTTGAGGGTTGGAATTTTAGACGGCGAAGCTCTGCTGAATTAAGATCTGAGCCTTGGAGATTTGAAGCTTTGAAGACTTGCTATTTCAGATCCGGTGCTCGGCGATCGTCCACGTCAAATAAGGCAGGAGTTCGAGAGGGATCGGATCTGAGATCTACGCGGTTATCCTCCGGATCAAAGCTTGGCCTTTGATCCCGAGAACTAGGGTGATTAATTCCTTAGTGAATTAATCCCCCCCCCGGCTATTATTTCCTTTGCGAAATAATACCCGTCATACTGTGTAGATCTGACTGGATCTAGATCACATGGTGGTCCACGGATTAACCCCGACGCAGGCGAAGAACCCACGCAATTGAGTGACCGTAAAATAGGAGCTCGTGATTTGTTCGACAAACAAGGAGAAAAAGTTGTAATTTTCATTTCTTTTTTTATTTGATTTCGTTGTAACCGGATCTTATAAAAAGACTGGATCTTTGTAACCGACAAACGATTATTTAAGATAGCAATGGAATCAATGAAGAAAGCTACGATTTTTCCCGCGAACAATCTGGCGACCACAGTGGGAGCCGCCTGCGATAAAAATCTTCTTCACTAAGAGGCTTCCGATGCCTCCACCGTTGAGGGCGTTGTGACTCTCTCGAAGAGAGCCCGCCAGAGGCGACGTCAATGCCTGGCGCGGCAACTCGTAAAGGCGATGGAGTCCACCGATGGAGTCCGCTATCATGCGTATCTGAAGAATAGGAGAGGCAAACAGCCTCACCCACCGATGAATGGCAGCTCTTCTAAGCCGCCAACGAATGAATGGGTCCGTATCAAACGGAATCGTTCGACACTCGAAGAGCGCATTCGCAAGCGCCGCGCACTGTCAGCGCAAACACGGGCTCAAGTCTAGGAAGCCCGCAGGAGATTGCAGAAGGAGGTGGCGAAGAAGCCGCCACCAACCCGCCAAGTCTGGAGGCCGAAGTCTGAAGTGGCGATTCAGGCTAAGAAGCAACCATTGCAGCCTCCAGCAAAAGTTCAACCGTCGGCGAAACACTCTAAATCGCCGAGAATTCCTATGACTACTCCGGGAGATCACGAATCATCCCGAAGAAGGAGGTCAGTTTTGGAGCGCCTCGGTCCAATTCCTGAGGAGAGAGGCAAAGCTCCAGTTCAAGAGCGTTTGGGCCCGATAAAGAAGCCCCGAACGACTCAACATGCTGGGGGTCGCCACCATCCTCAACATGACAAAGAAATCAGGGCAGCTACGCGCACCAATTTGCACATTGAAGTCCAGGAGCCCGCTGAGAACTCACGCCCGCAAAGGCATGTTTCGAGGCGTGTAACTTTTGAAAGCCCAAAGAAGGAAATTCACCCTCAGAAGGGAACGTTGTTGTCAAAGGACGACGTTATACCTGAGAAGTCGTGTCAACACACGATAGGTTACTCCGACCGTCAAGCCGACGAGTTGTACTATCGTGATGGGAGCACGAGGAAAACCAGGAAGAGGAGTCCTCAGAGACTAGAGACTCAGTGCTCCTGTTCCAAACTCATTCGGGTAGTATTGTCATAGTGCAACTGCACCAATACAGTCCCCGAAAGAGTTTTGGTTTTCGAGAGGCTCAATACCGAAACACCAAAACCAAGGCCTAGGCATTTCCGACGAAGGAAAACGGTGGTTGAAGATGGAGAATTTCCAAGGGTCACCACCAATATGACCAGCAAAGGAACGTCGGCATAGGATAATCTCGAGTTGATTCTGAAAGCACCCCGGCGTCTAACCCATCTGCAGTCTGGAGCCATCAAACGAGCAACTTATGGTAGGGTTCGGACAAGACTCCCTTCAGAAGATGAAGAATCTGATGTCGGCTCCGTGGTCGCATCAGATAATACGGTATCCAGCAATGGACAACCCCGTGAGGCACTTATGATAAGTGCATAACAAGTGGCCAAGATGCTTGAAGAGGCCATGACTAAACAACAGGAGAGCTTCAGGTTCGAAATGCAGATGGCCATACAAAACATGAGAGAAATCCATGAGCAACAGATCCAAGCACTGACAAACCAGCAAGGCGAACCAAGTCGTCGTGACCAGGTTAATCAGGAAGATGAGGACACGAACGCGAACGAAGTTCACAATGCCACTAATCCTCTCGTCAATGCAGGGGGTAGTAACGAGAATGCTAGCGAAGACACAGGTGAAAGCCTGAAAATTAAAAACCTCGAGAGCAAAATCAATACATTGATTTCCGCTCAAGAGACGAAAAAGACGGGCATCCCTTGTCCATACCCAAGAGAGTGGGAATCAATCCCATATCCGGCGAAGTTCAGTCTAATTAACTTCACGCTGTTTAACGGGATGGGTTCACCCACTCAGCATTTGATTTACTTCAAATCACATCTGGGGGTTATCTCTAGTAATGAGCCTCTGATGGTACGGTCCTTCGTTGGCACTCTTCGTGGAGCCGCCTTCGATTGGTATCGTCACCTCAAGCCAGGAAGCGTGAATAGCTGGGATGACATGGAGACTAAGTTCCTCGCTAACTTCTTCGACGACGACACTGAGATATCCATTGGGTCGCTGCTTGACGAGAAACAAAAGGACGGGGAGTTGGTCGACACCTTCATCAAGAGGTTCCGGAACAAGGCGATGAACTGTCGGGACCCGATCACCGAGGAGTTCATTCTCCAGCCTTCCACAACAATCTCACGTTGGATGTGCTGGAAGCAATGGGGACAGCGCCATCCAAAACATAGAAGGATTTGAAGGTCCAAGGAGAGCAAGCCGAGTGGTTCCTCAAGAGGAAGAAGGCGGAAAGAGGCCAACAGGCGACGAATGCTCCGCAACAGAATTTTGTCCCATGGGGGAAAGGTAAGGCACATGCTAATGCAGTTGATGTTAATCAAACCTTTCAATTGCAACCTCAGCAACAGCAACAGCCGCAGCAACAATGGCAACAACGGTCTCAGAAGCAGAAATCTTCGGAGCCGAGGTTTCCTAAAGTATATTCCTTCAAAGATGACGAAGTTCCTGGCATCTTTAAGTACCTGTTGGAGAATAACAAAATCCAGCTGCCAGCGATCGTGGATCAAGAAGGGTCTAACAAAGTGACGGATCCAAAGTATTGCGCATACCATAGAGCGGTCCACCACCCTACCAAGTCATGCTACCACTTCAAAGACAAGATCCAGGCGCTAATTGATGTAGGCGTCATAACCCCAAAACCGTCCAAGAATGTCGGAGCGAATGCAGTTTCAATCAGCTTTGGATCGGTGCCCACAACATGGTTCAAACCAGAGCGCATCACCAAAGTAGGAATGAAGACAGTGAACGATGACCCACATGGACAGCGCTAAAAGGACTTGTGCCACACACAGCCCTAAACGGCGAAATCCTCTGGGTTCATCCTGATCTCATTGAAGACAAACAGTGGGCGACTTCCTCGAGAAGAAAGGGTAAAGGTAAGTCCTGCAATGCTACTTCTGCAATCTTCGAAGAGGATGGTGACGAAGCTCCTACCTTCCCGCTCTCCGAGAAAGAACAAGAAGTCTTTTCCACCAGAAGCGGAAACCAGTACCACTTCAACTATCCGTCACCTAGTGATCAGTTAGCTGAGCAGGGGGTGACTAAACGGGGACCAGCCAAAACTCTCACAGAGATGGGGGTGATTACGAGTCCTACATCGGGCGAAGAGGCTCGAAGACAGCCGATGAATAAAGAGAAGAATCCCTAGGAGGTTCAGAATCCGAAGCAATCTCGTTTCAGTCGCCTGATTGGAAGAGACAAACCGGAAAACTCGAAGACTCCGCAAATCTTTGATATAATGGCTCAACTAGCCAACATTCCAACACGGATAATGCTGTATGAGTTGCTGCGGTTGTCCAAGGAAACTAGGGAGGCCTTGCAAGAAGCTTTGGCCAATTCAGAGGTGTTTCTGACTCAAATCAAGCCGGTGCCTGAAGAGCCAGAACCGCTGAGTCAACAATGCAATATAGCAACTAAGAACCTTCCCTACATTACTTTCACCAAAGAGGATATGCAGACGAAGAATTCGAACCACGATCGACCGCTATATTTCATCGGGTACATTGGCTCCAGCAAAGTCAACCGAATCCAAGTGGATCCATGTTCTGCTGTGAGTATTATGCCGCTTCGCTTGATGCATTTCCTCGACATTCCAGTTAGTAAGTTGGCGTCCACGGGCACTGTTATCTATGGATTCAACACTAGCGGGTCAAGACCCTTGGGAAAGATCCGGGTAAAGTGTCAAATGGGAGATTTGAAGACAGAAGTCACATGTTATGTGATCGATGCCGAGACTTCATATAACTTACTATTGGGTCGGCCTTGGATCCATAGTAACGTTATAATCCCCTCCACTCTCCATCAGTGTTTGAAATATGTCGACGCTGATAATAAGGTTAGGACGGTGGTCGCGAATAAACAACCATTCAAAGGGTATGAGAATTATTTCACTGATTCTCTCCTTTATGGTAACGAATCCGATACTAAATCATCGGCCCATGGCACGGACAGCGGAGAAGAAGCTGATACCGAAGCCGGATTTGATTACAATGGAGGTTATGTTTTAAACGACATTGTACCCTTTGTAATCAACCTTGACGATGAACAAACGTCAGAGGGCGGTTGTAACTGGCAACTTTCCAATAATGAAATAAATAACGATTTAGAGTACTTCCTGTCTCTTGATGATATGATAAAAGAATTGTATGATAATCCTGATTTGTATATGCCGCTTCGATCATCCTATATAACAAAGGAGCACCTCCAGCATTCTTTCGGAACAACCTTGGTCATCCCGAGCAAAATAGGAGGCGCAAAAGAAGTGATTTACGGTAAAGGGAAAGGCTCTCCATTACCAGATCATTTCTTAAGGGAAGATGAGGATGATGACAAATCTGGTAGGCATTTATCTAAGTACAGTCCAGAAGCGCGCAAACTCATGGAAAAACATGGATATGATTTCACACTCGGAGAAGGTCTGTACTTCGATCGAGGTCTTCGTATTCCACCCAAAGCGACATATGTACCAAAAGGGAAACCAGTTGATTATTATAAATACAGACGAGGGTTAGGGTATGAATCTTCTTTAGAAGATGAATGTTGCTGGTTAATCAATAACCAATCATCTAAGCAATACAAAGATGGGTACTCGTCAGATTCCTTGGAATGGGATTCCGATACAAGTCTGGGGGAAGCATTCAAAGCCCTAATGGTGAACATGTACAGCTGATCCGTCCACAATGGAGGAAGACGTTCAAATGCCAACATGGGAAGACCCATGGGTTCATCACCTGAACATACAGTATGGTGATAGGTTTGAATAGAGGGAGCCCCCCACTGAAGATAAAATAGTTCAAATCAACATGGGTGACGAGGCTAACCCAAAGCCTATATTCATCAGCGATAGTCTCCCCTCAGACGAGAGGGAGGAATTAATTGCTCTCATTAGGGAATATATCGACGTCTTCGCTTGGAAATATGAAGACATGCCAGGGCTTGACCCCAATGTGGCAATGCATCGCCTCGATATCAAGTCGGATGCCAAACCGGTCAAACAACAACAGAGACGGTTTTGTCCGCAGATTATGGAAGCCATTGAGGCAGAGGTTAAGAAATTGATTGACTCAGGATTTATCTGAGAGGAACAACATCCAGACTGGCTAGCTAATATTGTCTCCGTCATGAAGAAGAATGGTAAAATCAGGATTTGCATCGACTTTAGGGACCTGAATGCGGCATGTCCAAAAGACGACTTTCCTCTCCCAATCACGGATGTCATTATCGATACATGTGGATTTGAGAGAATGTCTTTTATGGATGGTTTCTCAGGATATAACCAAATCAAGATGCACCCAGATGACGAGAAGCATACAGCATTCAGAACGCCCCTCGGTGTCTTTTGCTACACGGTGATGCCTTTCGGTCTAAAGAACGCAGGCACCACATACCAACGAGCGATGACGAAGATTTTCCAAGAGCATCTCAGGAAAACGGTCGAATGCTATGTTGACGATTTGGTTGTAAAAATCCGTAACAAAGAAGATCACATCAAGGACTTGAAGACGATGTTCGATGTTGTAAAAATCCGTAACAAAGAAGATCACATCAAGGACTTGAAGACGATGTTCGATCTCATGCGGAGTTATCAATTGAAGATGAACCCTACTAAATCCTTCCTTGGAATGTCCAGCGGAAAATTCCTTGGATTCATCGTCACCACTAAAGGTATACATATCGATCCTGACAAGGTAAAGGCGATACATGAATTGCAATCCCCGAGAAATCTAAGAGAACTCAGAGGATTGCAAGGGCATTTAGCTTATATCCGACGGTTCATCTCGAATCTTTCTGGGAAGTACCAACCATTCTCTAAACTAAACAAGAAAGGTATGTCATTTATTTGGGACGACGCCTGCCAAAAAGCACTCGAAGATATCAAGAGATATCTGACGAATCCTCCTGTTCTTGTCGCACCAAAATCAGGTAAACCATTCTTGATATATATCAAGGCGATGAACCACTCGATAAGTGCTTTACTAGCACAAGATGATGATAATGGTCACGAACAGGCAGTTTATTACCAAGTCAGACTTTGGTAGGCGTTGAGTCTCGATATCCGATGATTGAGAAAGAATGCCTCGCATTAGTATTCGCAATGCAAAAGATGCGGCATTACCTGGTTGGACAGACGATTTACGTCATTTCTAACGTTAATCCAGTACGGGTATTTATGACGCAACCAGCCTTTATGAATTGGCGGTTAGCGAAGTGGGCCCTTCTCTTGTCCCAATACGATTTGCACTTCAAATAGCAGTAGTTGATCAAAGGACAGGCGATTTGTGATCTTTTGGCGGCAAACCCGACAACGGATACAGCCGAAGTATATGATGACTTGCCGGATGAAACCCACGAGGTTAACACTACATCGTACCAACAAGTATGGCAATTATATTTCAATGGTGCTTCGAGGGTAGTTAATAGGGTAATCACCCCGGGATGTTCTACAGTCTCCTCCGGAGTTGGAGTAGTCTTAATTTCCCCGGGGAAGCATGTGATGCCTCGGGCTTATTCATTGACTAGTCCTTGTTCTAATAACGTAGCTGAGTACAACGTGCTTCTCATTGGACTCAGTTTCGCCAAAGAGCTGGGGGTCGAATATCTTGAAGCTTTTGGGGATTCTCAACTGATAGTCAACCAAGTTCGTGGAGAGTATGAAGTCAGAAACCAAGACCTGATCCCGTACCACCAGGAGGCCATCAGAATGGCAGATTCTTTTGAAGAATTCTTTATTGAATACATCTCCCGTCTCCAGAATGCTTATGCGGATGCACTGGCAGTACTAACGGTATCACTGGCACAGCCTCCCGAAACTGAGCTACTAGTCACAGTAAGGACGCATCAACTCTGCATACCCATATATGATATGGACATTAAAGAGGAAGATGATAGAAACATGAACGCCAAGGAGGTGAATTCAACCCAAATTGGGTCTGAGTCCCGAGATTAGCATTTTCCTATCATTGACTACGTCCAATATGGTATTTTGCCAGAGGATGTAAAAGAAAGAGAATCAATCCGCCGAAGAGCGCCAAGATTCTTCTATAATACCGAGACCCATACATTATACCGTTGAGGGTGCGATGGGTTGTTACTCCGATGCCTTTCGAACAAAGAAGCAGAAGAAGTTCTTAAGGAAGCACACGAAGGAGAATGTGGTGCGCATCAGCCCGGTCCCAAACTGTATGATCGCATCAGGAGAATGGGATATTTCTGGCCAACGATGGTTCGTGATGCAATCGAATACGCCCGAGAGTATCATGCCTGTCAGATACATGTAAATTGTATGCACCAACCACCGAAGCAGTTATACACGTCAACCACGTCGCGGCCGTTCGAGACATGGGGCATGGACATTGTTGGTCCTATTTTCCCCCCCTCAGTCAAAGGTGATCGATTCATTCTTGCAATAACAGATTACTTTTCAAAATGGGCTGAAGCAATTCCACTTAGAGAAGTGAAGATGAACAACATCATCAATTTCATCAAGCATCATGTCATATACCGACACGGCGTGCCAAGACGGATCATTCATGACAATGGTCCATAGTTCATCAGCAACGCTTTCGTCAGGTTTTATGACAAGTTCAAGATTCAAGACGTTTCATCAACAACTTTTTATCCTACTGCGAACGGATTAGCTGAGGCTTTTAACAAGACGATCATTAAGATCCTGTCAAAGCTCGTGAAGACCAATAAACGAGACTGGGATGATAAACTCGGTGAAGCACTCTGGGCTTATCGTACCACCATACGTACACCTACAGGAGCCACCCCATATTCATTAGTGTACGGATGTGAGGCTGTGCTGCCATTGGAAATCCAAATTCCATCCCTTCGGATCGCTCTCGCGACTGAGATGATGACAGAAGAACAGCATCAGAAACGTCTCGAAGAGCTTGAAAAGTTGGATGAAAAGCGCTTGGAAGCTCAACAACAAATTGAGTTTTATCAAGCTAGAATATCCAGGGTCTTTAACAAAAGAGTCCGACAGAGAAGCTTCAAAGAAGGAGATCTGGTCCTCGCTGCTCGCCGACCGATAATCCTCAACTCCAATAAGAAAGGTAAATTCGAACCCAAATGGGAAGGACCATTTGTAATAGACACGGTCTATTCGAACGGCGCATATCGTTTGATTACTCAAGAGGGCGTCAGGCAATTAATACCAATAAATGGGAAGTTCCTGAAAAAGTACTATCCTTAGTACATTCGGGATATCCCATTTATCGAGAAGTTCCTCGAAGAATACTACACTTAATATTCTAGAGGATAACCCAAAATCTTTTTTACCACCAAAATCCCTCACTGATCAATTTCAATTGACAGTGAGTCCACCAAAAATATCTTTTTTGGCCCAAACCGCCAGCAATTTCCCCTCTTGATTCTTTTCACGAACAAGAGGTCCACTTTCAGTCCAGAGTCTCCTTTCGATAAACGAAAGAACTCCCTTCTTTTTTCTCTTTGGTTAAGCCTTCTCATGGTTATAACCTAAGTTGAAATTTTATTTCGATAAACGAAAAACTCATCTAGATAACCAATCCTATAAAAGGTAAGCTTATTTAGATCTTCCGGATTCTCGGAGTGGAGATCCCACTTCTAGTTTCTTTCTCGCACTGGAAATAGAATATAAAATTCTTCCTTTCCAGAATCAAGGAATAGAATATAAAATTCTTCCTTCCTTGTTTGGGGAACAGAATATAAAATTCTTCCTTCCCACACCAACTCTTTTCCAAGTATTTAGGATTCATCCTAGGAAGTTTATCCCGAATCCTAAGCAAGGATAAGTCTGCGCCTAACACGCGCTGTCGGTTTAGTCTTTTTTCGTAAAAAAGACACCAAGGTTCGATTCTAGGAAGTTTATCCCGAATCCTAAGCAGGGATAAGTCTGCGCCTAACACGCGCTGCCGATTTAGTCTTTTTCCGTAAAAAAAGACACCAAGGTTCGATTCTAGGAAGTTTATCCTGAATCCTAAGCAGGGATAAATCTGCGCCTAACACACGCTGCCGGTTTAGTCTTTTTCCGTAGAAAAAGACACCAGGGTTCGATTCTGGGGTAGTTTATCCCGAATCCTAAGCAGGGATAAGTCTGCGCCTAACACGCGCTGCCGGTTTAGTCTTTTTCTGTAGAAAAGACACCAGATTTTGATTCTGAGGTATTCTATCCTGAAACCTAAGCAGGGATAAGTCTGCGCTTAGCCCGCGCTGCCGGTTAGTTCTTAACCGTTAAAAAGAACACCCGCTCACATATTCAACATTGTGGCAGGTTGTTATTAATAACACCAAAATCCATGCTTTACACGCGTGGGGAATTTCATCATGAATCCTAAGAAAGGATATGCCGGCACCTAACACGTGTCGCCAGTTTAGTCTTTTTCCGTAGAAAAAGACACCAGAGTTCGATTTTGGGGTATTTTATCCTGAAGCCTAAGTAGGGATTAGTCAGCGTCTAATACACGTTGCTGGGTAGCCTATTCCCATAACAACGGCGAAGTCTACGTATTCGAAGTCGTAGCATCGAGTCTCAGAGAATTCACTCTCTTAGCACAACGTTACATGCGGAATAGATTTAGACAATCTGCATACTAGCCCGACTCAAACGGTAGTCGGTAAAGGCTAATCAAATCCGTTGAAGGCTGGGGGTTAGCCAAAAATCCTAAAGTCAACGCCTAACACGCGCTGCCGGGTATCCTATTCCCATAACAAATGGTAAAGCCTATGTATTCAACATCATAGCACAAAGTCTAAGGGAGTTCATTCCTTTAGCACAACGTCACATGCGGAACGGACTAAAACAATCCGCATGTAAGCCCGATTCAAACGGTAATCGGTAAAAGCACGTCAAATCCGTTGAGGGCTGAGGATTTGCCAAAAATCCTAAGTCAACGTCTCATACACGTCGCTGTTTAGTCTTTTCACAGGAGAAAGACGAAGTCTACGTATTCAATATCGTAGCACTAAAAGGGTTAACTCTTTTAGCTTAACGTCACATGCGGAACGGATTTATACAATCTGCATGCTAGCCCGACTCAAACGGTAGATGGTAAAGGCTCATCAAACCCGTTGATGGCGGGGGGTTTGCCAAAAATCCTATAAATGCGAGAGTCACTGACGCATCAGCTTCATTAGTTGGTCTCGTGACTTAAGCATCCTACGACGTTCAAAATCCTAGGGTCAACGTCGGTCAACGCGTAACCCTAGGTCGACACCAGGGTTAACGGCGGTCAACGCGTACCCTTAGGCCAACGCCAATCAATGCGTTACGACCAAAAGTCAATGTCAGGTGATCAAAAACCCTAAGGTCGACGCCAGTCAACGCGTAACCCTAGGTCAACGCCAGTCAACGCGTTGCGATCAAAAAGTCAATGCCGGTCAACGCGTAACCCTAGGTCAACACCAATCAGTGCATTGCAATGAAAGAATTAATACTCCGAAAAGTATACGAGTATAAACTGCTTCTTACTACTCCAAAAAGTATACGAGTATAAAGTGCTTCTTACTACTCCGAAAAGTATACGAGTATAAACTGCTTCTTACTACTCCGAAAAGTATACGAGTATAAACTGCTTCTTACTACTTCGAAAAGTATACGAGTATAAACTACTTCTTACTACTCCAATAAGGTATACGAGTATAAACTATTTCCTGTTCTCGGTTGAGAAGTTTTTAGAGAATATTTTTCTAAAAAATATTCTTAAGGATAACTCAATAACACTACGCCAGAAAACGCGTCACAATGAAAGTCAAACGCCGGACAACACGTCGCAATGAAGCTCAAACTCTGGACAATGTGTTGCAAATGAAGATTCAACACCGACAATCGATGGTCAGCAAACTCGAGTTAAAAAGTCAGGAAATCGAGAATTGACTTCAAGTTCAAAATTCCGACAAACGGTCAGACAATAAATGCAGCACCGGAACCCTTACAGACATTCAACAAAGCACCGAATAGCCTGGAGGACTGAAGGAATCAAGAATAGAAGCCATTCCAAAATATCCCGTTGTAACCGATTGAAAGATGGGACAATCATATCCAAAGTATTCCAGACTCTTCTATAAAAGAACGATGCTGAAATACTTTGGAGGGGGTATCTGTAGGCGTATAAAACTACCTATAGGTCCCTTAATACAGCTCGACGACGCCGATTCGACAAACCGACCATTGGGCGACGTACGATCGTTAATCCACAGCACCGAAGCCAAGAGATACGCGACGGAGCGGATTAACGAGGCTACGAGGCTAACGAACCACATGCAAATAACAGAATAAATCCACTCGCGTGCGGAATCAAGCTAACGGGTTGAGGAATCAACGAGTCATCCAACCAAGAGCGGACTCGGACGAATCACGATCGAATCAAGATCAGTTTCGGACTCGAACTCAGAAATGGACTTACTGCCAAATCAGGAACCGGATTTACTGCCAAATCAGGTCAACGAATCAAGTCCGAACAAATCAACCACACAACCGAATTACGGACAGAACCGAAAAACGGATACAACGACAAAACGATGGAATCCAAACACCTAGAGGGGCTCAGCCGAAACCGAGCCACCTCAAGGTGGCTCGGTGTGTCGGCCACCTGTGCACGGGCATAGTAAAGGTGGCCTATAAATAGAGGGCTTGGTTCATTTGTTCAGAGGTTGGAATCTTTGACGGCGAAGCCCTGCTGAATTGAGATCTGAACCTTAGAGATTTGAAGCTTTGAAGACTTGCTATTTCAGATCCGGTGCTCGACGATCGTCCACGTCAAATAAGGCAGGAGTTCGAGAGGGATCGGATCTGAGATCTACGCGGTTATCCTCCGGATCAAAGCTTGGCCTTTGATCCCGAGAACTAGGGCGATTATTTCCTTGGTGAATTAATCCCCCCCAGCTATTATTTCCTTTGCGAAATAATACCCATCATACTGCATAGATCCGACCGGATCTAGATCGCATGGTGGTCCATAGATTAACCCCGACGTAGGTGAAGAACCCACGCAAGTGAGTGACCATAAAACAGGAGCTCGTGATTTGTTCGACAAACAAGGAGAAAAAGTTGTAATTTTCATTTCTTTTTTTATTTGATTTCGTTGTAACCGGATCTTATAAAAAGACCGGATCTTTGTAACCGATAAACGGTTATTTAAGATAGCAATGGAATCAATGAAGAAAGCTACGATTTTTCCCGCGAACAGAGACTTCGTTATATAAGTTATCCTAGCAATGAAGAAAGCACCGGTCGACCGATGAAGTCTCTGTTTGTTTCGTTGTTTTCAGATCTGCTCGCGGTCGACCGGATTTTCCGTCGGTCGACCGAATTCTTTCCATCGGTCGACCTACGAGATTTCCGGTCGACCGACAAAAGAGCCGTTGGCTCCTAACGGCTATTTCTGAGCTGATCTGTCTGGGGCTTTTCTGTCTTTCACTTGGGGGTTTTTGGCTGAGCTTTGAGTGGGTATAAATACCCTCCTTGATCTCAGTTTTCAACCATCCAAGAAATGTTTTAAAAGAAAAGGAAAGTTTTTTTTTAAACAAGGGTTTAGAGTTTTACTGTTTGTTTGAGTTTGGGTTTCTGTTTACAAAGGAGGAAGTTTTTTTCACTGCAGAATGAGGGATTCATTCTCAATCCCCTTCATCCTCTTCTTTGTGTTCTTAGAGAAGTTTTCTAACTCTTTTATCTAGCAATTTCATTATTGATTTTCTTATTCTTATTATTACTAGTTTGCTATTTGAGTTAGATTTCATTTTACTCATTGTTACACACACCCATATTGAGCTTTTAGTATTTACATACATAATATAGTTGGGTGGTGAGAGATTGTAACATTGAGTTGTGCTTATTTGAGTTCTCATCTATTGTAGAGAACAAATTTATATTTTTTACATTGTGAGTATTGTAAGGTTTTCAGTGAGCTAGAAAACCGAGTGTGTTGTGAAGTTTTCGGTGAACTAGAAACCGAGTGTGAGGAGTGAACGTTGTTCGGTGAGCGTTGAAAACCGATACTGTTGTTCGCGGGAAAAATCGTGTCTTTCTTCATTGTTGATTCCATTGATTACTTTGTTAACAGTTTATCGGTTACAAAGATCCGGTCTTTTTATAAGATCCGGTTACAACGAAAATCAAATAAAAAGAAATGAAAATTACAACTTTGTTTCCTTGTTTGTCGAACAAATCACGAGCTCCTGTTTTGCGGTCGCTCGCTTTTGTGGGTTGTTTGCCTGCGCCGGGGTTTATCCGTGGACCACCACAAGATCTAGATCCGGTCGGATCTATGCAGTACGACGGGTATTATTTCATGAAGGAAATAATAACCGGGCAGGATTATTTCACCAAGGAAATAATCGTCCAAATCTCGGGATCAAAGGCCAAGCTTTGATCCGGAGTATGCCTGCGTAGATTTGAGATCCGGTCCTCTCGAACACCTGCCTTTTTTGGCGTTGACGATCGCTGAGCACCAGATCTGGAATAGTGAGTCCCCGAAGTCCCAAAGCTCCAATCTTTTTTAAGTTTCGAGTCTTGAATCCGGCAGAGCTTCGCCTCCAAAATTTCCAACCACTTCCGTGATTCGGTTGTGCGGTTGATTTGTCTGGACTTGATTTGTTGACCTGATTTGGCAGCAAATCCGATTCCTGATTAGGCAGTAAATCCGCTTCTGAGTTCGAGTCCGAAACTGATCTTGATTCGATCGTGATTCGTCCGAGTCTGCTCTTGGTTGGATGACTCGTTGATTCCTCAACCCGTTAGCTTGATTCCGCACGCGAGTGGATTCATTCCGTTGTTTGTGTGCGGTTCATTAGCTTCGTAGCCTCGTTAATCCGCTTCGTCGCGTATCGCTTGGCTTCGGCGTTGTGGACTAACTTGTTGTATATGGATACGTCGTCTGATGGTCGGTTTGTCGAATCGACGTCGTCAAGCTGTGTTAAGGGACTTATAGGCAGTTTTATACGCCTACAGATACCCCCTCCAAAGTATTTCAGCCTCGTTCTTTTATAGAAGAGTCTGGAATGCTTTGGATATGATTGTCCCATCCTTCGATTGATACGACGGGATATTTGGAGTGGCTTCCATCCTTGATTCCTTCAGTCCTCCAGGCTATTCGGTGCTTTGTCGAATATCTGTAAGGGTCCCGGTGCTGCATTTATTGTCTGACCGTCTGTTGGAATTTTGAATTTGAAGTCGATTCTCGCTTTTCTAACTTTTTAGCTCGAGTTGGTTGTTTCAACATAGAACTGACCATCAATCGTCGGTGTTGAATCATCATTTACAACGTGTTGTTCGGTGTTTGAGCTTCCTTGTGACACGTTGTCTGGTGTCTAAGCTTCATTGTGACGCGTTGTCCGGCGTCCAGGCTTCATCGTGACACGTTGTCCGGTGTTTGACACAGTTTATACTCGTACGTCTGCTGGAGTATACACAGTTTAAGCTCTTAAGGTATTGGAGCATGGCAGATACTTGAGTCACGAGACCAATCCATAGAATTGATGCATCAATGACTCGTATTTATAGAATTTTTGGCAAATTCTCAGCCCTCAACGGGTTTGATAAGCCTTTACCGACTACCGTTTGAGTCGGGCTAGCATGCGGGTTGTTTAAGTCCGTTCCGCATGTGACGTTGTGCTAAAGGAATGAACTCCCTTAGACTTTATGCTATGATGTTGAATACATAGGCTTCGTCATTGTTACGGGAATAGGCTACCCGGCGACACATGTTAGTGTAGGCATATAAAATTGCTTATAGGTCCCTTTACACGGCTTAGCACGAACCAATGAACCATCGGGCGACGTATCTAAGCACGATCGTTAGCCCGTCAACACCGAAGCCAAACAATGTGCGACGGAGCGGATTAACGAGGCTACGAAGCTGACGAACCGCACGTGAACGACGGAATGAATCCACTTGCGTGCGGAATCGAACCAATGGTTCAAGGAGTCAACGAGTCATCCGACCATATAACGGATTCGAACTCAAACTCAAAAGCCGATTTACTGCCTAATCGGGATCCAGACTTCCAAATCATGATTCAGAAAAAATCGGGGTTCAGAGCAACGCCACGAGCGGACTCGGACGAATCGCGATCGAATCAAGATCAGTTTTGGACTCGAACTCAGAAGCCGACTTACTGCCAAATCAGGAATCCGATTTATTGCCAAATCAGGGATCAGGTCAACGAATCGAATCCGAATCAAGTCCAGATCAACAACGAGGCAAACAACCGAACAACGGATGCGAAACCAACCCCGAGGGGGGCTCGGCCAAAGCCGAGCCACCCATGGGTGGCTCGGCCCAGTGTCGGCCACCTATGGGTGGCCGACATGTTTCTGTGCACGGGCACAGTGAAGAGGGCCTATAAATACCCCCCTAGGCTCATTCATTTGAAAGGTTGGAAGAGCTTGGAGTTTTGAAGGCTTGAAGACTTGCACATTCAGATCTGATTCTCGGCGAGCGTCCACGTCACAAAAGGCAGGAGTTCGAGAGAGGTAAAGATCAGATCTGAGATCTACATGAAATCACACTCCGGATCAAAGCTTGGCCTTTGATCCCGAGATTCGGACGATTGTTTCCTTGGTGAAATAATCCTCCCCGGCTATTATTTCCTTCGTGATATAATACCCGTCGAATCATGTAGATCCGACCGGATCTAGATCGCGCGGTGGTCCACGGATTAACCCCGGCGTTGGCAAAGAACCCACAAAGCGAGTGACCGCAAACAGGAGCTCGCGATCTGTTCGATAAAAGGAGAAAGTTGTAATCTTTTCTTTATTTTCTTTGATTTTCATTGTAACCGGATCTTATAAAAAGACCGGATCTTTGTAACTCAAAAAGTTGTTATTTAATATGACAATGGAATCAATAATGAAGAAAGACACGATTTTTCCCGCGAACAATCTGGCGACCATAGTGGGAGCCACCGATCTCGCTGCCGAGATCGTTATGTCGCAGCCGCGGATCTCAATCCCGGTCGAGGAGGAGATCGAATACGAATTCGATCAGGCCAAGTTCGAGGAGTACCTTTTGTCCTCGTCCGGATCCACCTCCCCCCGCAAGTCCAAGAAGTTCTCCTCCAGGAGAAAAGCTCGTTGGTTTGAAGAAGTTCAGAATGCCAACGAAGGTGAAGTTCCACCGACCTTCAACGAGGTCAAACCTATTCTTCCCGACACCTCTACTATTGAGGGCGTTGTGACTCTCTCGAAGAGAGCCCGCCAGAGGCGACGTCAACGCCTTGCGCGGCAATTCGCTAAGGCGATGGAGTCTGCGGACGGAATCCGCTACAACGCGGATCTGAAGAATAGGAGAGGCAAACAGCCTCAGCAACTGAAGAATGGCGGTTCCTCCAAGCCACCGACAAACGAATGGATCCGGGTCAAACGGAACCGTTCGACACTTGAAGAGCAGATTCACAAACGCCGCGCATTGCTTGCACAAGCAAAAATCCTTGTGCAGAAGGCCGAGGAATTGAAGAGAGAAAGAATGGCCAAGAAGCCGCCATCAACTCGCCAAGTGTGGAGGCCAAAGCAGCCTCCTACCAAAGTTCAACCACCGGCGACACAACCCATATCGCCGATAATTCCAGCAACTACTCCGGGAGATCATGCCGAATCATCCCGAAGGAAAAAGTCATTCTTGGAGCACCTCGGTCCGATTCCCGACAAGAGAAGCAAAGCTCCTGTTCAAGACGTTTGGGCCCGATGAAGAAGCCCCGAACGACGCAACATGTTGGGGGTCGCCGTCACCTCCAACATGACAAAGAGACCAGGGCAGCTACGCGCAACAACTTGCGCATTGAAGTCCAGGAGCCCGCCGAGAGCTCACGTCCAAAAAGGCATGTTACGAGGCGCGTGACTTTCGAAAGCCCTAAAAAGGCAATTCCTCCTCAGAAGGAAACATTATTGTCTGATGACGATAGTGTTATACCTGAGAAGTCGTGCCAACACACGATAGGTTACTCCGATCATCAAGCAGACGAGTTGTACTATCGTGCTGGGGGTACGAATAAAACCAGGAAAAGGAGTCCCCGAGAACAGGAAACTCAGTGCCCCTGTTCCAAACTCATTCGGGCAGTATTGTCTGAATGCAGCTGCATCAAGGCGGTCCCCGAACGAATTTCGGTTTTCGAAAGGCTCAGTACCGAAACGCTGAAAACAAGGCCTAGGCGTTTCCGACGGAGAAGAACGGTGGTTGAAGAGGGAGAATTTCCGAGGGTCACCACCAACATGACCAGCAGAGGGACATCGGCGCGAGATAATCTCGAGTCAATTCTGAAAGCATCCCGGCCTAGAACCCGTCTGCAGTCCGGAACCATCAAGCGAGCAACCTATGGTAGGGTTCAGACAAGACTCCCTTCAGAAGATGAAGAGTCGGATGCCGGCTCGGCGGTCGCATCTGACAACACAGTATCTAGCGAGGGACAACCCCGCGAGGCACTCATGATAAATGCAGAACAAGTGGCTAAGATGCTCGAAGAAGCCATGGCCAAACAACAGGAGACCTTCAGGTTCAAAATGCAGATGGCCATGCAGAACATGAGAGAAATGCATGACCAACAAATCCAAGCATTGACGAACCAGCAAGGTGAACCGAGTCGCCGTAACCAGGTTCATCAGGAAGACGAGGACACGAATGCGAATGAAGTCCACAACGCCACTAATCCTCCAGTGAATGCAGGGGGTGGTAATGAGAATGCCAGTGAAAACACAGGTGAAAGCCTGAAGATCAAAAAACGTGGAGAGCAAAATCAATACATTGATTTCTGCTCAAGAAATGAAGAAGACAGGTATTCCGTGTCCGTACCCAAGAGAGTGGGAATCAATCCCGTATCCGGCGAAGTTCAATCTAACTAACTTCACGCCATTTAACGGGATGGGTTCGCCCACTCAGCATCTTATTTACTTTAAATCGCACCTGGGAGTCATTTCTGGCAATGAGCCGTTGATGGTGCGGTCATTCGTTGGCACTCTGCGTGGAGCCGCCTTCGATTGGTATCACCGCCTCAAGCCAGGAAGCGTGAATAGCTGGGACGATATGGAAACTAAGTTCCTCGCCAACTTCTTCGACGACGACACCGAGATATCTATCGGATCATTGCTCGATGAGAAGCAGAAGGATGGGGAGTTAGTCGACACCTTCGTCAAAAGGTTCCGGAACAAGGCGATGAATTGTCGGGACCCGATCACCGAGGAGTTCATTCTTCAGACCTGCCACAACAATCTTTCCTTGGACGTATTGGAAGCAATGGGAACAGCACCGTCCATAACATGGAAGGATCTGAAGGTCCGAGGGGAGCAAGCTGAGCGATTCCTCAGGAGAAAGAAGACGGAGAGAGGCCAACAGGCGACGAAGGCTCCGCAACAAAATTTTGTCCCACGGGGGAAAGGTAAGGCACATGCTAATGCAGTTGATGCTAATCAAACCTTTCAATTGCAACCTCAGCAACAGCAGCAGCAACGGGCGCCGCAACAATCGCAGTCACAATGGCAACAACGGCCTCAGAAGCAGAAGTCTTCGGAGCCGAGGTTTCCTAAAGTGTATTCCTTCAAAGATGATGAGGTTCCCGGCATCTTCAAGTATTTGTTGGAGAATAACAAAATCCACTTGCCAGCGATTGTAGACCAAGAAGGGGCTAGCAAAGTGACGGATCCGAAGTACTGTGCGTACCATAGAGCGGTCCATCACCCTACAAAGTCGTGCTTCCACCTCAAGGACAAGATCCAGGCGTTAATTGACGTGGGCGTCATAACTCCGAAGCCTGCAAAGAATGTGGGGGCAAACGCGGTGTCAATTAGCTTCGGAACGGTGCCTACAACTTGGTTCGAGCCAAAACGTGTCACCAAAGTGGGGATGAAGACAGTGAATGAAGACCCGCACGGACAGCGTCAAAAAGGACTCGTACCACATACGGCCCCAAACGGCAAAATTCTCTGGGTTCACCCCGACCTGATTGAAGATGAACAATGGGCCGGATCGTCATCCAAAAAGAAATCAAAAGGAAAAGGGAAGTCTTGTTGCGGAGCCTCTGCTATCCCGGGAGAAGATGACGAAAGAATCCTAGCTTTTCCGCTCTCCGAAGAAGAAGAAGTCTTTGCGACCCGAAGTGGAAATGAGTATCACTTCAAATACCCATCTCCTAGTGATCAGTTAGCTGAGCAGAGGGTGACTAAACAGGGACCAGCCAAAACTCTCACAGAGCTGAGGGTGATTACGGTTCCTAAACCGATTGAAGATGCTCGTCGACAGACGGCGGATAAACAAAGACCTCAGGAAGTACAGAACCCGAAGCAGTCTCGTTTCAGTCGTCCGATTGAAAGGGATAAACCGGAGAGTTCGAAAACCCCACGTGTCTTTGATATCATGGCTCAATTAGCCAATATTCCAGCACGGATAACGTTGTACGAGTTGTTGCGTTTGTCTAAGGAGACTAGGGAAGCCTTACGAGAAGCCTTGACTGATTCTGAAACATTCCTCACTCGGGTCAAGCCGGCTCCTGAAGAGCTAGAACTGTCAATTCAACACTGCAACATAGCGGCTAAGAACCTTCCCTGCATCACCTTCACCAAAGAGGATATGCAGACGAAGAATTCAAACCATGATCGGCCCCTATATTTCATCGGATACATTGGCTCCAGCGAAGTCAACCGAATCCAAGTGGATCCGGGTTCCGCTGTGAGTATCATGCCGCTTCGCCTTATGCATAGCCTTGGTATTCCAGGCACTGTTATCTACGGATTCAACACTAGCGGATCAAGACCCTTGGATAAGATTCGGATAAAGTGTCAAATGGAGGATCTGAAGACGGAGGTCACATGTTACGTGATTGATGCTGAGACATCATATAACTTATTACTGGGTCGGCCTTGGATCCATAGTAATGTTATAGTTCCCTCCACCCTACATCAGTGTCTAAAATATGTCGACACTGATGGAAGGGTTAGGACGGTGGTCGCGGACAAACAACCATTTGAAGGGTACGAGAATTACTTCACCGATTCTCTCCTTTATGGTAACGAATCCGATACGGAACCATCGGTCCAAGGCACGGACAGCGGAGAAGAAGCTGATTCCGATGCCGGATTCGATTACAATGGTGGTTTTGTTTTAAATGACATTGTACCCTTTGTAATCAATCTTGACGATGAACAATCGTCAGATGGCGGTTGTAACTGGCAACTTGCTGATAATGAAATAAATGCTGATTTAGAGTATTCTCTGTCTCTTAATGATGTGATAACAGAATTGTATAATAACCCCAATCTGTATATGCCGCTTCGGTCGTCTTACATAACAAAGGATCACCTCCAGCACTCATTCGGAACAACCTTGGTCGTCCCGAACAAAATAGGAGGCGCAAAAGAAGTGATTTATGGTAAAGAAAAAAGCTCCCCGTTACCAGACCATTTCTTAAGAGAAGACGAAGAGGAAGATAAACCTAGTCGGCATTTATCTAAGTATAGTCCTGAAGCGCGCAAGCTCATGGAAAAACAAGGATATGATTTCACACTCGGAGAAGGCTTGTACTTTGATCGAGGTCCCCGTATCCCAGCCAAAGCAGCATATGTGCCAAAAGGAAAACCGGATGATTATTACCGTCACAAGAAAGGCTTAGGCTATGCTTCCTCATCTGATGATGAATGTGGTTGGCAAATTATCGATCAAATTGCTAACAAAACTAAAAATGGATACTCTTCTGATTCTTCAGCTGAGGATTCCGACGCAAGTTTGGGGGAAGTATTCAAAGCCCTAATGGTGAACATGGCTACAGCTGATCCGTCTACAATGGAGGACGATGATCAAATGCCAATTGTAGGCATATAAAATTGCTTATAGGTCCCTTAGCACAGCTCGGCATAAACCGACGAACCAACGAGGCGACGAGATCGACGAATCGCACGCAAGCAACGGAATACATCCGTTCGCATTTGGAATCAAGCCAAGTGTTAAAGAGTCAACGAGTGATCCAACCAAGGACAAACTCGGACGAATCACGATCGAATCAAGATCAGTTTCGGACTCGAACTCAGAAGCGGATTTACTGCCTAATCAGGATCCAGATTTACTGCCAAATCAGGAATCAGATTTACTGCCTAATCAGGATCCAGATTTACTGCCTAATCAGGATCCAGATTTACTGCTAAAACAGGAATCAGATTTACTGCCTAATCAGGATCCAGATTTACTGCCAAATCAGGAATCAGATTTACTGCCTAATCAGGATCCAGATTTACTGCCAAATCAGGAATCAGATTTACTGCCAAATCGGGATCTAAATCAACCGAATCACGAGACCGGAAAAAACGGCAAAAACCACAACACCCAGAGGTGGCCGACAGTTGTCATTTCGCGGCCACCCAGAGGTGGCCGACAGTTGTCATTTCGCGGCCACCCAGAGGTGGCCGACAGTTGTCATTTCGCGGCCACCCAGAGGTGGCCGACAGTTGTCATTTCGCGGCCACCCAGAGGTGGCCGACAGTTGTCATTTCGCGGCCACCCAGAGGTGGCCGACAGTTGTCATTTCGCGGCCACCCAGAGGTGGCCGACAGTTGTCATTTCGCGGCCACCCAGAGGTGGCCGACAGTTGTCATTTCGCGGCCACCCAGAGGTGGCCGACAGTTGTCATTTCGCGGCCACCCAGAGGTGGCCGACAGTTGTCATTTCGCGGGCACAGTAAAGGGAGCCTATAAATAGGCCCCCTTGGTTCATTTGTTCAAGGGTTGGAAAATTTGGAGAGGCGAAGCCCTGCTGGATTGGAGACTCAGAACTTAACAAGATTCGAAACTTTGGGACTTCGGGGACTCACTCCTTCAGATCTGGTGCTCGGCGATCATCAACGTCAAATAAGGCAGGTGTTCGAGAGGACCGGATCTCAGATCTACGCAGGCTACACTCCGGATCTAAGCTTGGTCTTAGATCCCGAGACTTGGACGATTGTTTCCTTGGTGAAACAATCCTCCCCGGCTATTATTTCCTTGGTGAAATAATACCCGTCGTACTGCGTAGATCCGACCGGATCTAGATCTCGCGGTGGTCCACGGCAAACAACCCCGGCGCAGGCAAAGAACCCACAAAGCGAGCGACCGCAAAACAGGAGCTCGTGATTCGTTCGACAAACAAGGAAACAAAGTTGTAATTTTCATTTCTTTTCAATTTGATTTTCGTTGTAACCGGATCTTATAAAAAGACCGGATCTTTTGTAACTCAAAAAGTTGTAACTCAAGATGACAATGGAATCAATAACAAAGAAACCTACGAATTTTCCAGCGAACAAAATCAAATGCTGAGTAGGTGAACCCATCCTATTAAACGGCGTGAAGTTAATTAGATTGAACTTCGCCGGATATGGGATCGATTCCCATTCTCTTGGGTATGGGCAAGGAATGCCTGTTTTCTTCGTCTCTTGAGCGGAAATCAATGTATTGATTTTGCTCTCGAGATTTTTAAATTTCAGATTTTCATCTGTGTTT
>NC_033796.1:81647738-81674809 GCF_001876935.1 Asparagus officinalis
ATAGACTATTACAAGAGTGTACAATGGAATCATTAATGAAGAAAGCAACGGTTTTTCCCGCGAACACCAATATGGGAAGACCCGTGGGTTCATCACCTAAACATGCAGTACGGTGATAGGTTCGAACAGAGAGAACCACCCACTGAAGATAAAATAGTCCAGATTAATATGGACGATGAAGCCAACCCAAAGCCTATATTCATCAGCGATAGTCTCCCCCCAGATGAGAAGGAGGAATTAATTGCCCTCATCAGGGAATATATCGACGTCTTCGCTTGGAACTACGAAGACATGCCAGGGCTCGACCCCAATGTAGCAATGCATCACCTCGATATCAAATCGGATGCCAAACCAGTCAAACAACAGCAAAGACGGTTTTGTCTGCAGATTATGGAAGCCATTGAGGCAGAGGTTAAGAAATTGATCGAATCAGGATTTATCCGAGAGGAGCAACATCCAAATTGGCTAGCCAATATTGTTCCGGTCATGAAGAAGAACGGTAAAATCAGGATTTGCATTGACTTCAGGGACCTGAATACAGCATGTCCAAAGGACGACTTTCCTCTCCCGATCACGGATGTTATTATAGACAATACATGCGGATTTGAGAGAATGTCTTTTATGGATGGTTTTTCAGGATATAACCAAATCAAGATGCACCCAGATAACGAGAAGCATACAGCGTTCAGAACGCCCCTCGGTGTATTTTGCTACACGGTGATGCCATTTTGTCTAAAGAATGCAGGAGCCACATATCAGCGAGCGATGACCAAGATTTTCCAAGAACATCTTAGGAAAACAGTCGAATGCTACGTTGATGATTTGGTTGTAAAAAGCCGCAACAAAGAAGATCACATCAAGGACTTGAAGACGATGTTCGATCTCATGCGGAGTCATCAGTTGAAGATGAACCCCACCAAATCCTTCCTTGGAATGTCCAGTGGAAAATTTCTTGGGTTTGTCGTCACCATCAAAGGTATACATATCGATCCTGATAAGGTGAAGGCGATACATGAATTGCAACCCCCTAGAAATCTAAGAGAGCTCAGAGGATTGCAAGGGCGTTTAGCTTACATCCGGCGGTTCATCTCAAATCTTTCGGGGAAGTGCCAACCGTTCTCTAAATTAAATAAGAAAGGGGTGTCATTTATTTGGGACGACGCCTGCCAAAAAGCATTTGAAGATATCAAAACGTATCTGGCGAATCCTCTTGTCCTCGTCGCACCAAAATCAGGTAAACCGTTCTTGATTTATCTCAAGGCGATGAACCACTCGATAAGTGCCTTACTAGCAAAAGACGATGATAATGGTCACGAACAGGCAGTCTATTACCTGAGTCGGACATTGATAGGCGCCGAGTCTCGATATCCAATGATCGAGAAAGAATGCCTCGCATTGGTATTCGCAATGCAAAAGATGCGTCATTACTTAGTTGGACAGACGATCTACGTCATTTCCAACGTTAATCCAGTACGGGTGTTTATGACACAACCAGCTTCTATGAATTGGCAGTTAGCGAAATGGGCCCTTCTTTTGTCCCAGTACGATCTGCACTTCAAACAGCAGAATTCGGTCAAAGGACAGGCGATTTGTGATCTTTTGGCGGCAAACCCGACAACGGATACAGCAGAAGTATATGATGACTTGCCGGATGAAACCCACGAGGTTAACACAATGTCGCACCAACAAGTATGGCAATTATATTTCAACGGTGCTTCGAGAGCAATTAATAGAGTAATCACCCCGGGATGTCCCAAAGTCTCCTCCGGAGTCGGGGTTATCTTGATTTCCCCGGGGAAGCATGTGATGCCTCGGGCTTATTCACTCACTAGTCCGTGTTCCAATAATGTATCCGAGTACAACGCGCTTCTCATTGGACTCAGTTTCGCCAAAGAGCTGGGGGTCGAATATCTCGAAGCTTTTGGGGACTCTCAATTGATAGTCAATCAAGTCCGTGGAGAGTATGAAGTTAGGAACCAAGACCTGATCCCGTACCACCAGGAGGCCATCAAAATGGCAGATTATTTTGAGGAGTTCTATATTGAATACATCCCCCGTCTCCAGAACGCTTATGCGGATGCACTGGCAGCGCTAGCGGTATCACTTGTGCAGCCTCCCGAAACTGAGCTATTAGTCACAGTAAGGACGCATCAACTCTGCATACCCCTATGCGATATGGATATTGAGGAGGAAGATGATAGAAACATGAACGCTAAAGAGGTGAATTCAACCCAAATTGGGCCCGAGTCCCGAGATTGGCGTTTTCCTATCATTGACTACGTCCAATATGGTATTTTGCCAGAGGATATGAAAGAAAGAGAATCAATCCGCCGAAGAGCGCCAAGATTCTTTTATAATGTCGAGACCCATACACTATACCGTCGAGGGTACGATGGGTTGTTGCTTCGGTGCCTTTCGAGCAAAGAAGCAGAAGAAGTTCTTAAGGAAGCACACGAAGGAGAATGTGGTGCGCATCAGCCCGGTCCCAAACTGTATGATCGCATCAGGAGAATGGGATATTTCTGGCCAACGATGGTTCGAGATGCCATAGCATACGCACGAGAATGCCATGCTTGTCAGGTACATGCGAATTATATGCATCAACCGCCAGAGCAGTTGCACACGTCAACCACGTCTTGGCCGTTCGAGACTTGGGGTATGGACATAGTCGGTCCTATTTTTCCCCCTTCAGTCAAAGGTGATCGATTCATCCTCGCAATCACAGATTACTTCTCAAAGTGGGCTGAAGCGATTCCGCTTAAAGAAGTAAAGACGAACAACGTCATCAATTTCATCAAGCATCATGTCATTTACCGACACGGCGTGCTAAAACGGATCATTCATGACAACGGTCCGTAGTTCATAAGTAACACCTTCATCAGATTTTGTGACAAGTTCAAAATCGAAGATGTTTCGTCAACACCTTATTATCCTGCCGCAAATGGATTAGCTGAGGCGTTCAACAAAACGATTATTAAAATCCTGTCAAAACTCGTGAAGACCAATAAACGAGACTGGGACGATAAACTCGGTGAAGCGCTCTGGGCTTATCGCACCACCATACGCACACCTACGGGAGCTACCCCATATTCGTTGGTATACGGGTGCGAAGCCGTGCTACCTTTGGAGATTCAAATCCCATCACTTCGGGTCGCTCTCGCAACTAAAATGACGACAGATGAACAGCATCAAAAACGTCTCGAAGAACTCGAGAAGTTGGATGAAAAGCGCTTGGAAGCTCAACAACAAATTGAGTTTTATCAAGCCCGAATATCGAGGGCCTTTAACAAAAAAGTCCGACAAAGAAGCTTCAAGGAAGGAGATCTGGTCCTCGCTGCTCGCCGACCGATAATCCTCAATTCCAAGAAGAAAGGTAAATTCGAACCCAAATGGGAAGGCCCGTTTGTGATAGACACAGTCTACTCAAACGACGCATATCGCCTGATTACTCAAGAAGGCGCCAGGCAATTAATGCCAATAAATGGAAAGTTCCTGAAAAAGTACTATCCCTAGTACATTCAGGATAACTCATTTATCGGGATGTTCCTTGAAGAATATTATACTTGATATTCTAGAGGATAACCCGAAATTGTTTTCATACCACCAAAATCCCTCACTGATCAATTTCAATTGGCAGTGAGTCCACCAAAAATGTCCTTCTGCCCCTCTGGATTCTTTTCATGAACAAGAGGTCCATTTCCAGTTCGGAGTCCCCTTTTGATAAACAAAAGAACTCCTTCCTTTTTCTCTTTGGTTTAGCCTTTCCATGGTTATAACCGGAGTTGAAATTTCACTTCGATAAATGAAGAACTCATCTTCAGATTAGATAACCAGTCCTATAAAAGGTAACTTTATCTATATCTTCCAGATTCTCGTAGTGGAGACCCCACTTTTAGTTTCTTTCTCGCACTGGAAATAGAATATAAAATTCTTCCTTTCCAGAATCAAGGAATAGAATATAAAATTCTTCCTTCCTTGTTTGGGGGACAGAATATAAAATTCTTCCTTCCCACACCAACTCTTTTCCAAGTATTTAGGATTCATTCTAGGAAGTTTATCCCGAATCCTAAGCAGGGATAAGTCTGCGCCTAACACGCGCTGCCGGTTTAGTCTTTTTCCGCAGAAAAAGACACCAGAGTTCGATTCTGGGGTATTCTATCCTAAAACCTAAGCAAGGATAAGTCTGCGCTTAACCCGCGCTGCCGGTTAGTTCTTAACCATTAAAAAGAACACCCGTTCACATATTCAACATTGTGGCAGGTCGTTATTAATAACACCAAAATCCCTGCCTCACACGCATGGGGAATTTCATCCTGAATCCTAAGAAAGGATATGCTGACGCCTAACACGCGCCACCGGTTTAGTCTTTCTCCGTAGAAAAAGACACCAGAGTTCGATTCTGGGGTATTTTATCCCGAAACCTAAGTAAGGGATAAGTCAGCGTCTAATACACGTTGCTGGGTAGCCTATTCCCATAACAATGGCGAAGTCTACGTATTCAAAATCGTAGCATCAAGCCTAAAGGAGTTCATTCCTTTAGCACAACGTTACAAGTGGAACGGATTTAAACAATCCACATGCTAGCCCGACTCAAACGGTAGTCGGTAAAGGCTAATCAAATCCGTTGATGGCTGAGGGTTTGCCAAAAATCCTATAAGTATTATGGTCAATCATTTCAAACAGAATGACGAATCATAATAAAGATAAAGATAAAAACCGGTTCCACTAAAAGGTTCAAAAGTCAAAACATTCAGCAAATAAAATCATACATCAAACGCATGGCCAGAAATCTGTTGATTGAGCTTAGACAGCTTTTCATCATAAGCTTGCCTAAGCTCGGCTCTGATGGAATCCTCTGTGGTGGCTAAAGTCCTCGCAGCAATCTCCTCTGTCTCAACCAGCTTCTGCTTCAGGGATGTCAACTCATCAGATAAAGCAGTATGGACTTGCTGATCCTGTATCTTCGCCATCTGAAGAATACCAAAAGTCTCCTCTTTCTCACGGAGCGCTCTTCTGAGCTGGTCTATCTCGGTCGCACAGGAGGCAAGAGAAGAGTCAAGATCGGAGAGTGAAGATGATCTAGCAGCAAGATCGGCCTCGACTCGGTCTACCTGGCCTCGTTGCACCTGAACCTCGAGCTCAGCCCAGAGCCGAGTATCATGCCATGCCTGTAAGCGAGTATCCAACTCGACAGCAATAAATGAAGAGGCACCTGCATCCCGGAGCTCGCGAAACATCTGAAGCTCATGCTCAAGGCGGTGCAGCAATAAATGAAGAGGCACCTGCATCCCGGAGCTCGCGAAACATCTGAAGCTCATGCTCAAGGCGGTCAAGGTCATCAACTATAGCCACCTGCATCCCGGAGCTCGCGAAACATCTGAAGCTCATGCTCAAGGCGGTCAAGGTCATCAACTATAGCCTTCGCCAGGTCCGGATATCCTGCATCCCGTATCGAGTTTATCTTAGAATCAAGGAACGGCTTAAACTGATGAAGGGAAAGTCCGCCGTGGAAGAGTTTGCCAATCATAGCATTCAAGAAGGAGAAGAATGAGCGGACTTCTATGCAGATGACGATCTTCTCAGGGTCAGTGTCAGATAACAACTCCTTCATGAGGATATGAAGCCGAGAAAATGGCCCTACACAAAAAGAAGAATCCGTCAAAAGCCTTAATGAGGGAATAAATAACAATTTCCCAGTAGCTCAAATCTATACCTTCTTCCCCTTGAGTCATTGGGGGTGGTGGAGGTGTAACGGCTGGGGGTATGTCAACTGGTGTAGTTGGTCCCACAGCCGGCTTAACAGGATCAGTCTCGATAAAAGCTCCTGTCAAATACAAAATAGAATTCTCAGATACTTCACATTATAGCTGCATTAGTCAAAAATTGGCTAGTCCTATAATCAACTGAGGAAGAGGCGCATACCTTCAAAAGAACCATCCTTGGAGTTCTTAGGGAATGTAGACTCGGGAAGCATATCTCCAGGCAACTGGTCATCAATCTGAGAAGAGCCATATATAAAGTGGAGCATAGGAGTGTTCACAAGCAAACCTTCCTCATCAAAATCATCAATCGAGAAATCTGACATAAGAAAGCATGAGCACCAAAGAAGAATAAAGAGACTATAACCAATAGAAATAAATTACCTCTCATAGGTATGCTAGTCTCTTGGTTCCCAAAATCCACGCCTACCTCCTGCAAGTTATCTGAAAGAGCAAAAAGCACAGAGACAGTTAGGGAATGCACAAATCCTAAGGATATATCGTCAATGGTAGATGTACCTGGATTCGCCGAATCAGGTCCTACATCGATATCCTCCCCAACATCCGCAGTTTCTTCAGGCCTTTCTACCTGGTGCGGTGAATCGGGCTCGCCAGAAGATATGAAGTCAAGAGGAACAGAATCAGGACTCGCCTCACTCTCCCCATGCTCTCCTATATAAAGATGGAAAAATATGAGTCGAGGATTCTGAATAATCAAGAGCATGGTTTACAAGGTGGATGTTACCTCCGTCACTAACAGAATCATCACCAGCCAAATCCATGTCAGATGCTCGTGAAGCTGCACGCGGCTTTCGGGCTAATCTGTTCCGCCTGGCAACAGGAACAACAATAGAAGGTCGCACCCGGGGAGGAGGACAGAACTCGTCATCCTGGTCAGCTGTGGTCCCTGAAACACCAAACCACTATCAAGTTTAATAATCCTAGAAAACGGAAGGAAAAACATTGATAGCTAACCTCGCTCGGAAAGGTCCTCGTAATCTTCAAGATCTCCGCCTGAAGCTTCATCAGCAGAATGAAAGATCTTCTTTCCCTCTTCTTCAATCCGACGAGTCTTGTACCGTGCCCTCTGTGATCAAGCATTTTCCCAAATCATACGAGAATCAGCCTGAGAAGCCTCCTCAGCCTCTAGCTCTGCAATCGGCTTCACGGGGACAGTTTTATTAGCTGCTAACAACCATTTGCAGCTTAAGAAAGTAAGGTTCAACTGCCGCTCAGAACTCGGGAGACTGAACTTAGCACCAGTACAGCCCGTCACGGTCCACAACCATGCACGAAGACCATCCACCAAACCACCGTGAGTCCGAAACTGCTGACGTGGATTTCCGACATAAAGCTGATCATAGCCAAACTGGCGAGCGAATCGGCAGGGTAGGTATGGCTCTATGAAACACTGATCCCTTACCCGGAAAGTCAGATAACCCGGCCTGATGTTCACCAGCCAGTTAAAGCAGCCAATGTCTAAATGAGTCCGATACTCCCTCGGCCTCTCCTCATCAATCAAGCACTCGTCTTATCGGCCGAAAAACTGCGGAAAGCAAGTGGAAAACGCCCAACACTTGTGAACCTGCAGCTGCTGTCTGATGTCAGAAAATCCTCTCCCCTCCCACCTACCATTCTCAAGCAACTGTAGTAGGGGAATGGAATGGTCTGTGGCGTTCGGTACCGACATCATATCAGAACGATGAAGGACAAACCAAGCCATCAAATAAGTGTACGGAAGCTCCACTTTGATAGTAGGAATCTGAGCCGGTGATTCACTTTCCTTCCGTGTAAAAGCACCAGAAATCTGTCGAAGCCCTCGATGAATGTTAGCCACCATCACCGGAAGAAGCGAAAGTTCCTTCTTATAAGCAAGTTGAACCGCTGGATAAAGCACTTCCAATGGCAGAATATCACTGGACTGATACGAGACCACACATTTCTTCAACCAAATAGCGAGGTAACCGGCAAGAAGGGCCATCGGCCGAATCGGCGCGGTCGCATGCCACAAGAATGATTTAAACTTAGTCCTCGCAGGAAAGCCACTCTCAGGACTCTTAATGGTGTAAGAATGTGCATCAACCTTCTTCAGTAGACAATTAACCTCTGAAGGATTAAGTGGTGCCAGCTCACAAATAGCCTCGCCAGAATTGTTCTCCAGGTTCCTGAACAAATAAGAGGCAAACTGCTTCTGGCTCACGTGGGACTTAGCCCTCTTCGCTAAAGGCTCAGACTGCGCCAAAGCGATATGATAGTGACATGTAAGGTCCCATAAAGTCTCGTAGCGGTCGGGCATGCGATCCTTCAGCTGACTTAACTCTTGGTTGGAGGGAAAGTATTCTTGATATAGCATCTGTCCTATTGGCAAACCGGAAATTCTGTGCATCTCGTGGAGGGCCAAACCCAACTCCCCTTGCCGGGTCAGAAAAGTGTTCGAGTCCGGGTTGTAGAGCTCGTACAAAGCGAAGAAATGCTTTGCGCTAACAGGCAAACCATACATGGTGGCACGAACGGCTGCATACAGACCACAAGCGCGCAGCTCCTCACTCCAGCGGCTCAAGACGTACTTCGTCATGCGGGTCCACCAAAGCTTGTCCAAAGAATGGACCCAACCATAAAACCTGTGACGGGTAGCAGGCATCTCCCGTCCTAAAACAGCGAGGCGGTTCTTCAAGGTAGAAGCAGAGGCCAGAAGCTCGTTACGTGACGGCGCATCCAATCCCAACACTCCAGGATGCAATCCAGTGATGTGACTCCTGCTCGAACCAGGAGCTGCCTGATGAGTAATGTAGCCGCAGTGAACGCTCTCGTGCTCCTCCGTCAAGCGCCACGACATCTCCCGTGTCACAGCCTGATGCCTGAGCTCAGTCAACGAACGATGCCGAGGAATCTTCGACAAATATATGAAGCCGCTGCTAGTTTTATGGAGCCACTGCTCGCTATCAATAAGCACCGTATCTGGGTCTCTAGCAGAGTCGCCGAATAAGAAGTCGGTCTTCCTGAGTGGTTAAATCGAGCTGGTGTCCTTCATGAAAGGCGCATCTGTGATCAGCTGGCGAAGAGCTCGGTGTCCACCCTCCTTCACCACTTGGGCGACCTCTGTCGATGTGCCCGAATCAAACCGAGGAGTGACTGGGATAGGGGAAACATCGTCGGAGGTCGAATAATACTCGCCACGACGCCCGTATACTGCGTGAGATGAGAACGCTCCAGAAGGGTATTCAACTGAGAACAAGCAATTAAACGTTTGTTAATTCCAGTTATAAAAGGAAATTAAACTCATCTTACGAAGGGGTAAGATAGAGTCATTGCCTTATAAAGGGTGTGACGTTTTGGCCACGTTGCGCCTTCATAAGATAGGGTATATCGACAATATATCCCTGCCTTATAAGGCACAACGCAGCGACAAAACGCCCCCTTTATTTATTATGAGATAGTGTTTTGACCAAGCAAAACATATCTTTGAAGCGTCGATCCTCACCAAGGAGAATCAAGGCTTTTCCCGGTTGCCTCACCAAGGAGAACAACGGGGAGTAAAAAAGAAAAAGGACCAATTTGCAAATTTCCAAGAAAAAATGGACTAATTTGTAAATTTCCAAAAAAATAGCTCACCGGCGTAAGAGGAAGGCGCACCATCAGTCGGCGCCGTAGAGGATTGACCCCTCGCCATACGGGACATAGAGACCTGCAAGATAAATTGAGGGATCAGATCTAAAAAAAGGAAAAGTTCCCCTTTTTTATCGCAATTCCACCCCTTGAAAGGCGAGCTCGAGGCGTTAAATCACACCCTCAACCTTTATATGCGATCCCTCGACCCCATACACTAGATCAAATATGAAATAGACCAAGATCATGGAGGATTTACCTGAAGAAAAGCTCAAAATCCAATAAAGATGAGATCTTTAAGGAAACTTGGACCATGCGCTCGAGGGGCCTAAGAGAAACTTTTTATTTAGAGTTTTTGGGTGATTTCTCAGTCTAAGATCCAAAGGAAAGCTAGATCCAAGACAGATCTAAAAGTTGGAGGGAGAAAAGAGGTTTGTGAGAAAAGAAAATCAAGAAAAAGAGGGGAGGGGTGGCCGGCCCTAGTTGGAGGGAGAAAAGAGGTTTGTGAGAAAAGAAAATCAAGAAAAAGAGGGGAGGGGTGGCCGGCCCTAGGAAGAGAGGAAGAAAAGAAAAAAAAAGAAGAAAAAAACCCCTTTTTTAGCCTTGAACCAAATCTGGCTGAACCAGACCAGACCAGTTTGGACCAGAATGAGCCAGATTGAACCAGAATGAGCCAAATTGAGCCAGATTGGACCAGAATGAGCCAGATTGAACCAGAATGAGACAAATTGAGCCAGATTGGACCAGAATGAGCCAGATTGAACCAGATTGAACCAGTTTGAACCAATCTTGAACCAGTTTGAACCAAATTTGAACCAGAATTCAAATTGGAGCTGAATTGAGCATCGAAACAACTTCAAATCGACCGAGGGTTCGGTCATTAGTTTATTCTTGCCTCTCCCACATGTTGCCTCTCCCACACATTCGGAAGGGTCGGAAGATTTTTTGAGCCGAATTACTGCCCTTTTTGGCTCATTATCAAGCCGGTTCAGCTCATTGTCAGGCCGGTTCAACTCATTTGGGTACAGAAATTACTCCAATAAGGTATACGAGTATAAACTATTCCCTCCTCTTTGTTGAGAAGTTTCTGGAGAATATTTTTCTAAAAAAATATTCTTAAGGATAACTTAACATAACTCCCAGGAGTGTATGAGTATAAACTAGACCTCCCCGCTCCAACTCCTTAAGAGCTTAAACTGTGTAGACTCCAAAAGACTTGCGAGTATAAACTGTGTTAAACGCCGGACAACGCGTCACAATGAAGATTCAAAGCCGTCAACCGATGGTCAATTCCGTGTTGAAGCAACTAACTCGAGCTAAAAAAAGCCAAGAAATCAAGAATCGACTTCAAATTCAAAATTCCGACAACGGTCAGACAATAAATGCAGCACCGAAACCCTCTCAAGCATTCGACAAAGCACCGAATAGCCTGGAGGATTGAAGGAATCGAGAGCAGAAGCCATTTCAAGGTCCCGCTATACCGATTGAAGGTTGGGACAGTCATATCCAAAGTATTCCAGACTCTTCTATAAAAGAACGAGGCTAAAATACTTTGGAGGGGGTATCTGTAGGCGTATAAAACTACCTATAGGTCCCTTAACATAGCTCAACAACGCCGATTCGACGAACCGACCATCGGGCGACGTATGCAGACACGCTTGTTAGTCCACAACGCCGAAGCCAAGCGATACAGGACAAAGCGGATTAACGAGGCTACGAAGCTAATGAACCGCACGCAAACAACGGAATAAATCCACTCGCGTGCGGAATCGAACCAACGGTTCAAGGAGTCAACGAGTCATCCGACCATATAACGGATTCGAACTCAAACTCAAAAGCCGATTTACTGCCTAATCGGGATCCAGACTTCCAAATCAGGATTCAGAACAAATCGGGGTTCAGAGCAACGCCACGAGCGGACTCGGACGAATCGCGATCGAATCAAGATCAGTTTCGGACTCGAACTCAGAAGCCGATTTACTGCCAAATCAGGAATCCGATTTATTGCCAAATCAGGGATCAGGTCAACGAATCAAATCCGAATCAAGTCCAGATCAACAACGAGGCAAACAACCGAACAACGGACGCGAAACCAACCCCGAGGGGGGCTCGGCCAAAGCCGAGCCACCCATGGGTGGCTCGGCCCAGTGTCGGCCACCTATGGGTGGCGGCCAAGATCCGAGCCACCTATAGGTGGCCGGCCAGATCTGTGCCCGGGAACAGTGAAGAGAGGCTATAAATAGGAGAGATGGTTTATTTGTTCAAAGGTTGGATTTTTTGGAGGCGAAGCCCTGCTGGATTAAAGACTCAGATCTAAAAAAGATTCAAGTTTTAGGACTTCGAGGACTTGCTCATCCAGATCTGGTGCTCGGCGATCGTCAACGCCAAATAAGGCAAGAGGATCTGAGATCTACACGAAATCACACTCCGGATCAAAGCTTGGCCTTTGATCCCGAGATTCGGACGATTGTTTCCTTGGCGAAATAATCCTCCCCGGCTATTATTTCCTTCGTGAAATAATACCCGTCGAATTGTGTAGATCCGACCGGATCTAGATCGCACGGTGGTCCACGGATTAACCCCGGCGTTGGTAAAGAACCCACAAAGCGAGTGACCGCAAACAGGAGCTCGCGATCTGTTCGATAAAAGGAGAAAGTTGTAATCTTTTCTTTATTTTCTTTGATTTTCATTGTAACCCACAAAGCGAGCGATCGCAAAACAGGAGCTCGCGATTTGTTCGACAAACAAGGAGAAAGTTGTAATTTTTCTTTTATTTTTTTTGATTTTCGTTGTAACCGGATCTTATAAAAAGACCGGATCTTTGTAACTCAAAAAGTTGTTATTTAATTATAAAAAGACCGGATCTTTGTAACTCAAAAAGTTGTTATTTAAGATGACAATGGAATCAATAATGAAGAAAGACACGATTTTTCCTGCGAACAGTTAGGTGTTGACTTTAGGATTTTTGGCTAACCCCCAGCCTTCAACGGATTTGATTAGCCTTTACCGACTACCGTTTGAGTCGGGCTAGCATGCGAATTGTCTGAATCCGTTCCGCATGTAACGTTGTGCTAAAGGAATAAACTCCCTTAGACTTGATGCTACGGCTCCGAATACGTAGACTTCGCCATTGTTACGGGAATAGGCTACCCGGCAACGTGTATTAGACGCTGACTTATCCTTACTTAGGATTCAGGATAAAAGTCCCCAGACTGGAATTCTGGTGTCTTCTTCTATCGGAGAAAGACTAAACCGGCGGCGGGATGAAATTCCCCATGCGTGTAAGGCATGGATTTTGGTGTTATTAATAACAACCTGCCACAATGTTGAATATGTGGACGGGTGTTCTTTTTAACGGTTAAGAACTAACCGGCAGCGCGTATTAGGCGCAGACTTATCCCTACTTAGGTTTCAGGATAAAATACCCCAGAATCGAACTCTGGTGCCTTTTTCTACGGAGAAAGACTAAACCGGCAGCGCATGTTAGGCACAGACTTATCCCTGCTTAGGATTCGGGATAAACTTCCTAGAATCGGATTCTGAATTCTTGGAAAAGGATTGGTGTGGGGAAGGAAGAATTTTATATTCTATTCCCCGAACAAAGAAGGAAAGGAGACTCGAGGTGGGATCTCCTCCCCCAGAATCCGAAAAGGTGAAACTAAGAGTGGGATCTCCACTCCAAGAATCGAAAAGATTCGGATAACCCTAACTATCGGAAGGTTTGATTACCGAACTAAAGATGAATTTCTCATTTATCGAGAGTGAATTGTGGTTTTGGTCCTAACTGTAGGAAGGTTTGACCAAGCGGGAATTTGAGGTGACCCTAACTATAGGAAGGTTTGATCACTTGATTTGAAAGTGGACCTCTCGTTCATTTGAGGAATCGAGAGGGGATTTTGATTTTGGCCCTAACTGTCGGAAGGTTTGACCGAATGGGAGGTTTGAGACGATCCTAACTGTAGGAAGGTTTGATCGCTTAATTTGTGGGCCTCTCGTTCATTGAAGGAATCGAGAGGGGATTTTGGTTTTGGTCCTAACTGTCGGAAGGTTTGACCGAATGGGAGCTTGAGATGACCCTAACTATAGGAAGGTTTGATCACTCGATTTGAAAGTGGACCTCTCGTTCATTGGAGGAATCGAGAGGGGATTTTGGTTTTGGTCCTAACTGTCGGAAGGTTTGACCGAATGGGAGGTTTGAGACGATCCTAACTGTAGGAAGGTTTGATCGCTCGATTTATGGGCCTCTCGTTCATTGAAGGAATTTGAGACGATCCTAACTGTAGGAAGGTTTGATCGCTCGATTTATGGGCCTCTCGTTCATTGAAGGAATCAAGAGGGGATTTTGGTTGTGGTCCTAACTGTAGGAAGGTTTGACCGAATGGGAGGTTTTTTTTGACGTTAAGTAATCAGGACTTAACACGTCAAGCTTTGGAAATTACCATGAATTGGCGGACCGAAAATTTAGTGGACCCACCGTCAATTGACTTGATCAGTGGGGGATTTTTGTGAGGAAAGATTAATCTATCAAAAGGATCAAATCTCATCTCAACAAGATAACTCATGAGAATTAGTGAATTTGATAACGATAATGGAAAACATTCCGACATTTAAAGTTTAGATGTGGATGTTTTACTTATCACTTTTATAATGATTGGGTTATCCCTAAGAATATCACCCGTGGTATTCTTTCGGGAACTTCCCGATACATGAATAATCCACCCCCAGCTTCCCTTGTGAAACTGGGTTCGACATTGTACTCAGTTACGTGATCGGGTTATCCTTAAGAATTTATATATAAAAATTCCCCAGGAACTTCCCGTGAATGAAACAGTTTAAACTCATATACATGTTGGAGTATGCAGGGAGCAGTTTAACCTCATGCACCTGTTGGAGGATTGAGAAGCAGTTTATACTCTTATACTCTTTGGAGTGTTGCCGTTCTTAATTGGCTTACCTTAGCGTTATAACGCCGGCTTCCACCAAGGTTTGGATGCTATTCTTGAGAGCAAAGCAATCCTTGGTGGGATGAACGACCCTCCTGTGGTATGCACAGTACTTTGGATCCGTCGTGTTGTCAGCTTCCTCCTGATTTGTGATAGGGGGTAGCTTGATCTTGTTGCTTCCAAGGAGGGATTCGAAGATGGCTGGAACGTCTTCGTCCTTGAAGGAATACTCTTTTTTGAGTCTCGGGTCCGAAGTCTTTTGCTGCCTTCGGGATTGTTGTTGTGACGTTCGATCACCACCAGCAGCAGCTGCAGGTGTCTTGCCGTTACTACGAGAGGCGAAGTTCGAGTTCAGCGGATTAGCTGTTGGTCGGTTCCTCTCGGCCTTCTTCCTTCGGAGGAAGCGTTCGGCTTGTTCACCGCGCACCTTCAAGTCTTTCCAAGTGTTAGACGGTGCTGTTCTCATTGCTTCCAACACATCCAAAGAGAGGTTGTTGTGGCAAGTCTGGAGAATGAACTCTTCAGTGATCGGGTCCCGACAGTTCATCGCCTTGTTCCGGAACCTCTTGACGAAGGTATCGACTAGCTCCCCGTCCTTTTGTTTCTCGTCGAGCAACGTTCCGATGGATATCTCGGTGTCGTCGTCGAAGAAATTAGTGAGGAATTTAGACTCCATGTCGTCCCAGCTATTCACGCTACCTGGCTTGAGGCGGCGATACCAATCGAAGGCGGCTCCGCGAAGAGTGCCAACGAAGGACCGTACCATCAGAGGCTCATTGCCAGAGATAACCCCCAGATGTGATTTGAAGTAAATCAAATACTGAATGGGTGAACCCTTCCCATCAAACGGCGTGAAGTTGATCAGATTGAACTTCGCCGGATAGGGGATCGATTCCCATTCTCGTGGGTATGGACAAGGAATGCCCGTCTTCTTAATCTCTTGAGCGGAAATCAACGTATTGATTTTGCTCTCGAGGTTCTTAATCTTCAAGCTTTCACCTGAGTCTTCGTTGGCCTCCTCGTTACCACCCCCTGCATTGATGGGAGGGTTATTGGTGTTATGGGTTTTATTTGCACCTGTGTCCTCATCTTCCAGATTGTTCTGGTTACGACGACTTGGTTCACCTTGTTGGTTCATCAATGCCTGGATTTATTGGTCATGCATCTCTCTCATAGTCTGCATGGCCATCTGCATTTCGAACTTGAAGCTCTCTTGCTGTTTAGCCATGGCTTCTTCGAGCATCTTGGCCACCTGTTCCGCGCTTATCATAAACGCCTCGTGGGGTTGTCCCTCGCTGGATACTGTATTATCCGATGCGACCGTAGAGCAAGCATCTGATTCTTCATCTTCGGAAGATAATCTTGTCCGAACCCTACCATAAGTTCCTCGCTTGATGGCTCCGGACTGTAGATGGGTTACACGCCGGGACGCTTCCAGAAACGACTTGAGATTAACTTGTGTCGATGTCTCCTTGCTGGTCATATTAGTGGTGACCTTCGGGAATTCTCCGTCTTTAACCGCCGCTCTCCTTCGTCGAAAATGCTTATGTCTTGGTTTTGGCGCTTCAGTACTGAGTCTTTCGAAAACCAAAACCCTTTCGGGGACTGCCTTAATGCAGTTGCACTCAGACAATACCGCCCGGATGAGCTTGGAACAGGGGCGTTGAGTTTCTAGCCTTCGAGGACTCCTCTTTCTGGCTTTGCTCGTGCTCCCATCTCGATAGTACAACTCGTCGCTTTGAAGGTCTGAGTAATCTATCGCGTGTCGGCACGATTTCTCAGGTATAACGTCATCGTCATCAGACGACAACGTTTCCCTCTGAGGGCGAACTACCTTCTTTGGGCTTTCAAGAGTCATGCGCCTCGAGACATGCCTTTTTGGGCATGAGTTCTCGGCGGGCTCTTGGATTTCGATGCGCAAATTAGTGCACGCAGCTGCCTTGAGCTCCTTGTCATGTTGGAGGTGATGGCGACCCCCAGCATGTTGAGTCGTTCGGGGCTTCTTCATCGGGTCCAAACGTTCTTGAACTGGAGCTTTGCATCGTCCATCGGGAAGTGGGCCGAGGCGCTCCAAAACTGACTTCTTTCTCCGGGATGATTTTGCGTGATCTCCTGGAGTAACAACTGGAATCACCGGTGACTTCGGTCGGTTCGCCGGAGGTGGAACTTGCTTCGAAGGCTACAATGATTGTGCCTTAGCCTGAGTCGCCGCTTCAGACTTTGGCTTCCATACTTGGCGGGGAGGGGGTGGCGGCTTCTTGGCCACCTCTTGGACTTGAGCTCGTGCCTGCGCTGACATTGCGCGGCGCTTGCGAATGCGCTCCTCAAGCGTCGAACGATTCCGTTTGACCCGGACCCATTCGCTCGTTGGCGGCTTGGAGGAACTGCCATTCATCGGTGGTTGAGGCTGTTTGCCTCTCCTGTTCTTCAGATCCGCGTTGTAGCGGATTCCGTCGGTTGACTCCATCGCTTTTGCGAATTCTCGGGCCAAGCGTTGGCGTCGCCTTTGGTGAGCTCTCTTTGAGAGAGTCATCACTCCTTTGGTGATGGAGGGATTAGCAGAAACAGGCCTGCCCTGGTTGGAAGTTGGAGGAATCTCACCCGATGCGACTTTGGCATCAAACGGGGCGAGATCTTCGTTGGTGTTTTCTACATCTTCACACCAACGAGCTTTTCTCCTAGAGGAGAACTTCTTGGACTTCTTGGACTTGCGAGGGGAGGTAGATCCGGACGAGGATGATAGATGCTCCTCGAATTTTTGTTGGTCGAACTCATACTCGACCTCCTCCTCGACCGGGATCGAGATCCACGGCTGCGACGCAACGATCTCGGTAGCGAGATTGGTGGCTCCCACTATGGTCGCCAGATTGTTCGTGGGAAAAATCGTGTCTTTCTTCATTGTTGATTCCATTGATTACTTTGTTAACAGTTTATCGGTTACAAAGATCCGGTCTTTTTATAAGATCCGGTTACAACGAAAATCAAATAAAAAGAAATGAAAAATACAACTTTGTTTCCTTGTTTGTCGAACAAATCACGAGCTCCTGTTTTGCGGTCGCTCGCTTTTGTGGGTTGTTTGCCTGCGCCGGGGTTTATCCGTGGACCACCGCGAGATCTAGATCCAGTCGGATCTACGCAGTACGACGGGTATTATTTCATGAAGGAAATAATAACCGGGGAGGATTATTTCACCAAGGAAATAATCGTCCAAATCTCGGGATTAAAGGCCAAGCTTTGATCCGGAGTATGCCTGCGTAGATCTGAGATCTGGTCCTCTCGAACAGCTGCCTTTTTTGGCGTTGACGATCGCTGAGCACCAGATCTGGAATAGTGAGTCCCCGAAGTCCCAAAGCTCCAATCTTTTTTAAGTTTCGAGTCTTGAATTCAGCAGAGCTTCGCCTCCAAAATTTCCAACCTTTTGCAAATGAACCACCCTTGGCCTATTTATAGGTACCCAGATCTGTGCCTAGGCACAGATCTGGGCTGAGGTGGCTCGGCCACAAGTGGCCGGGCTTTGGCCGAGTCCCCTAGGTGTTGTGGTTTTTTACCATTTTCGGTTCTATCCGTGATCCGGTTCTGGACTTGACTCGTTGACCTGATTTGGCAGTAAATCCGGATCCTGATTAGGCAGTAAATCCGCTTCTGAGTTCGAGTCCGAAACTGATCTTGATTCGATCGTGATTCGTCCGAGTCCGCTCTTGGTTGGATGACTCGTTGATTCCTCAACCCGTTAGCTTGATTCCGCACGCGAGTGGATTCATTCCGTTGTTTGTGTGCGGTTCATTAGCTTCGTAGCCTCGTTAATCCGCTTCGTCGCGTATCGCTTGGCTTCGGTGTTGTGGACTAACTTGTTGTATATGGATACGTCGTCTGATGGTCGGTTTGTCGAATCGACATCGTCAAGCTGTGTTAAGGGACTTATAGGTAATTTTATACGCCTACAACTGTGTGGTTGTAAATGTTATTCGGATGAGCGTAGAAAACTCGGTCGTGATAGTGGATTTCTCTCCGGGAGTGGGGAGCGGAGACGTAGGACGGAAGGTCCGAACTCCGTGATCATATTGCTTGTTTGAGTGTGCTTCGGCGTTCATTCATATTTATGTTCATATCTTATATCACCATTGTCATTAGCTCATTATCTATATCATCCACTATCTTGTTTACATTGTTTACCCTTGTGTTCATATATCCTTGCATATATATAGTTTCATCATATAGGATATATCACCTGTGTATATTGTATATCTCTGCACATACATTGCCTATATCTCTTTGTTAGGAATATATTTGTTGTTCATATTGCTTATCCTAGGCTTACAAATATTATTGTATTTTTATACTTGCTAGGATAACTTATTAATTAGTTTTAATTGGTATTTAATCGGATTAGATTAGCATAAGACCCTAATCACCCCCCCTCTAGGGTCTAACAATTGGTATCAGAGCTTGGTGCTCTTTGATTTAAGGTCTAATCGCCTTGAGTTAAAGATCCAAGTTAGCTTGTTGTGCTAATCTAATTTTGAGCTTTATTTGTATCTTGCTTGCCTTTTATATTATGTATATGCATGGTTTAGGTTATGCCATTAATATTGCTCCTAGGTTAGATAATTTCCCTTATGCCCAATGGTGTGTTAAATTTAAACTTTTTGTTCAATCTAAACACTTTGATTTATGGGAAATTATAGATGATGCCTATATTGTGCCCACTATGGAGAAATCCAAGTGGAATAAAAATGATTATCGTATGTTTACTATGAACAACATTTTGTTAGAATACTTGCTAAATGCTTTTAACTCATCTATGTCTAACAAGTTTGTTCATGTTGATAGTGCTTACACCTTATGGAAATTAATTGAAGCACATCAAGGGGACTTGGAGGCGATCCAACAAGTTTTGGCGGATCCGGCTTCAAGTTCATGTGGAGCGTCATGCACACGGCTACTAGGCGATAGCCCTAGTGAGGTTTGCGAGTTCGAACCCGATAATGATTTATCTAGTGATGAACTTGCTTGTGCATATGATAGATTAATGCATGCCTACACTAATTTGCATAAAGATTTTATTGATTTAAAAAGCAAGCATGATAATTTAGAATCCAATCATGAGGAGCTAGTGTCAAAATTGGATGTCATTGCAAAAGAAAATACCATGCTTAAAGAAAACAATGACATGTTAATTTTAGAAAATGAAAAATTAACCACATCTATAACTAGCTTATCTCATGAAAAAGATAATGCCATGTTAGAAGTAGAGAACATAAAAAATAATACTGCTTCTTTTATAAATAATTATTTATGTTCTACTTCTAAAGTTGATGCTAATATGCCTAATGATGAGTTGAACAATGTTAAAAACCGTAATTCTTCTTTAGATTCAACTCTAAATACATGCATTAACAACCATAAGAAGCTTGTGAATATGTGTGTCAAGTCTAAGTCAAAATCATCTACTCATCATGCACACATATATAGCAAAGTCTACAAATGCACAATTTGCGGTCGTAAAGGCCATCTTGCTAGATTTTGCTATGATGCATACAAACATAACAATGCTAACAAAGTTCATCATAAGCATGCTAGTGTGTTCAAGTGTGATTATTGTGGTCGTTTTGGTCATTTGGCCAAATATTGCTTTGATTTGAAAAGAAAATCTCATTTGACAAATGCTTCCAATAGACCACATGTTTTTAAATGTGATGTTTGTGGTAGGTTTGGACATCTTGCTAAATTTTGTTTTGATATACAAAAAGCTTCTAAATTGCAATATGTTCCAAATAGACCATTGTTTAAGAATGTTTCTCATTTGCAAAATAATTTTAAAAGAAAATCTTTATTTGCAAATGTTTCCCGTGCACGAGCTAATGGTCCACAAAAACAAATGGATCTCTTTCATTGCACAAATTGCAATCGGAAGGGTCATTTGAATAAATATTGTTTTGACCATGTTAGTGCACCATATGTGCCTAAGAGGGTTCATAACCCTAGGGCCTTGAGCTTAAATGATAGGGGTCATGTCCCTAAATCTTTTGGTACCAAAAATTCTTGGGTACCAAAACATATTTGATTCTTAAACCAAGAATTTTAATGTTTCTATCTTTCTCTTTCTTGGTTTTGAAAATTATGTATTAAGATCTTTTGGTTATGAAAACAATTTTTCTTTTATCAATCTTTTGTTTTCATGATTATTAGTTTTGATTTTGATGAGAGGTTTGTATTTATATAACCCTCCAGGTTTATTGGGTGTTTATTCCCAAATCATGTTTACCGGATGCTAGAATGATTTTATGGGTTGAAACAAGCTTAAGAGCTTGATATATTGTTGCCTCTCTTGAAATTCTTTTGTCAAAGATTTTGTTTTGACTTGTTACTTTGAATTCATTATATTTCACTTATATGATGATATTTATATAATCATCTATTCGTGTCTTATAATGTATTCTATGAGTGCTTTGATCAAGTTATGTAAAGAAAATTTTCTTTTTGATCAAACATTGTTTTTGGACTCAAATCTTGATTTATGATTTCATTTGAGTGATTTGTTTTCACTTGAAAACTTTTTACATAATTCTCATGTTTCTCTTCTTTTGATTTCATAAATCTACCTTTACAAATGGTTGTTATGTTCGTTAATATGAGACACTATTTTTACTTTGATATATTTATATATGTTCTCATTTATCTTTATGTATGTGAGTTGTGTTTAGCATATTTTCCATCTATGCTTGCTCACATATGTTTGCCATGATATTCATTGCATATATTCCATATGGCTTTTTGATAGGGGGAGCAATCCCTATATCTTTCTATATGTTATACTCACCTATGCTTATTGATAGGGGGAGCTTTCGCTCTCTTATTCTTTTTGTCCCCTTTTTGATGTTGTCAAAGGGGGAGAAATATTATGATGTATATTCTTTCTTGTTTTTATGCATGTGAATTATAATTTATATATTCATTTCCTTTCATGCATATATCTTTTTTGTAAATTGTTTGTCATCATCAAAAAAGGGGAGATTGTTGGCCTTCTTATTTTGATGATGATTTACAAATAATTTACTACTAATGTTATTTGTCTAGTGTTTATATTTTCGTATTTATTATAGACAAACAACGATGTTGGAGGATGGATGGATTGAGCCTACACGATCATATCAAGAGGAGGTTGGCGGAATTATAGAGTAAAGCATCGTACAATTCAAGATCCAAGTTTAGCTTCATCCGCAAATATATCAAGTCAAGCCTATTGAAGAGAAGCATCGTACAATTCAAGATCCAAGTTTAGCTTCATCCGCAAATATATCAAGTCAAGCCTATTGAAGATCAAGATCAAGCTAGCTTCATCCGCAAATATATCAAGTCAAGCCTATTGAAGATTAAGATCAAGCTTTGGTATATTTAGTTTAGGTTTTATATTATGTGTGTTAGATACTCTAAGCTTAATATCATATACGCACACGTATTTGGTTTCTATGCATATATATAGTTATATATATATATACATACAAGTGGTTTAGATTTTGATGTTTATATATACATACACGTATTTGGTTTCTAAGCTCAAATATTGTATTCTCTGTTTATAGACTTAACAATAATTATATACATATTTTATTAAGTCTATATAATCATTGTGCAAAGTTTCAAAACATGATTTAGCCAAAATGTTAAAATTCACATGTTTACATTTTCGTGTTTTGGACTATTTTGCAAAATGATGATTTTTCACAAATGGGAAATGCAATTTGGAAAATTCTTTTTGTAACATGTTTGTTTTCATGTTTAAATACTTTTCCCAAAGTTTCATTATTTTTGGACTTCATTTGTCATTTTTAACAGGAACTTATATTATCTGAAGGGGAGCACCGAGGTTGGTCAGGTTGCTTCAGCTATTTCAGAGGCGGACATGAGCAGGCTTTGGCACTACAGGTTAGGGCATACAGGAGAGAAGTCACTGCAGGCTTTTGTGCAAGCAGGGGCTATTGAAAGGAGCCAAGAGTGGAAAAGTGGATTTTTGTGAGCACTGTATCCTTGGCAAGAAAACGAAGATGAAGTTTAGGATTACTATTCATAGGACGAGGGAAATCTAGGACTACGTGTACACAGATGTTTGGGGTCCCACCAAGACGACATCACTTGGTGGTCGATATTAATTCGTCACGTTTATTAATGACTATTCTAGGAATTGTTGGGTTTACACCATGAAACATAAGAATGAAGTCCTAGATTTATTTGTGAAGTGAAAAAAGAGATTAGAACTATAGTCTGGGAGAAAAATTAAGATGTTGTGATCCGACAACGGCGGCGAGTACACTTCAGACCCCTTTCAACAGATATGTAGAGACGAGGGCATAGAGAGGCACTTCATAGTTAGTCATACACCGTAGAAGAATGGGGTGGTGAGAGGGTGAATCGGTCTTTACTGGAAAATGTCTGATGCTTATTGGCGTATAGTGGTTTGGAGAAGATCTTTTGGATTAAGACACTTTTATATGCGAGCCACCTCATTAATAGGTTGCCTTCATCTGCGATTGAGGGGAAAACCCCTATGGAGATGTGGTCGGGAGAGATAGCACATGACTATGACCAACTCAAGGTATTTGGTTACCCTACATATTATCATCTTAGAGTTGATAAGTTTGAACCTCGAGCTAGGAAGGCCATAATTGTAGGATTCAAGTGTAGTGTCAAGGGATACAAGCTTTGGGATCCAATTAATAAGAAGATTGTGCTGAGTAGGAACGTCACGTTTGATGAAGCTTATACCTTAAAGCTTCCTAGCTCTCATCGGGTGGAGAGTGACCTGATAGAGGAGATATCGTAGGTGATGGAGATCGATACAGCTCCACAGTGTCCTAATGGTGTAGTATCTATTAGAGTGTCGACTGAGGTGACGCTAGGCGAGCACGAAGGTGACATGGAGGATACGAGTACTAATGTGTAGGATCAGGGACCGACGACTCAAGTTCAGGATTCTATTACGGTTCGGAGACAGAGGAGAGACATACGGGTGCCATCACGGTATGTCGACACAATTACGTATGCACTTTCAGTGGAGAGTATCGATGAGGTGGTGCCTACTACATTCAGAGAGGCTGAACAGAGTTCGGAGGCTGACTCGTGATAGGTAGCTATGCAGGAGGAGATGGAGTCTCTTCATAAGAATGATACATGGGAGCTTGTTGAGCTTCTAAAGGTGCGGAAGGCGATTGGTTGCAAGTGGGTATACACGAAGAAGGAGAGCATTGAAGGCACTCCATTGAGGTTCAAAGCTAGGTAGGTTGTGAAGGGCAATACGCAAGAGGAATGTATTGACTACAATGAGGTTTTCTCTCCGGTAGTGAAGCACGCTTCGATTTGGATTTTGCTAGCTTTGGTATGGATTAGAGTTAGATAAGTTAGAAGTGAAGACGACATTTCTTCATGGTGATATTAATGAAGAAATATATATGACTCAGCCATTGGGATTCCGAGCTACAGGGAAAGATAAGTTGGTTTGCAGGTTAAAGAAATCGTAATATGGTTTGAAGCTGTCTCCTCGACAGTGGTATAGGCAATTTGATAGTTTTATGCGTAGACATTCGTACATTCAAAACCAGTTTGATCCTTACTTGTCGGCTATAGATGAGTTGAAAGTTCAGCTTTCTAATAAGTTTGAGATAAAAGACTTGGGTGAGGCCAAACATATTTTAGGGATGGAGATCGACAGAGACAAGAAGAATGGCAGAATTTATTTGACACAGGTGGCTTATTTGAAGAATGTTCTACAGTGATTTCATGTTAGTATGGATACGAAGCCAGTTAGCATACCATTGGGAGCCCATTTGAATATTTCAGCTAGTCTTTCACCAAAGTCAGTTGAATATCTAGAGTTGATGTCGAAGACTTTATATGCGAGTGTGGTTGGGAGCTTGATGTACGCGATGGTATATACGAGGCCGGATTTGTCACAGGCGGTGAGCATGGTTTCGAGATAAATGCATGATCCTGGAGTGGGTTACTGGGACGCCGTGAGATGGATTTTAAGGTACATTAGAGGTACGCTTAATGCTGGTTTGGTTTATAAGAGGGACATTATAGGTGGGAAGCTATGCATTGGCTATGTTGATTCGGATTATGTCGGGGATTTGGATAAGCGCCCATCTACGACAAGGTATGTGTTCACTTTGACTGATACGCTGGTATGTTAGGGATGCACCTTATAGTCGATGGTGGCTTTGTCTACAACGGATGCAGAATATATGGCGATTACAATGGCTGTGAAGGCGGCTATTTGTCTTTGAGGACTTTTGGAGGAACTTGATTTATCACAGCGGTCCACTATAATTCATTGTGATAGCATGAGTGCTATCTATTTGGTGAAGAATCAGGTTTTTCATACAAGGACAAATCACATTAATGTTCATTATCACTTCGTTCAGGATGTTCTTGAACATGGTGATGTGGAGATTGTGCAAGTTCACACGAAAGATAATCTGGCAGATATGCTCACTAAGGTGGTTTTGAGCAACAAGTTTGGTCATTGTCGAAATTTGTTACATATTCGTGATTATTAAGGCCGTTGACGGTCATTTGGATGAACTACGGGCGATTTGATCCCTAGGGAGAGGGGGTACATAGGCAAGCATATTGGTGCAGCCGAGTTTGGAGAGATGACGCATTGATACTCATGTTGGTGTCGGCTTAGTGTTGGGAACACTTCGCTGAGGTAGAGAATTGTGAAAATGGAGAAGGAATTAAGGAAAAATGTGAAGAATAAGCAAAACAGACTCCACCACACCTTGGTGTGGTGTCTGCCACATCAATGGTAGAATCTGTCATGTTTGCCATGAGTGTGTTGTCTGCCACATCCTGGTGTGGCAGAATCTGTCATGTTTGTCATGTGTGTGGTGTGTGCCACACCAGGATGTGGCAGACTCATTTTTAGAATCCTAATCTATTTGGGATTGTGTTTTGTTATAAATAAAACCATGTTTTTTAGGGTTTTAAAAGGAGAGAATTAGTATTGTTTTGAGCATATTGAGAGAGAGATATTGTGAGGGAGTTGAGAGATTTGGTTAAAGTTATATTTGAGTGATTTTTTGAGTTGTAACCTATTGTATTTCTCCTCCATATAGTGAAATCTCCCCATCCTCTCCTCGTGGGCAATTGTCGAACCACGTAAATTCTTGTGTTTGTGTGTGATTTTGGTTATTATTTTGTGAATTACACTCGTGTTTGGTTTTTTTCCTTCTCTCATCGCTCACCGACTCGTTTGGTTGTCGAGCACACTTCCGCACGGTGCATAACAAGTGGTATCAGAGCACAACAATTGATATCAAAGCACAACAGACACGATCCCCTTATTTTTCGCTCAGGGTAAAAAATAATCCTGCCTACGCCACTGATAAGAATAATCTAACTATAGTACTATGGTCAGCCATTTTCTTAGGGATAGATTTATTCTTTCTCTGTTTACGTCTCTTTTTGAGATTGTTTTGATTGATGCTGCAAAAAGGAGATAGATTTGGCTAGCAGAGTATTTTGGAAGGAAGCCACGATGTGCTTTTCACAATGAAATGGCTAAAAAAGAGAATTTAACGGGTCTTTGCAATGAAAAGAATGGGATGAGTACGTTATAAAAAGGGAATTAGTGAAACAAAATCCACAAATATTAGAACATATATAGCTGAAGGTTTTACCCCTATTTGTCCTACTTACTGCCATGAAATAGGTTCTTGAAAATTATTATGAATGGTTGTAATTTTTTCCTTCTCTACTAAGGTTCATATGCTTATTGTGAATTTGCCAGAACACATCACAAGATTCACAACTCACATAGCTCAATCAATTCTTGCACAGGAGTTCCTTTTTGTTTTGTTTTTTTTTCTTGTTTTTTCTTTCTTTTTTCTTCTAGCCAGATGCACTCAAAAACTACTACCCTCTACAAAATTCCTACCATTAGCATTATGATGTATAACATATCTATCTCATTGGGGTTACATCCTAAGAATATAAGTCTCTCCTCTCACCTCACATGAATCCCTTTAATAACCAGCCCATGCGCACATTTCCACCTTCGCCTAGTGTATGAATCAATTCAACTTTAGTGAATGATCTAAGAAGTTCGTTGATCTCTTCAATGAGCATGGAATGACCTTGAATACTATATGCTAGCAAAATTTCTATAACCTTCTTTGAATCATCCTCAAGGCATAGAGATTCACTTGGTATTGAGTTCTTACTACCAAATTCCTCTTTGTTCAGTGGTAGATCTAAAAAGAATTTACGAAGATAGGAAAACAATTATCTATTTACCGAAAAATAAAAATATAATATTATAAAACTATAGTACCTGATGAGAATGCATTAGATACACTTAATGAGCTAATTCAACTTTCTATTAATGAATTTAGTGTCTTTAGATAGGATAGGGGTGTAATTTTTAAATTTTTGTTTTTTGAGGTGTGGGGAGGGGGGGAGTTGTTGGGTGGTAACAAATTGTAAATCTTATAAATGCTTACGCATAATGTGTAAATTTATAAGGGTATAGCAACAGCATAGCCTATATACCTAAATCTAAGGGTGAGCTGTAAACCATGAATAAAAGTAACTCTTATTTAGAAATTATCTTCCCAGATCTTTTCGAAGGATCGCCACGCATGTACTCTTGATCTTTGAACAACGGTTGGAGGCGACTATACTGATATGGCAAGAAGCCCCTGCATATCACCTATGACTAACGCATAAATCATAGTATGTGTTTTCTCTCTTTCTCCCCCCCCCC
>NC_033796.1:81674819-81751432 GCF_001876935.1 Asparagus officinalis
TTCATATTATAGAGTAGAGAAAAAAATCCTAACCCTTTAGGATTAGGAACCAGTTTACTAAAGAACCGGTTTGTGCCCACTTAGGATCCACCCACTCAATTGGACATACCCCGGTAATTACTAAAGTACTCCCGCTTGTACAAACGAGTGGGTGCCATCTACCACTCTCTGAGCCGACTTCCTGAGCCGTTGACTCCCTTAGTCAAAATCTCCCTAAGATTATCCTTCCTTATCAATACTATCTCTATACATCATTAGTGCAACATGGACCACTAAGAACCTACAATCGGATAGCCTTGTGGCTAGATCCGTTAGGATTAACAAAAGGATCTCCCTAAAAAATAAAAATACGCAAAAAAAAGTATAAGTATGCGGTATCTAGTACGCTAGATCTAATCAACCATGTCTACTCAAGTACCTTCGATTTTTTGAAGAAGCATACATGAATGCTCAGTCTACCCTCGATTCATCGCACTCTTAAAGTCTTTCCCTTGGTGTAAATATGAGTTGTGTATGCGATGCAATCAGGAGACATGTTGATAGATTATCCTTCAATCCTAAATAGTTGACCAGGAAAATCACCCACTTTCCTAACATTGCCCCGTACGTGCACTATTGTCTTATTGCAGTAAAAAATAGTATTTAAAGTAGTGGATGCTCATAACAATCTTTCCAGATAGCCCAGTGTTTTTAAGGATGTAGTAACTACCCTCTGTCAGTGTTGGTCTTCTATAAGGGCTCATACAGTGAGGGAGCAGGATGGTGGCCTTCTTGTTTTGATGATGATTTTACAAACAATTTACGACTAATATCGTTTTTAGTATTTTGTTTCGTGTTGTTTAGTACACAGGAAAATAAGCTATATTGACGTTGAAGCCTATGCAAATCAAGTCGACCAATCAAGTTCAAGCTTTATATGATTCACTCTTGATATACTTAGTATAGGTTTATATGTATTGTGTGCAATTCTTTAAGCTCAATATACATACACACATATATATTTGTTATTTTCTCAAAACATAGGTATTTTTATACAAATTCTATGTTAATATGTTTTGGACTATATATACATCATAAACATTTTTTATTATGTCCAAATAAATAATCCATAAGCTTTCAAAACTTGTTTTGAGTCAAAAATCAAAAATCACATGTTTGCTTAAACACGTATTTTAGTGCTTTTGCAGATTACAATATTTTTTGCAAATGATAAACGAAAATTGTAAAACTCTTTTTCCAACATGTTTGTATTCATGATCATAAACTTTTTCTAATGTTTTACATTTTTTGGAAATTATTTACTATTTTTAAAGCCCTCTCAAAAGTCAAATTTTGGACATACACAGTCTCTATGCATGTGCATGTTCATAAGTCAACTTATCAGTACTGATAAGCCGACTTATGAACTGCCCTAGAGTGTGCATTTTTTCTTGACCAAGTTGACTTATCAGTCTTTATAAGTCGACTTATAGCAAGTCGACTTGTGATCCGTATAAGTTGACTTATAACCTGTTTTCAGTCTGTTATTTTCTTCTGTCAAGTCGACTTATGTGCACTGTTAAGTCGACTTATAACTAGTCGTTGGCACAGTAATGACTAGTTTCCATTTTTAATTATTTTATTGTTTTAAGGGTTTTGGTTGGACTCTTGGGCTGGTTTCTTCAAGCCTATAAATACCCCTTTGCATTAGCTATTTCCAACTACTCAAGAGAGTTTTAAACAATTTTTAAAAGGTTTTATAAGTTTGATTTAGTTTGTTTTAAGTTTAGGGTTTGGTTTTCATAAAGAGGAGCTTACATTGTTTGTTGAGGAATTCATCCTCAATTTTTCATCATCTACTTTTTGTGTTTATAGAGAAGTTTCCCTAACTCAATTATCTAGTATTTTATTCTTGAATTTCATATCTATTTTACTGCTAGTTCTTTTTGAGTTAGATTTTATTTATACTCATTTATCACACACACATCCCTATTGAGCTTTTAGGATTACATACACCATATTGTGGGTTGTGGTGACTGATATTGTGAGAGTGAGCTTCATTGTATTCTCATTCATTATTAGAGAACAATCTATTTTATTTGAGCTTTATTTGTGAGTATTACTTTGTAATACACATTTACACCAAGAGGAGTGTGTAGTGAGGACGTAGTTGATACCAAGAGGAGTGGTGTCGGTATTAAAGCCTAGAAAGAGGAAGTAAAGCCGAGCACTTGAGAGAGGCGATACGTGAGGACGAACACTTGAGGTTGTAATTTATGTATGTACATTATGAGAGATTTGTAGAGTTTTCAGTAAGCTAGAAAACTGAGTGTGTAGAGAAGTTTCAGCTTCCAAATCGGGTGTGTCGATAGTGGAGTTCTCCTCGGGAGTAGGGAGCGGAGACGTAGGACGGAAGGTCCGAACTCCGTGATCATATTATTATGTTTGGATTGGTCTTTGTGTCCACTATTTGTTTATATTGTTTCTTGTTTATTTTCCCCCTTGCACATATATCTTTGCATATATCTTATTAAATATCATCATTATTAGGATATATTTGTTAATTAATTTTGATATCTAATAAGATTAGCAATAACCCTATTCACCCCCCCCCTCCTAGGGTACTAGCAATTGGTATCAGAGCTTAGTGCTCTTTGATTTGAGGTCTAACAGCCTTGAGTTAAAGATCTCTTATTCTTATTATTGTTGCTAATCTTGTTTTGATATTATTCTTCTTTCTTGCATGTTTATTATGGATATACATAGTGCCCCTTGTTTAGGCTTTGATATAAATAGTACTCCTTTATTCAATTATTTTCCTTATGCTCAATGGATGTTTAGAGTTAAAATATTTATTAGATCTAAACATTTATATTTATGGGAAGTTATTGGTAGTGCTTACATTATGCCCACTTTGGAGAAATCCAAGTGGAGCAATCATGATAAGAAAATGTTTACCATGAACAAGTTATTATTAAATTTTCTGCTTAAAGCTTTTGAACCATCTATATCTAACAAACTTATTTCTTTTGATAGTGCCTATTTATTATGGAAACATATAGAGGCATGTCAAGGTAACTTGGAGGAGATCCAACGGATTCTGATGGACTCTACTTCAAGTAATATTGGAGCTTTATCTTCAGTGTGCACACGATCACTAGGCGATAGCCCTAGTGAGGTATGCAAGTATGATCCCGATGATGATCTATCCATTTATGAACTCGCATATGCTTATGATAGATTAATGAAAGCCTATAAAAATTGTATCATAATTTTGTAGATTTAAAAAGCAAGCATGTTATTGTTGGACCTTAGGGGGGTGATTAGGGTCTTGAGGCAATAATAGTGCAATAAAAAATATGACAAGCAATACACTACAAAATGAAAAGCCAAAGTAAAAGAGATAAGGTAAGAAATTGTTATCTAAGTGATGCGCGATGTGTTCACGAGGTTCGGTCCACTGACCTACGTCCCCACTCCCCACTCTCGAGGAGAATCCACTACACAACCTGGTTTGGAAGCCGAAACTTCTTCTACACAACGATCGATCTCCATGAGATCTAACAACCACATAATTGATCTCCACGAGATCACACTCACAACAGTAGCAATCGCAGGAAAGACTCTCTCTTTACAGTAGCCCTATGACAAGAAGAGAGATTACACTTGAAGCTTGGGATTTGAAAATGAAACAGTGAACAATAGGATGAAAGTTGAAGCTCTTTGAAAACATTAAACTTGAAAACAAGAGTCTTACTCTTATACTTGTACTTGTCTTCATTCAACTTAATTAAGCATTATGATGTCGGCTTCAACCAAGGTTTGGATGCTATTCTTGAGAGCGAAGCAAGTCTTGGTAGGATGAAAGATCCTCCTATGATACACACAGTACTTCAGATCCAAAGTCTTTTGCTGTCTTCGGAGTTATTGTTACGATGTCTGATTAACATCAACAACTGCTGTAGGTGCTTTTCTCTTACCACAGGAGGCAAAGTTCGAGTTCGGAGGATTAGCAGTCGGTTGGCTCCTCTCAGACTTCTTTCTTCTGAGGAAGTGTTCGGCCCGTTCTCCGCGTGTCTTTAACTCTTTCTAGGTATTGGATGGTGCTACTCCCATAACTTTCAACACATCCAAAGAGAGGTTATTATGATAGGTTTGGAGGATGAAGTCTTCCGTGATTGGATTTTGGCAGTTCATCGTCTTATTCTGAAAGCGCTTGACAAAGTCGTCGACTGTCTCATCGTCTTCTTGTTTCTCATCGAAGAGTGTTCTGATTCACACCTCGGCGTCATCATCAAATAAGTGAGTGAGGAGCAGATTCTCCAGGTCGTCCCAGCTATTAATGCTTGCAGACTTAAGACGATGGTACCAATCGGAAGCGGGCTCGTGAAGGGTGCTTACGAATGACCGAACCATTAAGGCTTCATTGTTGGAGATCATACCCAAGTGGGATTTGAAGTAAATCAGATGTTGAGTGGGCGAACCCTTCCCGTCAAATGGCATGATGTTAATCAAGTTGAACTTCGTCGGGTATGCTATTGAATCCTACTCTCTTGGATAGGGACATAGAATGCCGGTCCTTTTCACCTCTCGAGCAGATAGTAGAGTGTTGATTTTTCTCTCGAGATCTTTTATTTTCTCATCCTCGCTCGTATCAAGCTTTGGACGATTCTTAAGAGGACTAACGAGGCCACCCCCGATGTTGTCGTTTTCAGTAGGACCACCCCTAGTGTGGTTGTTTTTAGTGGGGTCACCCCTAGCGTCTGGTCAACGAGAGGGTTATCAACAATGAGACGTTCATCCACATCTGAATTTCTACCTGCTTGGCTCAAATCTGCTGGTCATGCTCTTTCCTCATCCACAACATAGTCATTTCCATTTCGAACTTGAAGTTATCTTTTTTGCTTGGCCAAAGCATCCTCAATGATTTTGCTTATTTGTTCAGCGTTGATCATGAACGCCTTACGAGATTATCCTGGGCTGGATACTGTATTGTCCGAAGCGACTGCAGAGTTGGTATCTGATACCTTATCACCTGAGGATAGGCCTTTATTCATCCTCTGATAATCCCTTTGCCTAATGGTTCCCGATGGTAACCGGGTTAGACGATGCAATATGAGCGGGTTAGAACTAGAAGGTCGAGTCAACTTTCCTTTATCAGCCATGCTAATCATGACTTCTGAAAGTTTGTCATCTTGAATGACCGATCGTTTCTTACGGAGACGCTTTGGTTTAGACTTTGCATTTCCGTTGGAGATTCCCTCGAATACCAAGACCCTCTGTGGAGCGGCCTTAGGATAGCTACACGCTGATAATACTATCCTGATAATTTTGATACACAAACAATGAAAGTTCATCTCCCGGGAATATCTTTTTCGAGATCTATTCGTACCCCCAATCCGATAGTACAACTCATCAGCATAATTACCAAAGCAACCTATTGCGTGTTGGCACGACTTCTCAGATGTAATGCCGTCGTCTGACGAACACGTTTCCTTCTGAGGACTTGTTTCCTTGATGGCGTTTTCAAGAGTCACACATTTGGAGCCACGCTTTCGTGAGTGTGGGACCTTAATGGGCTCTTGGACACTGACTTGTAGTCTAAAGAGGTCAGTTACAGGAGTTTTCCTATTATATGAAGGCTCTAATCTATTACAAGGGCATGTGCGACCCCTGGTTTGATGAGTTGCTCGGGGTTCAATCACTGGACCCAAACATTCTTTGATCGGAACTTTGCCTCGATCCTCGTGCAAAGGACCCAGGTGATCCGCCATCCTCATCTTGAACCGGGATAAGTCTATGCTACCGTGGGGCTCTGCCGGAGGTGTGTGATTCATCGGGACATAAACAAGAGCTGTTGGAGGTTTAAACGGTACTACGGGAGATGAACCGGATGCGAACCGAACCGAACTGGGAGCGAACCGAACTGGACCGGGTGCAAACCAACACGAACCACCACTTGGTGGCTCAGCTTGGGCCGAGCCACCATTTGGTGGCTCGGCACCACTTGGTGGCTCAGCTTGGGCCGAGCCACCATTTGGTGGCTCGGTTTGGGCTGAGCCACTAGATGGTGGTTCGCGCATTCCGACCGTTCCGGACGCAATTTGACTTTTTGTCGACGTCATTTCGGACTTTGGTTTCCATACATAGTGTAGCTTTGGTGGCTTCTTGATCACCTCTTTTTGCTTCAGTTTCTGCACCTCTCACATGAGAATTCGTGCTTGTGCAATCAAGGCGCGACGCTTTTGAATGTGCTCCTTGAGGGTTGAGCGAGTCTGTTTGACTTGGATCTATTCATTCATTGTTGGTTTAGAGAAGAGGCCATTTGCTTGTTGTTGAGGGGGTTAGCATCTTCTGGACTTCAGATCCGCTTTGTAGCGAATCTCGTCAACTGGCTCTAAAGCCTTAGCAAGTCGGCGCGCGAGGCATTGGCACTGCCTTTGGCGAGTTCTCTTTGATAAAGTGGTTGCGCCACTAGCGGTTATCTCCTTGATTGAGGAGGAGTTTAGATCTGTAGATCCGGTCTCCTTGAAGGCCGGAAGGGTGTTGCAAGGCGAGATAGCAGCGACAATGGTGGCCTTGATCTTCCTGCACTTGCGAGGGGCAGAGGATCTGGAGGAGGAGGATGACAAATACTCCTCGAACTTCAGTTAGTCGAATTCATACTCGACCTCTTCGTTAACTGGGATCCGTATCCGTGGTTACGACACAACAGCTTCGGCAGCAAAGTTGTTGGCTCCCACTATGGTCGCCAGCTTTTTTGGGTTCGAAATTACTGTTTTTATTATCATCGAATCTATTACAACTTTAATCGTTATAATAAATTCAAATAAATAAAAAGTCAATCTTTTTATAAGATCTCCTTACATAATGAAAATATAAGATTATAATACCTTCAAACAACACACAACAGATGTTTATTGCCTGTTGTTTGCATGGGATCTTTACTTGTGCTGGGAATGTTGATATCCGTGGTCATCGCGGATCAGATCCGGTTGACAGATTAAAAATCAAAGCTCCTACTTCACAAAGGAAGTATTCGCTGAAGTGGTAACCCCGACCAAGCGAGATTACAACTCATCTCGGGATTTAAGACCAAACTTAAATCCAGAGGAATATGGGGGAAAGGGGTTTCAGATCTCTCAAACTCTCTTTTTGTTTATGGAGAAACTTCACCAAGATCTGCTAACCCTCTGAAATTCATGGCTTCACTCTTAATTTTGACAACACATCACCCTCTTGATGTCCTGGTTTGTAAAATGGAGGCATTAGGCTCATATTTATCGGGTGCGGGTGTTTGAATAAGAATGATGGATTCCTCTTTATCTTCAGTTAACAACTGTATAATCATAGTATCATATTAGTTGGGATGCCCAGGAACAAACAAATCCCGAAAGAATCCGTGAAAACCGAAACAAAACTGATCTTGGATCAGAACTGACCGAATCGCCACTTGGTGGTTCAGCCATGGTTGAGCCACCAAATGGTGGTTCGGCCGCTGAGCCACTAGCCTAGCTGGGTCGTTTTGACGCGACTCGGCCACCAGGGACTTTCTTGGTTTTCTAGGGTTTGACTTGTTTCGTCGTTTATGTATATTTCATCATTTCGCTGACTGATACACTTCCTCGATTGGCTTCGTATGTTTTGTGAATGCGCGGATCGTTTGAGTAAATCTTCTCGACTTGGATGATGACATTTATTGCCTCCCCTGTAGGCATCAAAAATTGCCTATAGGCCTCCACAAATGGTTCAGTGTTAAAGAATGACGATGAACATCACTATCCGATCCACAGGAGTCCAATTGACGTCGACGAACGATCGAAGTGAATCGACGAGCTACATGAGCGGATAGGATTTCGGAACAACGAAGACCCGGACCAATCGGGAACTCGACACTGTTCATGAATAAGACAACGCCCTTCGTGCCTCGACCACTCTACAGATAATCCAACCACCAGAGCGGATCGAACTCTTCGTCAAGCATCCAACGCACCCGGAATCACTCAAATCCGAGTTCGGACGAAGAATCTACGGGGAAAACAATCGAATGCACCTCAACGGGTCTCAGGAATTCCAAAACACCCCCAGGGGTGTCTCAGAAATTCCGAGACACCCCAGGGGTGTCTCGGAATTTCCGAGACACCCCAAGGTGTCTCGGAAATCCCGAGACACCCTAGGGGTGTCTCGGAAATTCCGAGACATCCCAAGGTGTCTCGGAATTTCCGAGACACCCCAAGGGTGTCTCGGAATTTCCGAGACACCCCAAGGGTGTCTCGGAATTTCTGAGACACCCAAGGGTGTCTCGGAAAATCCGAGACACCCCTAGGAGTGTCTCGGATTTGTAGAGACACCCTAGGGTGTCTATGCACCCTAGGGGCTCCCCCTTAACCTATAAATACCCCCCTTAGGCCTTTGTTTGAGAGGAGGATTTTTGGAGAGCTTGGCGAAGCCCTGCTGCAGTGAAGAGTGCCCGTGTGCTTCAACAAGGAGAAGAGAGGTCTACATCAGAGCCTTCATCACCCGTTCCCCTGATCCTTAGTATTATCCCTTGGCGTTAATACTAAGAAGAGCTGATATCTCGCTTTAGCCGAGATAGACGCTTATAGCTTCTAGATCTCACGCGGACCGACGAAGCTCTGTCCGATTTTTCTGGATCAGAAGTTTCTAGATCTCACGCGGATCGACGAAGCTCTGTCCGATTTATCCGGACCAGATCTGAGTGCCCCGGTGGTCCACGGATATCAACATCCCCGTCACAGGCAAAAGACCCACGTAAGCAAGAGATGATAAACGGATCTTGCGTTTGTTTGAAAAGAGTTGTATTTCTTTTGTTTTCATTGTGTAAAGGTCTTATAAAAAGGCTATCTTTTTGTTTCATTGTAACGATTGAAGTTGTAATGAATGTAGCAATGAAAACAGTAACTTTTTCCGCAAACATCCCCTTCGTCTTGAGTTGTATACGGGAACCTACAGGAATTTTCAGACGCCTACACATATAGGTAGGGGGAGCTTTCCCTTTCCTAATCATTTTTGTATTCTCTTTTTGATGTTGCCAAAGGGGGAGAAAATGTGAGTATTTATGTTTTTATATTTGTGGTTTTATGCTTATAATGTGTATCTTGGTAAATTATTTGTCATCATCAAAAAGGGAAGGTTATTGGCATTCTTGTATTTGAGCTTTATTTGTGAGTATCACTTTGTAATACACATTTACATCAAGAGAAATGTGTGGTGAGGACGTAGTCGATACCAAGAGGAGTGGCATCGGTAGTAAAGCTTAGAGAGAGGTAGTAAAGTCGAGCACTTGAGGGAGGCGATACGTGAGGACCAACACTTGAGATTATAGTTTGTGTATGTACATTGTGAGAGATTTATAGAGTTTTCGGTGAGCTAGAAAACTGAGTGTGTAGAGAAGTTCTGGCTTCCAAACCAGGTGTGTTGATAGTTGAGTTCTCCCTGGGAGTGGGAAGCGAAGACATAGGATAGAAGGTCCGAACTCCGTGATCATATTATTGTGTTTGGATTGCTCTTTATGTCCACTATTTGTTTATATTGTTTCTTGTTTACTTTCACCTTTGCATATATATTCTTGCATATATCTTATTGAATATCATCATTGTTAGGATATATTTGTTAATTAATCTTGATTAGTATTAATATCTAATAAGATTAGCAATAACCATATTCATCCCCCCCACCCTCTAGGGTACTAACACAGGGATCTATCCCTCGACCTTTTTATGTATGGTCTAAACATACATCGTATGGTAACATGCTATAATATTACTTCTCTCTCCCTAAGAGCATTCATCATTAAATGAATAACGTACACATCCAAGTTCATTACCCATTAATAAACTTGTACAACCATATCGCCCCGCAATACACCTGGGATCTCTTGATAAGCGCACACCTTGTTCACTAAGTTAGACCCTTAGTCTGACTGATAATAATAGGTAAAGTGGATGTGGGGTTTCTATTTGGATCGCTTCAATATGTAAGAATACTACAATCTCATCCTAACCCATTCAGGGTGACTGATAGAGTACTCCCACTCTACATAGCAACATGATAGTGTAGTCATTGCTCCAAGCAACACACAGTTCCATCTTTCTAATGATCCCTGATCATAGATGTCATCATCCAAAGGTGAATTGATATTCTGCCTAGTAGTCATCTCAATTGAGTCGAACTTAATGATAAGAACTCAGTTCCTAATTGAAGAGACATATCTAAATCTTGTATTAAGAGCATCCTAGAAGAACTTTGCTTTCAAAATCTTCATAAATCTTCAATAAGATTGATCCTTTTTATAGTCCCCTTAGTGAACATGGAACAATCTTGTCATTTCTAGACATTGCACTGACTGGCCTCAAATCTCTGAGTTCAAGTTGAACATTGTTCCAACTCAAATAGTGCTGCCTCGGTACTCCCTAAAATCTCCTATTCTTAGGAGTAAATGAATCTTCCAACAAAAGTATCTCAAGCTACTTAGTCCCGAACTTTCATTAGAATAATTCTTTTGATAACTTAAAAGAATAATTATTACACTCTAATTATGGATACTTTAAAAATATTAGCATTTACATGGAATATTATTCTTCCCAAAAGAACATTCCATCTCGTCAAACCTTTTATACCGATAATAGAATAATATCCTAAACAAAGAGAAGGAGGCATAAGGGCCAACCTCTGTGTCCAAAGATATACTTTTTAAAATAGTTACAATTTTTAAAAAAAGTAAAATATTAGATTTCTTAGAGATAGACTAGATTATGTAGTTAAATCATAGTGTTATCTCCACCCAAAGTTCCCACTTGAAATTATTTGTTTATATATTTTTGTATTCATCTGAACATGTGGCATGACAAATATAAACAAACAACTTCACTTTTACATTTAACTACCTACATTATCTTATAAATTTTATTAAGAGTTTTTATTTCTCATGAAATTGATATGCACCCAAGTAGGGGTGTGCAACGGTCGGTTCGGTTCGAATTTTATCAAAATTTGAACAACCAAACCAAACCGCCTATAATTCAAAACCGAACCGAACTGTTACAAGTTAGTTCGGTGCAGTTCGGTTCGGTTTGTTTAGTTCTAATTTTATTAAACTTCTTATCAAACAACAAACTGTGTTAAAGAAAAAAGATATCAACAAAGTAGGAAATTATGAAGCATTAAATACTAATATAAGGATATTATTTTTAACCAATAATGATTCAGAAAATAAGTTTAGGGTTTGAGTCTTTGACTCTTTGGAGACGGACGGGTAGGGTTTGAGATCAGAATAGATAGTATTATACTATATTCGGTCGGTTCGGGTCGGTTCGGATCGGTTCGGGTTGAAAAGTTTTTAAACCGATCCGAACCGCCCTACTCATCAAACTGATTTTTTGGGTCGGTTCGGGTCGATTCGGTCAGTTTTTTTTGGTTTGGACCGAATAATGCTCAACCCTAACCCCAAGTGCTCCAACTAGAATAGCTACCTATCAAAATCTCTAGGATTTTATTAGTATTTTATAATTAAAATTTCTAGTGTATAAAAAACTCTACCATATAATCTAGTGGGTCCAACATTAGAAATTTCTAATTTTTAAAGAAAAATAATAAAACTATTTTTAAATTTTTTCCAAAACTTTTTAGGTATTTTATTGCTTTCAAACAATTTTCTGATTAGAAAGAAATGATTTCTATAATTTTAAAAAATTTAAAAGAACTTATTTACGGAATTTCCCCTAGGGTTTCAAAAATGTTAAAGGCTGATCCAAGGTGGTGGTGGGGCAGCGCTACCCAGTAGCGCCACCTCAACACCACGTCAGGGACCGCCATATGGCCCTATTAAGTCTTATGTTTATGTGGCTATTGTCTAATCTAATTTTGATAATTAACAAACAATTACTAGCATCATTTGTCGAGTATTTATATTTGATTGTTAAGTATCCTACACAAAGATCCTTGTTGGAGGTTGGTTGGAATTGAGCTTAACGATGACATTCAAAGGAGGTTGGAAAAAAATAGGAATGAAGTCGTCGCAATTCAAGTCGAGATTCATTATCGCTTCATCCGCAACCAAGACGAGCTAATTGAAGATCTATTGCTTGGGTATAGTAGTTTAGGTCTTTACTTCATGTGTTTATACTTTAAAGCTCAAATTTTACACATACACGTTTTTGTTTTATGGCTTTCATTGGTTGCTTCGCTTTGCTAAAAGATATGTTTACCATACAAATATTTGTAAAGATAAGTTTTAGCAATATAAATATGAAACTAATAGATATATTCATATACATGCACATGTGTTTCATATTTATCACATTATATACCTTTTCGGAAAAATAACGTGTTTATGGATTAAAGACTTAATGATACCTTTTTATATCTTTTCTAAAGTCTATAAATCCATTTAAAAGTATTCCAGAACTTGTTTAAAGAAATTTTATCAAAATTGTGTTTTCAACAAAACTCGTATTTTGGACTTTTTGCAAAATAGTAAGTTTTCACAAACAGAAAAAGATATTTCAAAAATTTCTTCTCTAGCATGTTTATATTCATGTATATAAATATTTTTCCAAGTTTCATAATTTTTGGTATTTATTTGCTATTTTTAAACACACTTTGAAAATTAAGTTTATTGTTTAAAATGAGTTGTGCACGTTTTTCGGTCGACCAACTGTTCATACCAATCGACCGATAAACTAATTTGCAATGTCGATTTTTGTTTTTGCTTAGCCAATCGATCCCTATCAGTCGACTAATCAAGCTTATCGGTCGACCGATGATGTTCATCAGTCGACCGATAACAGCTAGCTTGCATAGTAACGGCTAGTTTTGAGTTATTTTTGTTGGGATGTTATATATATAGCCTTCAAGCTTTGTTCTTCTCTTATGGATGTTTAATTGAGTTTATATAAGTTTGTTTTTAAGAGTTTAAGTGTGTTTTGGTTTTGTGCAAAAGAGTTTAACAAAGAGAAGGCTTTCACAATTTCGGTTTTGAGGAGTTCAACCTCAAATCATCATCTACAACTCTTTGTTCTCATTGGTGAAGTTTTTTCTAACTCTTTTGTCTATCTTATTGCCATTTTGATTCTTATATATATTTGATAAATTAAGTTGACTTTAATTTTTGTTATTCTTATTGTTTACACACACAACCAATTTGAGCTTTAGTATTACACATATTGTATAATTAGGTTGTGGGGTTGTTACATTGAGAGAGCTTAAATTTCGTTCTTAATTTGTATTGGAGAACAAATTATTTTATTTACACTTATTATAAAACACGTTGTGATACACAAAGATATTTAGAGGAGTGGTTGGGAGAATAACGGAGTCAATTCCAAGAAGAGTGACTTGGTTGTAAAAGCCTAGAGAGAGGTAGTAATTCCAAGCACTTGAGGAAGGTGACACGGTTCGACTAACACTTAGAAAAGTGTATTGTGTGATTATCAACGTGTAGTAATTGTAAAAGTTTTCAGTGAACTTGGAAAACCGATTGTGTAGTTGAATTGTGTTAGACAGAACTCCGTGATCATATTTGTTGTTTGTCATTGCCTTGGCGTATTATTCTTGTGCTCATTATTTATCATATTTTTATATCGCCATTGTCGCATAGTTTATATCGCCCATTGTTTAAGTATACATCCTTGCATATATCAGTTGTGTATATCTTATTGCTAGGATATTGTTAATAAGTTTTAATTCGGTATCGATATCGGATTAGATTATCAATTATCCTATTCACCCCCACTAGAGTACTTTCAAGCCCTACCTGCATTGTTATTTATTGTAGTGGCCCAGTGCCGTCGTCATGGCGAGTCCTGCCTGATCTCCTTTTTTGTTTTTTTGGTTTTCTACGTCTGCAAATGCCGCTGTCGGCATCTAGCATGGGAGAAAGCCTTCTAGCCCTGCACCAGAGCTACCGATCCCTGATCTCATCACTGTCAGCACCCCTAGTGCAGACGGCGTGGGATAGGGTTTGTACTTTTTTATTTTTAGAAAATAAAAAATGTTTTTAAATCTATAAAAAGTAAAAAAAATATTTTTAGCTCTAAATAACATTAATAAATACCTAATTTATTAAATTTGTCCATTAGTTCATAAAAGTTAAATTTTTACCATAGATTTGACACCCTAGATGTTAAAAAATTAGATTTTTACACTAGCAAATTAATTTTTTAATAAAAATAAATTTTATTAATAAAAATCCAAACGTTCAAAGACCAACGTCACCATCAAGAAACTTTATATCTAGTGCAAACTAACATAAGATGCAATAAAATAGTTATATCCCAAGAACAAGAAGATCAAACATGTAGCCAACCCTCATCTTGCTCTAATACTAATGCATACCATGCATAAAAATAACTCTTATTTAGATATTAACTTTCCTAGATCTTTTGAAGGATTGCCATGCATCTATTCTTGATCTTTGAATAACGAATGCAGGGCGACCACACAGATGCCACGAGAAGCCCCCGCATAACACACCGCGACTAACGCATATATCATAGGATTAATGAAGGGGAAGTGATGATCGTAGTATGTGTTTTCTCTATATCTCTCTCTCTTTGTTAATATTTACATAAGTGCATTTGTGTAGGGTAGAAAACAAAACTATAGCCCTTTAGGATTAGGAACCGGTTTACTAAGGAACTGGTTTGAGCCCACTTAGGACACACCCACTCAATAGGATGAACACACTAATTAGACCCACTAATTACTAACATATATGTAAATTTATTGAGGTATAATTGCAACCCCGACTCTATACGTAAATCTAGGGGCTGAGCAAACGGGCAATCAAGTTTTTCACCATTTTAGATTAAACTAAACCAAGCTGACCGTAAACAATAAATGGAACCACACCAAACCGAATTGTTTCGGCTCAGTTAGGTTGGTTTTTTGGGATTCATCATCCCCCACCACCATGAAGGACTAAGCTTCCACCATGATCGCAACTTAGTATGACAAAGGATTTCAATTCACTAGTAGAAAATCGTGTATCTTAGACGGAATATTCTAGACGAAAAATTTTTCGTCTACTTTGCTATTAAACTAGACGAAAAATTTCTGTCTAGAATATTTCGTCTAGGATAAAACATCCCAGATGGAAAATTTTGTCTAGGATAGTATCCTAGATGGTTCTTTTTTTATTTTTTTAATGGCCAGGTATCCTAGACCGAAATTTCTGTCTAGGATACATCCTAGACGGAAATTTCCGTCTAGGATACTTTGGCCCATATAAAAAAGGCAAAATGACTAAATTGGTATATTTTATAGACACTAGGTAACAGATTGGTATATTTTTTTGGGTTTGGACAAAATGATATATTATATAGACTCCGGCGCTATATACCCCTCAAGTTTGGTCGGATTGATTTTTCCAGCCTATTTTCTCACATGACGGCTCACGTGTTAGCGAGATTTATTGCACAAAACCCCCTTAATCTAAACTCAATCTCAATTTATTACACAAACCCCCTCCATCTAAACTCAATCTCAATTTATTACACAATACCTCCTCCAACCCCTCTTTGCTGCTTGACAATATTCTCCAAATACCACCTGTAGGTCTCCTCCAACCCCTCTCTCAATCTGATCTTTGCACTCCACCCCATCTCAGGCAGCTTCGAGCTATCCATGAGCTTCCTAGGTGTCCTATCAGGCTTTGACGAGTCCTAAACCAACTCCTCTTCAAACACAACCACTTCCTTCACCATCTCTACGAGCTCCTTAATAGTCCCAAACCAAATCCCTCAACGGTGAACCAAAGCAGGTAACAGACAGAAGGCCAAGATGGGTTCAACCACACCTAGTCTTTGTTCCCTATTGCTCCTAAATCAACGTCAAAGCTCTTCAGTCACTTCTCTCATAATTTTCTTCTTTTAGTTCTAGGTCACCCCAAAGGAAATTAGGAAGAAGAAAAAAATAAAAATGAAGGAAAAAAACTAAAAGTAGAAGCGCCAAATGACTAATCTTTTTCTAAAACGGAACTGCAACAATAGAGGCACGCCAAGAGAGATCAAAATTTGAGAAAATCAACCGAACCCAACCAACACAAATTTTCCACAAAACCCATCAAATTCCCTCACCAGAAACAGCTGATCAAAATTTGAAAAAATCAACCCAACCCAACCCAACCAACAACAAATTAGGCTCATAGAGGATCAAATCGAGACCAAAACCGATGGGGTTTTTTATGGATCGAGATGGACCTTTAGCTCCGGCTGTCTGCTTCTCGAAGTGCATCTCGCGAGCCATCTTGGCCTTCTGTCTGTTGCCTCCCCCTATTTCCGACCTCGATGATAGTGTTTTCTCATGAAATCTTCAAATCAAAACAGGTAGCACATGGGAATATTCCGGGTGGAAGTTATGGAGGCCCCGATGAAGCCTAGGGTTTTGAGGCGGCGGTAGATGGTGGGTCCGACGAGGCCCCGGTGAGGGTAATTTACTTGCTGATGAGTAAAAGAGGAGGAAGGAGAAAGGAGGTTGTTTTGTAGTTGAGGGAGTTTTATGAAGGGGTTTTGTGCAATAAATCTCGCTAACACGTGAGTCGTCACGTGAGAAAACTAGCCAGAAAAACGGATCCGGCGAAACTTGAGGGGTATATGGCGCCGGAGTCTATATAATATACCATTTTGTCCAAAGTCAAATAAAATATACCAGTCTGTCACCTAGTGTCTACAAAATATACCAATTTGACAATTTTACCTATAAAAAGATAAGCACATCAAATTCCCGCCCAAAATCAAAATCCCCCACCCCCACCCAAAAAAAAAAAGAATTTCCACCCAAAATCGAAATAAGAAGCCCTCCCCCCTTGTAATTCTCTTTCTAACTCCTTCCCTCCCTCCCTCTCTCTCTCTCTCTTAGTAACCCCTTTCCCCTCTCTCTCTCTCTCTCTGCGCCGCTGGCAATCGATCCTCAACGCCGTTGTCAATGGTGACGCCTCCGCCGTCGAATCCTTCGAGCGTGTCCTCAGCAACTCCCTCCGCAAGATTCCGTCGCAATCTCCGCCTCCCGATGAGATTCCGGCGTCGACCTCGTTGATCAAGGTCATTCGTCAGGCTCAGTCGTCTCAGAAGTCACGGGGTGGCACTTATCTCACCGTTGATCAGCTTATTCTTGGGCTTGTTGAGGATTCTCAGATTGGTGATTGCCTCAAGGAGGCTGGTATTAGTGTGTCAAGAGTTCGATCCGAGGTGGAGAAGCTTCAGGGTAAAGAAGGGAAGAAGGTTGAGTTGGCCTCTGGCGACATGAATTTCCAAGCATTGATAACTTACAGGAGAGATCTCGTCGAACAAGCAGGAAAGCTCGACCCAGTCATCGGCCGAGACGAGCAGATTCGGTGAGTAATCAGAATCCTTTCTTGTCGAACGAAGAACAACCCTGTCCTCATTGGCGAACCTGGTGTTAAGTTCTGTTCCTTATCTGATGAAATCGATGCTTCTGTCTGCAGCTCATCCTTGGATTAGAAGTTCTAGTCAGATTAAAGTGCCCCTTGATATTCTAATCTTCCGACTGGTGAAGTCCTACACGTGTTCTTCATCATTGCGCAAATCTGCTTTAAGGGTGCGTATTTATTGATATATTGGTTTCTTTATTGCTTTGCATCGCTCAGTTTCTGTAATGATATCTGTGGACACCTGAATTTAAGATATAGTTTTTCTTTATTGCTTTGCATCGCTCAGTTTCTGTAATGATATCTGTGGACACCTGAATTTAAGATATAGTTGTTGGTTTAAAGTAGTTCAAGTAGTTAGCTGATGAATTAGATTGCTGATCGAATTGACAGGTTTCTTGGCTATGGTCTTTACCATTGAATGACTAGATTTTTGTTATCACTATTTCTAAGTATACAGTTGTTGATGTATAATGTTTGTAGAAATAGTTGATAGTATATGAAAGGAGAATTATTTATATGAGATATTAATGAATGAAAAGCTTTCTTTTTGTCTCGCAGGCTCTGTCAAAGACATTGGCTGTTGACGAGCTAATTTATTTGAAGGAGCAGTTTGCACTATTGGAGCCAAATAAGAATGGATGCATTACCCTGGAAAACATTAAGATGGTTAGATATCCTTGTGATACATACTAATACTTCTCAATAAATTGCAATGCTAATTTTTTTCAATGCGGAAATTTCGGCAGCACCTCCGGTGCGCAAGGTGCACAACAGATAACTCCTTATTACTTGCTTACCAGGCCTTGATGAAAAATGTTACTGATGCAATGAAAGAATCCCGTATTCAGGACTTTCTCGTCTCGGTAATTTGATATTGTTCTATCCCACTTGAGTTTTTATTTTTGACCCTGTTATATTTTCCAACTGAAATTAAGAATGAAAACTTTGTTTTCTTCCATACCAGTTGAGTGCCCTTAAATACAGAAGGATGGATTTTGATGAATTCTGTGCAGCTGCACTAAGTGTACATCAGCTTGAAGGTCTACATAGATGGAGTGACATTTGCAGAAATTTCTACTTCCTGAACTGGTACTAGTGGAGTGACATTTGCAAAAATTTCAAATAATTGCAGTTTTAAGTCTCGGCCTGGAAATAGCTTCCAATTGCATGAACAAGTTGATGATTGGAAAGTCAATTATCTCTTAGGTTTGAGATATAAACTTAACAATAGTTGGGAGTAATTGTTTCAAGATAAAATATTAGCTAAAATGCAGGTTGTTACTGTTAAAAATGATGTGATAAATTTGACACTCAAGCTTCCTAACATTATGCAGGAAGGTTTATGTTGCAGAGCCGAGCGTTGCGGATACAATTAGGATTCAGGATCGGGCTCTTGTCGTTGCTGCTCAGCTCTCTAGCCGATATATCACTGGTTAGTTTCATCAACTTCAGATTTAATTGTTTATTTGCAGAGAGTTTTATATATTGTGGACTTGTTATATATAGTAATAAATAGCACATAAGGAGAAGCACATTAAAGGGAAGGTGTTAGAGAGACACAAGTAACAAATAGCACAACGAGCAAAATCTTATGATAATCATAGGTGCGCATTAGAAGGTTTTAGTTGGCAATACTAACTTTGTTGGATACAATTACAAAGGTCAGTTATTTTTCAAGTGATATTGGAATAATGGGAGATAAGTAACAAAGAGATTACTCGTAAACTTGTCTTTCTTATTATTATCTTCGATATTCTTCTTACATGTTCGATACATTGCTTATTCTAGGTGGCAGAAGTGCAGAAGCAGATTGAGAAAGTAAGCACACAATTGGACAAGCTTCAGAGTATTTTTGGATCTATGTCAAAAATTTATGATCGCTCTAGTATTTTGGATCTATGTCAACAATTTATGTATCGCTCTAGTATTTTGGTGAATGTATTTGTTCGCGGGAAAAACCGTTGCTTTCTTCATTAATGATTCCATTGTACACTCTTGTAATAGTCTATCGATTACAAAGATCCGGTCTTTTTATAAGATCCGGTTACAACGAAAATCAAATTGAAAAGAAATGAAAATTACAACTTTGTTTCCTTGTTTGTCGAACGAATCGCGAGCTCCTGTTTTGCGGTCGCTCGCTTTTGTGGGTTCTTTGCCTGCGCCGGGGTTGTTTGCCGTGGACCACCGCGCGATCTAGATCCGGTCGGATCTACGCAGTACAACGGGTATTATTTCACCAAGGAAATAATAGCCGGGGAGGATTGTTTCACTAAGGAAACAATCGTCCAAGTCTCGGGATCTAAGACCAAGCTTAGATCCGGAGTGTAGCAACGTAGATCTGAGATCCGGTCCTCTCGAACTCCTGCCTTATTTGGCGTTGATGATCGTCGAGCACCAGATCTGGATGTGCAAGTCCTCGAAGTCCCAAAGCTTGAAATCTGTTAATCTGAGCGTGATCACAGCGGCTTCGCCTCTCCAAAATTTCCAACCCTCTCAACATGGAACAATGCGGGGTGGCTTATTTATAGGCTTACCCTCCACTGTGCCTCTGGCACAGTGGTGCGCCGGCCACCAGTGGTCGGCGGCCACGAGCCACCAATAGTGGCTTCGGCCGGGCCACCTTGGTGGCCGGCACGAGCCACCTCTGGTGGCTCGGTGTGGCGAAGCACCAGTGCCGCGACGCCACTAAGGTCGGCTCCGGCCACCGAGCCACCTATAGGTGGCTCGCCACGAGCCCACCATGTGGTGCTCGGCCACCGAGCCACCATGGCTGGTGGCATCGGTGGTGCGCCAGCCACCTATAGGTGGCTCTCGCCCACCGCAGCCACCACCTGGTGGCTTCGGTGGTGCGCCGAGCCACCTGTGGTGGCCGCCGACCACCACAAGTGGCCGGCGCTACGCAGCCACCTAGGTGGCTCGGCCACCGAGCACACTTGGGGCTCGGCCACGAGCCTCCTGGTGGCTCGGTAGCCGACCCTCCAGTGTTTGTCGTTTTGCCTCTTTGTGCCCTTCCCGTGGGCGGGGGGGGCGATTCTGCAGTGTGATAGCGTTCGGCATTCGAATTTGCGATCTGATTGCAGTAAATTCCGGATCCCGATGGTAGACAGTAAATCCGCTTCTGAGTTGTGAGTCCGAAACGATCTTGATTCGATCGTCATTCTGTCCGCAGTAGGGCTTTGCGTTGGATGACTCGTTGACTCCTCCAACCTTTGGCCTTGATTCCACAACATGTATGGATCATTCCGTCGCTTTGATGCGATTAGTCAATCTCGTCGCCTCGGTTGGTTGTCGGGTTTGTGCGAGCGGGATAAAAGGCGACCTAATAAGCAATTTTATATGCCTACAGTACCCCCTCAAAGTTATTTCAGTCTCGTTCTTTATAGAGAGTCCTGGAATACTTTTGGATATGCATGTCCAACCTTCAGTCGCGTGTAATGCGACCTTGGAATGACTTGTGTTCTTGATTCTTCAAATCCTTCAGGCCTATTCGATGCTTTTGTCGCAATGTCCTTTAAGGTTTCCGTGCTGCATTTATTGTTCTACCGTTTGTCCGGAATTTTAACATTGAAGTCGATTCTCCTGATTTGTGAATCTTCAGCTCATAGAATTGACCATCGATGCTCTGGCGCTCAGTTTTATGCTGCAACGCTTGTCCGGCGTTTGTGTGCTGAGTTTCCTAAGAATATTTTTAGAAAAATCTCTCCAGAGAACTTCTCAACCAAAAATTTTTAGGGAACAGTGATATAACCATATATTATGGAGTTAAGAAGCAGTTTATTACTCGTTATACTTCGGGACAAAAGCAAGACAGTATACTTTAAGAAAGCAGTTTATACTCGTATACTTTTCGGGAGTAGAGTAAGAAGCAGTTTTACTCGTATACTTTTCGCAGTATGACTTTTCATTGCCAAAGCATTGATAGGCGTTGACGGAGGGTACGTGTCCGGCGTTGACCTTAGGATTTTGGACGTCGGACGTGGAAAATTTTTGCTTTTGGCGGGGCCAAAAAAACGCATTGACTGGCCGTGACCTAGCGTTATGCGTTGACGGCCGTTAACCCTAGGTTTCGATTTTTGCTCGCAACGTCGTTGACTGGCGTGACCTAAGTTACGCGTTATCCGACACGTCTGACCCTGGGGTTTGACCGCGTACGTGACCTTTTGATCGCCCAACGCATTGACTGCAGTTGACTAAGGCTTACGCGTGTCTGGCGTAGAACCTTAGGTTGTGAACGTTCGTATGTTGCCTCAGGTCTACTGAGACCAACTAAAGAAGCTGTGAGTCATGTGGCTTTCGATATTTATAGGATCTTTTGGCAAATCCTCAGCCATCAACGCCGGTTTGATGCCTCCTTTACCGACGACCGCTGTGAGTCGGCGCTAGCATGCGGATTGTTTAAGTTCCGTTCCCGCATGTGACGGTACGCCTAAAAGAGTTAACCCTTTTTTTAGTGCCCTACGATATTGAATACGTAACTTCGTCTTTTCTCCCTGCTTTGAAAAGACCTAAACAGCAAGTGTAATCAGACGTTGACTTAGGATTTTTGGCAATCCTCAGCCTTCAACGGATTATGACAGCTTTTACCGATTACGCTTTGAATCGGCTACATGCGGATTGTTTAAGTCCGTTTCCGCATGTGGACTTATGCTAAAGAATGAACTCCTTAGACTGATGCCTACCGATTCGAATACGCTAGACTTCGTCTTTTCTCACGGATAGTACTACGGCCGACGCGTGTTAGGCTGTTGACTTTAGGATTTTGGACTAACCCAAGCTTTAACGCCGATTTGATTAGCCTTGCGACTTACCTTTCGAGTCGGCCTAGTCGGGCTAGCATGCGGTTTGACGAATCCGTTTCCGATGCTACGTTGTGCTATGGAGAGCTGAAATTCTCTCTAGACTTGGTAGTTGCTATGATGTTGAATACATAGGCGTTCGCCATTGTTACGGGAATAGGCTACCTGGCAACGTTATTAAGACGTGACTTATCCCTATTAGCGCTTCGGTATGAGATACCCAGATAGACTCTGGTCGTTCTTTTCAATCGCCGTAAGAAGACTAAAACCGCCGAACACGTGTTAGCGTGTCGACATATCCTTTCTTTACGATTCAGGATGACATTCCCCATGCGTTGTAACGGCCCATGGATTTTGATGTTACTAATAACAACCTGCCACAATTTGAATATGTGGACGATATTCTTTTCTACCGTTAAGAATCTAACGGCAGCGCCGGGTTAGCGCAGACTTCTATCCTGCTAGTTTCAGGATAAGAATACCCCAGACAACTCTGCGTGTCTTTTTGTACGGAAAAAGGACTAAACGCAACGCTGTGAGGCGTTTGACTATCCCTACTACGGATTCGGCATAAAAATTCCCTGCTACCTGTGAAGCCACGATTTTAGAGGGTGAAAAAAGGTGGTGCTTCTCTTGGCAAAGACGAACCCCCGAAATGGAGAGGAAGAATTTTTATATTCTATCTCCCGACAAGTGAAGCAGACAGATTTTATATCTATCTTCAACTGGAAAGGCGAGACCGAGGTGATCTCCACCTCAGAATCCAGAAAGGTGACAACTGAGGGGGATCTCCACTCGCAGAAATCGAAAAGATTCGGATAACCCTAACTGTCGGAAGGTTGTTACCGAAACAAAGATGGAAGTTTGTTTATCGATTGGAGTGAATGGCGGTTTTGCGTCCTAACTGTAGCGCCAAGGTTGAACCAAGCAGGAGTTGAGATGACCCTAACTGTTTAGGAAGTTGATCACTCATTGAAAGTGCGACCTCTCGTTCATGGAGAATCGAGGCAGGGGATTTGGACTGTAGTCCTAACTGTATAAGGTTGACCAAGTGGTGTTTGAGACAATCCTAACTGAGGAAGGTTTGATCGCTCATTTGGACCTCTCGTTCATGGGGGAATCGAGAGCGCGGATTTGACCTGGTGGTCCTAACTGTAAGAAGGTATTGACCAAGGGCGTGTTTTGAGACAATCTAACTGTAGAAGGTTTTGATCGCTCATTGTGACTCTCGGTCCGATGGGCGGCAATCTGAGAGCGGGATTTTGACTGTGGTCCTAACTTGTAAGAAGGCTTTTGACCAAAGGGGTGTTTTGAGCAATCCTAACGTAGAAGCGTTTGATCCGTCAATTTGTGGACCTCTCTTCATTAGGGGGAATCGAGCAGGGATTTGACTGTGGTCCTAACTGTAAGAAAGTTTTGACCCAAAGTGGTACTTTACGTCCAGACTCTAACAGAGAGAGTGTGAGTGCATAGACATTGTAGAATGGGAGTTCTTTATTCATTACATTGTTGTGGTTTTGCGGAACTTCCCATTACAAAATCGGATCCACCCAGTTTCCTCTGCCCGCGGAACTGGTTCGACATTAGTATTAGTTAACTAACCGGGTTATCCTTAAGAATATAGCTTAATATTACTCCAGGAACTTCCGTCAAAAGTGGGCGAAACAGTTTAGAGCTCATGATACCTATTGCGAGTATCAGGAGTAGTGTAACTCTTATACCGTCGGAGGATTGAGAAACAGCTTTATACCGTATACCTTTGAGTTGTTGAAAACATTATACTCGTGTATCTTGGAGTGTCAGGAAGCAGTTTATACTCTTATACGTCGGAGTTGTGCCCATTCTCAATTGGCTACCTCAGCGTTTTATGACGCCGGCTTTCAACCAAGGTCTGAATGCTATTCTTGCAGAAGCAAAGCAATCCTTGGTGATGACACGACTCCTGTTCGTATGCACCAATAATTTGCGTCCGTGAGTGTTGCTCAGCTTCCTCCTGATTTTGTATAGTGGCGTTAGCTTGCATCTTGTTACCCCTTCAAGGAGGGATCGAAGATGGCTGGAACGTCTTCGTCCCTTGAAAGAGCTAACTCTCTTTTGGTAGTCTCGGACCCGAAGTCTTTGCTTGCTCCTTCGGCATTGCTGTGTGATGCTTGATTAGCCACCAACCAGCAGCTGCAGGTGCTTGCCCTTACCACGAGAGCGAAATTGAGTCCAGCGGATTAACGTCGCTTTGGTGTCCCTCTCGGGCTTCTTCCTTCTAAGGAATCGCTTCAGGGCCTGCTTCCCTCGACTTTCAGATCCTTCAAGTGTCAGACGGTGCTGTCCGCATTGGTCCAAATACGTCTAGGACAGATCTATTATGGCAAGTCTGGAGTAATGAATTCCTCCTGGTGATGTGGGTCCCGCAATGCATCGCCATTGTTCCGGAACGCTTTTGACGAACCGGTGTCGACTAACTCCCCGCGTCTTTCTACTTCTCATGCGAGCAACGAATCCCGATAGAATATCCGGTGTCATCATCAAAGAAGATTGGCCAGCAAACTTGGTCTCCAGTGTGCATCCCAGCTGTTCACGCTTCCTAGCTTGAGGCGGCGGTACAATCGAAGGGCTCGCGAAGCAGTTCGAATGAATGACCGCACACAGAGGCGTCATTTGCCGGAAATCATACCCAGGTGCGATTTTGAAATAAAATCAAATCTGAGTCGGGGAACGCCTTCCCATGAACGGCACAACTTCTCTCCGCCCCGTAGTTAATCAGGACTGAACTTCGCCGGATAGGGGATCGATTGCCATTCTCGTGGGTATGGAACAGGGAATCCTGTTTTTTGCGTTCCTGAGCGCGATCAATGTGTTGATTGTCTCTTCGAGTCTTTGATCTTCAGTTTCGTCCGGTTTCTTCGCCAAGCACCGCCCGCTCGTTTGACGGCGAGGATCATTGATTACGGCAGTTTGTAATCCTCATCTTTCCAGATTAACGCGGGTTACGACGCATTCTGCTCGGCCTTGTTGGTTCGCCAAATGCTTGGAATTTGCTTGGTCATGCAATTATCTCTCATCTGCTGGGCATGGCATCTTCCATCTCAAATTTTGAAACTTTCTTTCTGCTTAGCCCAAAGCGTATTAAAAGCATCTTTGCCATTTCTTCCGCGCTTCATCATAAATGAACTCGCGGGTTGTCCTTCGCTGTAACACTGTTGTATTGGTCCGACGCGACAGCAAGCAGGAATTCCGATGTCTTCACTTCCTGAGGCAATGCTTGTCGAATCCCCTACCATAAGTTCGCTCGAGTGCGATGGCTCCGGACTGCAAGACAGCGGTTACACCCCGGACGCTTCCAAAACGACTTGAGATCAATCTTTTCGGATGTCTCTTTGCTGCGTCCATGTTGGCGGTGACCCTCGAATCTCCGTGTCCTTTAACCGCCGTCTTCTTTGTCGAAACACGCCTATGCCCTTGGTTTTGGCGTTTCGGTATACAGGCCTTCAGAACACTGAGCAATTCTCCTTGGACTACCTTGATGCAGTTGCAGCTCAGCACAGTACCGCCCGAATGAGCTTGAACAAGGGCAGCTGAGCTTTGCTAAGCCCTCTCAGAACTTCTCGTTCTATGGCTTTGTTGCGTACCCCCGATGCTAAGATAGTACAGCTCGTTCCGTTTGAAAGTCAGAGCAACCTATCGTGTGTTGCGCACGGCATTTCTCAGGTGTATAACTGTAATCATCATCAGAGATCGATAACGTTTCCCATCTGAGGGAGAATTGCCTTCCTTGGACTTTCAAGAAGTCACGGCCCTGAAGACATTGCCTTTTGGGCGTGAATTCTCAGCGGGGGCTCCTGAACTTCAATGCCGCAAAGTAGTAGCCCTTGGGGCGACCCCCCAAGCATGCTGCGTTGTTTGGGCTTTTGCGTTACGTGGTGTCCAACACGTTCTTGATTGGAGCTTTGCTTCGCTCCTCGCGGAAGTGGACCGAGGCGCTCCAAGATACTTCTCCTTCGGGAGGATTCTGCATGATCTCCGGCGGAAGTTAGCTATGCGGAATCTGGCGGCTTAGCTTGTTAGGGCCGAGGTTGAACTTGTTGGAGGCTTGGGCAAAGGTTGCTCCTTAGCCTGAATTGCCGCTTCAGACTTTGCCTCCAAACTTTGGGCACACCAGATCTGGTGCGGCTTCTTTGTCTACCTCTGCTTTGCCAACTTTCTACGGCTTCTTCGGCTTGAGCCCGTGCCTGCGCTGATAGTGCCGCGCGTTTTGCGGATGCTGTCTATTCCAGCGTCGAACGATTCCGTTTGACACGGATCATCCATTGTTGGCGGCTTGGAAGAGGTGCGTTCATGCTGTTTGTTGAGCTGTTTGCCCTCTTTTGTTCTTCAGATCCGTGTTGCTAGCGATCCCGTCAACGGGACTCCCATGGCCTTTTGCGAATCGTTTCGGTAGCAAGCGTTGACGTTGCTATTGGCGGCGCTCTTCTTCGTAGAGAGAGTGCACCACGCCCCCTTGCCGCAGAGAAGGTTGGCAGAGCCAGAGATCTGACGCTGTTGAATACTCGAGGAATCTCACCCGATTGCGACTTTGGATCAAACGGGCGCAGATCTTCGTTTGGTGGCGCTTCGACTTCTTCAAACCAACGAGTTTTTTTTTTGGGAGGAGAACTTGGACTTCTTGGACTGGCGGGGGAGTAGACTGGACGAGGATGAAAGGTACTCTCGAACTTGCGTCTGATCGAACTCGCTATTCGACCTCCTCCACGACCGGGATCTGAGATCTGCGGCTGCGACGCTCCGATCTCGTCGGCGAGTTCCGGTGGCTCCCACTGTTCGGTCGCCAGCTATGTTCGCGGAGAAAAACCGTTGCTTTCTTCATTAATGATTCCATTGTACACTCTTGTAATAGTCTATCATTACAAAGATCCGGTCTTTTTATAGATCCGTTACAACCGAAAATCAAATTGAAAAAAAATGAAAATTACAACTTTGTTTCCTTGCTTTGTCGAACGAATCCGCGAGCTCCTGTGTTTGCGGTCGCTCGATTTTGTGGGTTCTTTGCCTGCGCCGGGGTTGTTGCCTGGCCCACGCCGCGATCTAGATCCGGTTCGGATCTACGCCAGCTACAACGGTATTATTTCACAAGGAAATAATAGCGGGGAGATTGTTTCACTAAGGAAACAATCGTCCAAGTCTCGGGATCTAAGACAAGCTTAATCCGGAGTGTAGCCAACGTAGATCTGAGATCCCTCCTCTCTAACTCCTGCCCTTATTTGGCGTGCATGATCGTCGAGCACCAGCAGCTGGATGTGTCAAGCTCCTCGAAAGTCCAAAGCTTGAATCTTGCTTAGTTTCTGAGTTCTTGAGTTCAGCAGAGGCTTCGCCTCCCAAAATTTCACCCTCTCAAGATGAACAAGGGGGTGGCCTATTTATAGGCTACCCTCACTGTGCCTTGGGCACAGTGTGGCCGGCCACCTAGGTGGCTCGGCGGCCACCGAGCCACCAATAGGTGGCTCGGCCACCGAGCCACCACCTGGTGGCTCGGTGGTGGCCGAGCCACCTTGGTGGCCGCCGAGCCACCAAGGAGGTGGCTCGGCCTCCGAGCCACCATTTGGTGGCTCGGAGGTGGCCGAGCCACCCCAAGGTGGCTCGGCCACCGAGCCACCTAGGTGGCTCGGCCGAGCCACCACTTGGTGGCTCGGCCACCGAGCCTCCTTGGTGGCTCGGTGAGCCGACCTCCAGGGGTTTGTCGTTTTGCCTCTTTGTGCCCGTCTTCCGGTTCTGTAGTTGATAGGTTCGGATTCGATTTGCTGATCTGATTTGGCAGTAAATTCGGATCCCGATTAGGCAGTAAATCCGCTTCTGAGTTGGAGTCCGAAACCGATCTTGATTCGATCGTCATTCGTCCGAGTATGCCTTTGGTTGGATGACTCGTTGACTCCTCGAACCTTTGGCTTGATTCCACACGTGTATGGATGCATTCCGTCGCTTGATGCGATTAGTCAATCTCGTCGCCTCGTTGGTTTGTCGGTTTGTGCCGAGCTGGATAAAAGGGACCTATAAGCAATTTTATATGCCTACAGTATTATTTGAATATAATTGAAATTGATATTGGAATGTAATTAGATTGTGTTGAGTATAATTGGATATGAATATGATTTGGTGTTGTGCTATAATGTGTGCATGTGATATTATATGCCATGCGAAGTAGGTTCTGCATAAAAAAAAACTACTCTAGCATCCTAGACGGAAAATTTTGTCTACGATGCTATCCTAGATGGAATTTTCCGTCTAGGATGTATCATAGACGGAATTTCCATCTAGGATATATACATCCTAGACGGAAAATTCCGTCTAGGATAACCCTAGATGGTTGTTTTTCCGTCTAGGATGTAATCTAGACGGTATTTTATTCCGCCTAGAATACATTTCCGTCTAGGATACTATCATAGACGGAAATTCTGTCTACGATGATGTATTCTCGACGGAAACAAACTAGACCATTATTCTAGATGGAATTCCGTCTAGGTTAACTATCCTCGACGGAAATCAAGCTATCCTAGACGGAAAATTACGTCAAGGATGCTTGATTTTTTACTATTTAATAAATAGAAATTTAAAGAAGAAAAATAGAAAGAGAAATAAGGAATTTGAAAGTTGAAGGAGGAAGGGAAATGAAGGATTGAAGTTATTGAAGGTTGAAGATGATAACTTGGTTTGCTTTTGGAATTTGAGGGATAATCTCTATTCTTTAGTCAATAGTCGGAGACAACTTGTTTTTTTAAGGAAATTGGATTTGCTCACGTGGGCAGGTCCCAGAAAGAAATGAGCAACTCAGAATTGGCGAAAGGAAATAGAATTTCATTATAAGGTATTAGTCTATTGTTTGAGAATTTAAAGCCAATGGGAATTGTGGTCGGTTCGTTGAAGTCAGGTTGAAATTTTTTGAACCTGACCTGAACAGTACAAACTATGAAACGGAACCGAAAAATAACATATCGGACAGGTCGGTTGGTATATTCAGGTTACACCTGCTCAGCCCTACATAAATCTGCGAAGGTCTTCGTTAATAGTATATTTAAACACACATGCATATAAATGATTTGTTACACTTACTGAATACCTTTTTGTTAATAGTATAGTTTACATACCTATATTCATTATGGATTACTGGCCAATTTGGGATTATCTGATCTTATAATAAGAAGTTTTGTTTTTCATATCTTGTCTTTTATTTGCTTTCCCGTAGAATCAGATCTAATTTCTTCAGGTTGATTCGTTCTGCTTTGCTAATAATAGGCCTTGAGCTTTTTACTGGTCGTTTGAAGTATCAAATCAATATCGTAAACTATGAGATGAGAGGATGAGAGGGGCAATTGGTTCACTGGGACTGCGCCTGAATTAACGATAGTTTTTTTAACAGGTATCATCATCATCATCTCAAGAAAGTCCCGCAAAGTAAGCGAAGAACAAGAAACAATGAACTCGCAAATGTTTACAAAGCCTCCAAAATACATGCGTCAGATATTAATCCATCCAAAAATTTAGCCAAGTATTGGAGGAAGTTTGATAAAATCCAACACAAGCAAATAGGCAGCAGCAACACGCTTTTAATGGAATGATTTCGCTTGTAAGTATGTATACTCGAAATTCATCACAAAGTGGTAATAAAAAGAAAAAGATTAATTTAATGAGAGATGGAAGATAGCATCATGTCATTTACACATGCTTAGTCCCGGCCGTGTTCTAACCCCCACTTCCCCCACTTGCTCTCAATCAAAAGCAAGCATCCAACAGGCAGCAACAGCATAGGGCTGCCAAACTGCAAATTGATCCAAAAAATTCAGTCTTATTCCCTTGTTTTGGCTTTTTAACCCAAAAAAAAAAAAAAAAAAAACAGAAAAAACCCATAATTTTTCATCATCATCAAACGTCAACACCGAGAGAGATATTGAGACCGAGCTCAAGAAAACTCACCATCCTTGCATGAATGATGGCCCATTGCTCTGCTGTTGTTGCTGAGGCGGCGGATGGACATACTGAGGAGGACCCTGCGGCATGTATCCCTGACCAGGTGGTGGATAACCGTGCTGAGGAAGCGGGTAGGCGTGCAGGCGGGTAACCGCTTTGTTGCGGTGGGTGTCCTGGCGCATACCCTTGCGGTGGATATCCTGGCGGAGGGCATGCATCCTTGCTGTATCCCTCTGGTGGGTACCCTATAGCCAATCAACAATCCATAGATCTGGTTGGAAAATGATAAAAAAAAAAATCTAACCCTAGAAACAAAAAGAAGGGAAGGAAGAATGGTGATTACCTTGAGGTGGAGGGACGCCGAGGGGTGGTGGAGGGGGGTGGTGGTGGTGGTCGTGATTCATGACTTAGACTTAGAGAGAGAGAGAGAGAGAGAGAGAGAGAGAGAGGAGAAATTGGCGGAGGAGAAAATTGGAGAAGAAGATGGGTGGTTTTTGGGAGAAAAGTATGCGGGAGGGATTTGTTTTATAGAGAGGAAAACGGAAAAACGTATGAATGGGTAGGCGGGTATATTACAAGGTTGAAGTTTGGTGGCGCTGAAGACACGGACTGCTTGCTAACGGGAGATAATGTGTTATTTTAAAATTCGAATTCTAATGGCTTTTGCAAATAGTGTCCCAGTTAATGTTTATGTGAAATATTTACTAAACCTATATTGAAAATAAAACTAAAGTGCCGTCTATATCCATGTCATTTTTTAGTTATACTAGGTTTTATACACGTGTAATGCATATGGTTAAATAACATGATTAAGTATATTTGGCTTATTTTCTAACTAAAATTTATTCCTCAGTTCAACTTTAATAATTTATGCTCACTTTTGTCTCTAAACTTTAATATTGCGATTAGTTATTGTCTTTGATGTTTGTTTAAATGAGCTACACTCAATTTAAAATTTTATTTTAATATTTGAATTGATAGAAAACAAATATAATTTAAAGCTAATTTGAATTTTCATATTATTTTGACTGACATGAAACCAAGTTTTACTTGAGAAAGTATAATGTTGCAAAAGTAAAAAATATTAAAACAGTGTTATACAAGGAAGATGAATATTTAAAACAAATAAGGCAAAATAATTGCTTAAAAGCATATGCTAAAACGATACAAAAGAGAATATAAAGTTTGCTCCTAATCATTAATAGACTTCATAAAAATTATAAATTAAAGATTAATGCTAACTCTAGTATACTTTAATATGATAAAAGCATTTGCAAAGCATATAAAAGTACTGAAAAAACTCATGAAACTCTCTTCTAAATATTTCCAAAATTACTCAAAATAATTAAATTATTCTATAAAATATTTACAAAATATTATCTTTTATTCCTTCTATTTTATTTTTTTACTGAGCTAATATCAGTCCTTCCTCACCTTTATCTTTTTCCCGGACAATTCTAGAGTAGTATCTTCATCATGTACTCGATTGTGATATCAGGCTAGAGTTGTACTTTTTGTGCTGTTATCGTTCCTGGGCTCATTAATCTTTATCTTGTTATTTAACTTCACAAAGAAGTCAAATATATTTTTTATGTTCAACACAAACTTCTTAAAATATAGATTTTGATTTTTTTCAATTAGAATAAATATTAATTTCATATATATAAATTTCTTTGTGTTTTTAATTTATTACTTAAATAAGATTAGGAGTTACCTCTTGTTTTCTACAATGAATGTTTCTAATGTGCATCAAATAAGAGTTTCTGTTATGTCAATAATATTATATTTGCTCTATGCTTGTTATCCAATAAGAGTTTATAATATCACTACAACAAATTGCACTTTTTTCGACGCTTATTCATGACGCATGGTTAAATACGTCAGCAAAAACTATGTTTTTCCCGACGATTTTAGTTAGCGTCGGCAATAAATATATTTTCCCCCATGTTTATAATTAGTATCGCTAAAAGTGTATATTATTTGTGACGTTTTAACTTAGCATTGGTAAAAGTGTATGGATTTCCCAACGTTTTTTCATTTTCGTCGGCAAAAGTATAGCTTTTAGTGATGTAAAAATATTCTTCGTAAAAAAAACACATTTGACGACGCACGTTAGTGTCGGCAAAAGTGTAGCTCTTAGCGACGAACAATTTTGTGTCACTAAAAATAAACACTTTTGACGACGCTATATTGCATCGTCAAAAGTATAGCTTTTAGCGACGTCAAACTATTGTGTCGCCACAAGTAAACAGAGAATCTCCATGTCGAAGCTCGCTGCCCTAGCAATCCTCCTCCTCTTCTCAATCGCCGAGATCTCTCTCTCCTCCGCCAAGAAACCGTCGGCCGCCGCCGCTCGAAGAGAAGACATCCCCTTTATACGATGCCAGGTCTGCCACAAGATCGCGGAGTAGATTTACAATCAAGTTGAGAAGAAACAAGCTCAGATATCACCTAAAAAGGTTAACTATTTGTTGTTTGGTTTCGGTTCTGTTGAAATTGGTGGTTTGATTTGGGGATTAGGTTTCATAGTACCGGATTATTAAGATTGCAGAGAATGTTTGTAATTTGAAGAAGGAAGAGACGGATTGGATTCTGCAGATTGATATTGTTGAGAAAGGGGACAAATTGGAGGTAAAATCAACTGCTTTTTTTAATACAAAATTGTACATTTTCTTTTGCATATTTATAGCGATTCTTTGAAATTATCCTTTTTTTCACATGACAATGCTCGTGTGTAGTAATTAAATTTCCTTTGCAGCTTGTTGAACAAGGTACCGAAGGGCTATGCAACTCAGAGTGTAAGACTATCATATCGAGCGCGCATGTCTAGAGGTTAGTAATTACTTTTCTGTTTCACATATATATGAATCAATGGCACAAAATATTGCTTTCAAAATTGATCTATTTTCTGGTTTTTTATTGGTAATTATCTAGTTATATTTTGGGCGATGTTGTAAATGTTTTGATCGCTTTGTAGTTGACACTTGTTAAGATATCTATTAGTATTGAGTCTGGTGAAATGTTTAGGAACATGCAGTTATAGCACAGGTTGGTGATTGTTGCACGTGCACATGATCAGGAGGCAGAGGCAGGAGTTTATAATGTATTTGTATCATACATGTATTAAACAGAGTAAAATGGTTTAAAAACGACAAATCTACCTAACATTTTAAATAGATGCATCAATTGGTGACGATTGATGGGGTGATGTATTGATGTTTTTATCTTTTAATAAAATTTTCTATGATATTTTTGTGTCTTGGGTGATGAAACAACTTGATGCATTGAGTTTGTCTTGCGATTAAAAATTTATTAAAATTTCACTTAGCAGTGGGCGACTAAGGAGGGACCATTCAAGGTAGATATCATATTTTTTTCTATGTCGTCTTTGTGCTTAAGAAAACATTAGGTTACTGAAAGTAATATGAGCAACAAGCGCGAAAAAACTTTGTGATGGGAATACCCTTCTATTTGAGTGGGAGAATTTATGTGAGATTGGTAAGCAATACTACCTTGTTTTGAAAAAAAAACTTTGTGATGGGAATACCCTTCTATTTGAGTGGAGAATTTATGTGAGATGGGAATACAGTTTATATGGCTGTATTTCAGTGTATCAAGAGAAAAAAAAACCAACTTTAGTACAAAGATTAATTTAGCTGTACATTATTTCATTATCAAAACTTTTCTTTGCAAGTGCATGTTGCCTGCTGAGTGGTCGCAATCATTTTCATCAAGGCTCAGTAAACTGAAAAGTTGTTAAAAAGTTAACTGCACAGAATGTCATAGACGACACTGTTTGCTTTCAATAATAAGTAGGATATGTGCAATATTATTGTAAGATCAATACGTGAAAATTTTCAGTTCCATACATATAGCCGGTTAGAATCATAAGTTTTTTTCTTGTTTATGAGATGTCACATTTTTTTGCTGCAGATCATCGGATACTCGGATACAGATGTTGCTGAATTTGTATATAAACACCATCCTTCTGTGGATAAATTGGTGAATGTCCTGCGTAATGACCTTTTTGATGCATGCTCCAAAAGCCCACCACCTGTTCCTAAGGTATTGCACTCATATATTTCTGATAGTAATGAGTTGTTTATGATGTGCTTGCAGTGATTGGTGTTTGATATGATCTAGGAGCAGAGTAAATAATACTCAGGCACCCTTGTTTATTGAACACACTCCAATCAACCTGAGGACCTATTTTAGAAATTGTTAGCATTTGTTCTTTTGTCTTGGCTTGTATTCAGCAGACGTTGCAGTTCCCCTTTCAAATATGCACTAATGAATTAGTGTCAATATTGGTTAGTTGTTACACAGCTTGATTGTTTTAATTGGACTGTTACATGTGGTTACTATATAGTATCTGTAAGATTTAGGCTATAATATTTATCTTATGTTTACATTTCTTGCATGCTAAATAGAAATTCTGACAGACTTACTTATTCCTCCCGTTCCCATACAACTTAGGAATTTCAAGATCCGAGATTCCCCTCTTCTAGGTAATAACTTCAATTCATGATTGTAGGCATGGCACATTTATTTTGGTATCTGTTTATGTACAGAATCTGATGTACTAGAATTAGTTAACATGTTTTGCTGTTCTTAGGGCATCTCCAACCCTTTGCCTCAAAATGGTGCAAATTTTGCACCAAAATGGTGCAAAAGTCACATCTAACAGTAATTCATCTCCAACCCATTGCACCATTTTTTGCACCAAAAAGGAATATTCTCAGTATCTTTCTTTTTATCTACTTTTATATGATTATTTTTTATTCCCTATATTTTTAACTATTTCAACAATTAACCCCACATATCAAATTTTATTTTTTCACATATTTTCCAAACAAAATGATTTATTATTTAAAAATTAAACTAATAAAACAATAAAATATTATTTTATTAATTAAAATAACTTGATTGCTAAAATATTATATTTTTATTATTGATATTGCCAAAATATTACATTCAAGAACACAACAGGAAATAAAATACAAGGAAATAATTAAACATTAACAACAATGTAAAAATTACAAATTTAGTATGCACTTAACTATCTGAATTAGTGTATTCCTCCCATAGATGATCTATCAATGCATTACGAAGCGCAATATGGGCATCTTTATCCTTGATTTTTCCGTAACGTGCAATAAATTGAGTAAATCTTGTAGTTTCATCTGCTACCATATCAACTTCTGGTGTTGGTGCTTCCCTCACTTCTTGAATTGGTGCATAAAGATCACGTTCATCCTCGATTATCATATTGTGCATAATAATGCATGCAGTCATTATGTCATGTAATACATGTTTTTTCCAAAAACGTGCTGATCCTGCCACGATTGCAAATCGTGATTGGAGAACTCCGAACGCACGTTCTACATCTTTTCTACATGCTTCCTGTTTCATGGCAAAATATTTTTTCTTCCTACCTTGTGGCTGTTGGATTGTTTGTACAATAGTAGCCCATTTCGGATATATACCATCAGCTAAATAATAACCCATATTATACTCTTTTCCTTGAATAACATAGTGAGCGGGAGGAGCAATACCTTGAGCTAGGTTAGAGAAAAGATTAGATGACTCCAGCACATTGATATCATTATTGGTGCCTGGCATACCAAAATATGCGTGCCATATCCAAAGATCATAATCTGCCACAGCTTCGAGGATAATAGTTGGTGACCCACTACGTCCTGTGTATTGCCCAGACCATGCTGTTGGACAATTTTTCCATTTCCAATGCATACAATCAAGACTTCCTAACATTCCTGGAAAACCACGTTTTTTTCCAATATAGAGTAGCCTAGCAATATCGTTAGCGTTAGGTGTTCGTAGATACCGCTCTGCGAATATTTCCACCATAGCACGACAAAATTTTGTCATACTTTCAATTGCTGTTGACTCACCTATTTTAACGTATTCGTCCGTAGCATCAGCTGGTAGACCGTATGCCAACATGCGAAAAACAGCTGTTACTTTCTGTAACGGTGATAATCCCATTCTACCAAGTCCATCACTTCGTTGTTGGAAGTAATAGTCATGATCTTTCACTGCATCAACAATACGAAGGAACAAACTTCTTGACATCCGATATCGACGACGAAACATATCTTCTCCAAAACGTGGATTATCGGCAAAGTAATCTATGACCAAATTCTGATGCGCATTTTCTCGATCGCGGTTGATCACTGCATGACCAGGAATCGAGCCACCATGGATCGGTTGGTAGTTGTGTTGACGTAAATTGTTAACGAGGATCATGTTGTTGTTGATGTACTCACAAATTACTTCTTCGGTTTCATCAATCTCTGCAATGATATTGGACAGAAAATTATCATCATCCGAAGATGAAGATGATGATAAGTATGATGGACCTCCAACATCGAAATTCATTTTTGAAGTAAGAAAAGAATGACTGAAGTATGCAGAAATGGAGAATAATAATTTTAACACAACAATGAGTAATTGTGTGGATGTACCTAATCTAGTATGCTATTTATAAAACTTTGCTTAGCTGTATACATTGAACAATGTGTAAAGTTGAGCTGATTTTAGGAAATGCTTTCCAGCTGTTATCAATTTGTCACAAAATTCAAATTTGCTTTTAGCTGTATACGTTGGATAATGTGTAAAGCTGACCTGATTTCAAAAATTGATTCCCACTCGTACAAAGCTTTCACACAATTCAAGGAGAGCTGAGCTGTGTATACGTTGGACAATGTGTAAAGCTGACCTGATTTTAAAAATTGATTCCCACTCGTACAAAGCTTTCACACAATTCAAGGAGAGCTGAGCTGTGTATACGTTGGACAATGTGTAAAGCTGATCTGATTTCAAAAATTGATTCCGACTCGTACAAAGCTTTCACACAATTCAAGGAGAGCTGAGCTGTGTATACGTTAGACAATGTATAAAGCTGACCTGATTTCAAAAATTGATTCCCACTCGTACAAAGCTTTCACACAATTCAAGGAGAGCTGAGCTTTGTATACGTTGGACAATGTGTAAAGCTGACCTGATTTCAAAAATTGATTCCCACCGACAACGTTGGATAATGTGTAAAGCTGATCAGTTTGTACAAAATGATTCAATTTCAAATGTTGACCACCGACAAATTCAAACCAACCGCAAATTCAAATTCAAATTCAAATTCAAATTCAAACAAAAAAAACAAATTTGGATTGGCTATAAATAACATTCACGGTTTCTACTTCAAGCCACCCAATTCGAAGTATTTCTTCAAAGTATTTCTGATCTCCAAACCAACCGCTTTTTACAAAAAAATGTCTGTTCGATCAACTGGGTACACGGTTACTGAAGATGTGCTCCTTTGTCAAGTATTCTTGGATATTTCTCAAGACCCTATTATCGGTAGAAACCAGTCTCGAGATGCATTTTGGTCTCGTGTGGAGGACAAATACAATGAACTTCGAGATCAGCATTTTGAGATGCGTACGAGCCGATCAATTCGTTCTCGAATGGAAATTATAAGTAATGAAGTAAGGAAATTGAATGCGTGCTTGAGACAAGTAGAGAATCTGAATCCAAGTGGTGCTTCAGATGAAGATATTGTAAGTATTCTATTAATTATCGTTTGAATTTTATTATTATTGTTGAAATACATAACTTGATGTTCACTATAATTTACAGTTAGTTCGAGCAAAGATGTTATTTATGCAAGAACCGAAGTACAAAAAAGGTTTCAAATTTGATCATGTCTGGAATATGGTTAAAAATTTCGAAAAATTCAAAGATGATGTCCCCACAGCAAGACAAGTTGGTCGAAGACAATCCCAAAGTGTGAACTTCGACTCGTCACAATCAGATAATCCCACTCCGGAATCTCCTATATCAACATCTCCTGGATTGTCATCATTTACTCCATCTGAACGACCTATTGGGGTAAAAAAAGCTAAATTGAAAAGGAAAAATGATGATCATGAGTCAAGTGTAGTGGACTCCATCGAGACCTCCAACAATCGACTTATAGACAGGTTAGACAAGGCGAGCTTGGACAGGCAAGAAGCATTTGATATCGAACGAGAAAAGATAGCCATGAAAAAAGATAGAGATGAATGGAAAATTATAATGAAAGATTTGAATTCCATTGCTGATCCAAACGTGCGTGAGTACGTTCGAGCTCAACAGATTAAAATAATACAAAAAAGAAATCAACAAGAACAAGGGTCTGCTTCTAATTTTGGCAATTATTTTAATGATATTGGACACTCTGGCCCCGATCTACCAGATTATTGAGAGTTGCTTGTCCATCTTAAGTAACGTCACCATGTTTAGTTTGTATTTTATGTTTTATTTTAATGAAGTTTTATATTATGTGTGTCAGTTTTTATATGTTATGTATTTCAGATATGTAATTTATATTTGAATTATGTATTATGATTGTTCTTTAATGAAGTTTTATATTATGTATGTCTAGATTTTAATATTATAATTAATAATAATGTCTTTTAAATTTTAGAATTATGTTTATTTTAAAAAAATAATTTATTTTGTCCAAATTATATAATTGGGGTAAAATTATAAAATTTAAATATCATTGGGGTTGTTTTATAAATTTAATGAAACAAATGGGATCAAATTATACAATTGGGGTGAAATTATAAAATTTAAATATTATTAGGGTTGTTTTATATATTTAATGAAACAATTGGGGACAAATTGTAAATATATAAAAGTATGAGGTTTAAAAAAAATTGAAAAATAAAAAAATAAAAAAAAAACAGTAATGGGGGATGAACAGTGCGACGCCAAATATAGCGTCGCGCTGTTCATCCCCGTCAAAATGCGGCAACAAATGCCGCTCGATTGGAGCTCCCACGCAGCGGCATTTTCCCTTTTCGCCTCAAAATGCCGCTGCTTTGGAGATGGTCTTATTCAGCTAAAAAATCAGACAAGGGTATCAACCTTCTGGCTTCTCTATGTAACATATATCAGACATCAGAAGACGAGGTCAAAAGCACAATGGAAAAAGTTAACAATATAATTGTGAATATTTTAAAGAAGGAGCCTTGTCCAGCTTCAGAGTTCAAGTCGGAAAATCTGGATCTCATCATAGCAGGTCAACATGCTAATTTTGCTTCGTATACAATTTGTGAATTATTCTCTTGATTTTCGGTCCTTCTTATTGCACTCATATATATATCTGAATTCTGAAAATTCTCTTGATTTTCGGTCCTTGTTACTTTTCTAGACAAAATCATGTGCAGTAGATTTGTATCTGAATATATAGTTTTTGATCACTCTTTGATGTTGTCTTTTGTGCACAATCTAGCATCCAGTGCAAAAGGTTCTAAGGTGAAGGATGCAGCAATAGCTCAAGCATTAAGTTATGCAGATATCCCTTGCTCCCAAATAGGAAAAGTAATTTTTTTTACAAGATTTCTATGTCATTTGTACTCTGTTATATTTAGTTGTGCTTTCTTATCCATGTTATGTAATCATTTTCAGGTCACTTCTTCACGCTTATTGCTCTCTAAACAGACTCTTCCTCATTACTATTTAACTGTGGACACTCGGGTAGACACAAGGTTTTAAATATCGGCTGACATGTCCGACATGTCAGCCGACATATCGGTTTGAGGGCTTGACCGACACGACATAGATGTTTTCAACTCGTGTGTCGGTTTTCAGGGCCAAATCGGAAATATCAGGGTCATATCAGGCCCGACCCAAGAGGGGGTAGGGGGGCGACCGCACAGGGCTCCATTTCAAAGGGGGCCCCAAATTTTTAAAAATGCTCATAGTATATTTCTTAATTCTTTCCAATAAGTCTTTTGTTTGTTTAAAAAAGGGCCTAATAATCTAATACTAGCCCACTAAATTAAATAATAATTTATGTCCATTGCCTAAGCCTAACTGCCTAACACCCATGACCCATCTGATTTACATTTTACCGGAAATATACACCAATTAGTATTACAATTATGATTAGTTGCTCATTTGTCTCCTAAAGTTTAGGAAATTCAATTTGAACTCATTAATTCCCAATTAACTATTCCCTATTAACTAGGAAACACACCAATAATGCTAATGTTGGAAAAGATAGATATAGATTCTATTATTGATGATTTTGCATCAAAAAATGCACGAAAACATCGTTTTTTGTAATTTTTGTATTTTTATGTATTATTTCTTTTGTAAAATAAATATAATTCAATAAATTTATAGTTTAACATTTATATAGAAGAGGGCCTCATTTTATCATTTCGCACAGGGCCTCAAAAAAGCTTGGACCGGCCCTGCATATCGGCCTATTTTTAGCTTTGAAAAATTGGCCGATATGGTACTTTTTTTTAAGATCTATTTTTTGTTATCGGGTTTGGGTTTAGTGATAAATACCCAAACCCGTTTGACCCGTTCTCATGTTTAAGGGTTTCTTATGAACCCGATAGAAAAAATTTATGAACCCAAATCCATATATTATTTACTTTTTTTTTATATGTTTAGTCTATAGAATTTATAAAGTATGCTTATATTTATGAATGCTTAGATTACATTTAGGACATGACATTATACATATGCACACTACCCGATATGACAATCCGATATTTAGTCAATGTCTCCCGATATATCCCTGATTTCTGCTATCTGACATGGATTTCAGCCATCCGACATGAACCCGACATCTGACATTTAAAACCTTGGGTAGACAAACTTATGGAGTGAGTATCTACTGAAATTGATGGTTATTTTGTCTCATTGAATCTCCACTCCTGCATATTATGAACAGCATTATTGTTTGTGGTAAAATGAAGGTTAAGAAGCCAACTTAATTCTTTACAAGAAGCCTCTAGTGGGAAAAGGATTTCCATAAATGACCTTGTGATAAAGGTATCCTCCCTTCTCTGGTCATCCCTTGTTGCGTTTATCTGGAGAAATTACTGCTATACATGGTAATGTTCTTGAGGCATTATGTACAAACCGCTATTGGATTTAACCTAGCACCAATTTTGGTGACCTAACACAAGGTTCCTTTAATTGGAGAACTTGATGTATATGAAGATAAATATGAAACTTTTTATTTAACCGCACTTATATATTATTCTAGCATAGTGGTAAACCCTCTTCCAAGTTGAAAAGTGTGAGATTCGACCCCACTTGCACCAGGCTACCTGCTATTCTCAATCTGAAAGAACAGTAGTAGATACAGTTGTTGAGTTTTCTCATTGTAGTTTATGTTAGAGCATTACTGAGTATATATTAGAGCATTACTCAGTACGCTTTTTTGTGTTTGATTTTAACTTTTTATTTGCGTTACTGAGTACATTTCTTTCCATTACAACTACACAACAGAAGTTGGAGATGGATGGTGAAGGTGGGAAGAAGCCAGAGACGTGACGAAGGAAAGGCTTGCAATGTTGATAAGACATGGGTTCTCTGTAGTCTTTATTGTTCAAGTCTACTTAATCATGATTGTTGGATTTGTTAATAAAACATGTGTCAAACACTTGTTATTTGTTTAATAGAATTGCGTTTAAATTTATTTACTAATGTTATTATTTGTTTCATTTTAATTATTGTGAAAATAAGCACCGATATTATTTTAGTTGTTAATATGCAACTTGTTTGGAGTGTAATTTGATGTTTGGTTTATTTGTTGATGTGAATGGGAGTAAATTTGTTGTGGATGTTCTGGTTCAGTGTAGTTGACAGAAAAAATATTACTTTTGGCGATGCAAATTAGTGTTAATAAAAATATACTTTTTACCGACTAAAAATTATACTTTTGCCCACGCTATATTGCGTTGCCAAAAATAATATCTTTTAGCAACGCTATCTTGCGTCGCCAAAGGTATAGTTTTTAGCAATGCTTTATTCTGCATCGCTAAAAGCTAAACTTTAGCTGATGCTAACTTGTCTCGCTAAAAGTATAATTTTTAGCTACGAACAATTTTGTGTCGCTAAAAGCTATACTTTTGTCGACGCATTTTCTGGCGCTATATGCGTTGCCAAAAGTACATGTTTTGCCGATGCAAAATATTATGCGTCGCTAAAGATATACTTTTCCCGACGCATGACGCGTCGCCAAAAGTCTACTTTTGGCGACGTAGTGTATTTGCGTCGCCAAATACTTTCCTTGACGGACTTTTGGCGACACGTTAATGACGCTGCATTTAGCATCAGGAAAGATTTTTTCCCGACGTTTTTTAAACATTTGCTAATGTTTTGTTTCGTCGGCAATGTTGTATTTTGTTGTAGTGTATATCAATAATATTATATAAGAATTTCACATATATTAATTCTCCAATAATGTTATGTCAATAATATTATATTACTTAAATAAGAGTTTCTGTTATTGCCTATTTACCATAGATTATAATATTAATATCTAATTTCTTTGGTATTTGAAGAACAAAGTATGAAATTTATGAATGCTTACTAATTTTTCTTTCATCTTTCATGGAGAATTCTTCTTTGATTAGGATAAAATTATTAAATTATTCTTTAATGTAACTCAGTTGGTGCTTCTTTAATAGTCATGCCTTATGTTAATGCCAATTCAATTGATTCATGGACGCTTTTTAAATTTTAAATTTATTTCTATCACTTTCCCATTTGCAATTAAAATAGTTTGATTCTTTTGAATGATATCTCTGAATATTTTGATAGTTTCTCCGTACGTAATTTATTGTATTCTTTTACCCTATAAATATTATTAACATCAGATATTAATGTTTCTAAATTGTAATTAATTAATATTAAGCTATTATATTATAGTCTTTTATTATTCTTATGGATTTAAACATCTATCAATTAATGTTACTAATGTGTTTTGTTGCTCCAACTTGTTAGTAAAATTTTATGCAGTTGCTTTAATTTATATGGTGATGATAATTTTAAAGCTATAATATTTTTAAAATTTTTATTTCTTAACCGAATATTTTTAATCAATTCTTATTGATTTTGTTTACGAGTATCAACTTATTAGAGTATCTTTAGATGCTAAAAATGGATAGTAAACCCTAAATTGGAATATATATATATATATATATTACACTTTTATTTGCCAAGTTTTAAAATTTTAGCCCTTTTTTATGGTTTGGAACTTTGAGGGCGTGATTTGTATTTTTTAAAACATTGGGAGAATTTTTTAAAAAAAATACTTATAATTTGGTAGTTGTAACTTCTATGTTTCATGTGTTAGTGGTAATTTTTAAATGTCACGATATGTCTTACAACTCTAAAATTTTGAGGTAGTTTTTTAATTGTTAAAACTATTAATTAATTTTTAAAAAAATTCAAATTTTAGCGGCCTACCTATAGTTTTCAGATTTGATGTGTACTGATTTTAAATTTTAAAATTTTAGAGTTTTTTTTTTGTAATTTTTAAATTTTGAAAGAGTTTTTTCTATAACTTTTGTAACTTTGAGGTTAATTTTGGGAAATTTTAAAAGGCACATGAGAATAATCTCTTGAATTCATCTTTATGTTTGTAAATTATAAAGTTTTTATAATTTTAGCGTTGTTTTTTATAATTTGAATTTGTGAGGAAGTTACTATAATTTTTGGGACATTGAGGGTGTTAATTGAAAATATTAAATTCTTCTAAGGCAACTGTTAATTTCTTAATTTCATATTTATTGTTTTAAGTTTTGAAATGTTAGAAGTTTTCATGTGCATTATGGTAATTCCTTGAACTCATCTTTGTTGTTTGTAAGTCCTAAAATTTTAGAATATCAGGTGCTTGTTTGTAATTTAAACTTTTGATGAAGTTTCTATAATTTTTGAGATAATGAGATGTTATCCGTAAATTTTAAATTCTTCGCTATTAATTTCTTAATTTGATGTTTGTTGTTTTAAGTTTTTAGATCTGTATGCCCTTCCTCTATAAATAAAACCATAGAACAACATCCCTCGCTAAAAAATTCTTGCTCCCAAAGTGTCGCCTCTCTCTCTCTCTCTCTCTCTCTCTCTCTCTCTCTCTCTCGGTCTTCGCCACAGTCATGACCCACACCACATCACCAGGCCTGCGACATGACGAGCTATCAGCCACCATCTCCAGGCCTCAGTCCAGAGCTCACAGCCACCACAACCACATCTTCACCAGCCGCCCTCAGCCCAGAGCGAAGGCTCACACATCAATCACAAACATCACAACCACCACCACCACAAACACGAGCAGCCACAGATCCCGATCATCATCCCTACCACTCTAGGTATTGTCCTCTTGATCCTCTCTTTCTTTCAAGGGTTAGGTTTTCGTTTGAACTTCTTTCTTATTGGATCTAGGATTTGATTGATTAGGGTTACTGCCTGCGGGCGACACACACGGGAACAAGAAGGGAAACCCGCCTCAGCATGGCCAGCTAGAGCCACCAAAGTTGCAAAATAGTACTGCGCCCTCCTTCATGCAACGATGGTGAGATTTCTCGAATCTGTCAGTTGTTCTGTGTAGATTTTTAATGCCTCTTAGGAAGATTTTTAATAGTATGGGGATTCAAATATCTTTTTTCATTTGTTTGAAAAATATCATAATTTTTATATTTTACAAAAGGGAATTTTTATTTTTAATTTTTTGATAGGCACAAAAGGGAACATTTTTGTTTCAAATTTTATTCTAACAATATATAATGCATAAGATATATAGTATTTTCATTAGAAAATCTTGCAAGTTTATGCTAGTTTGATAAAACTCTATGACTTATGCACCAAAAGGAACAAATAACTGTGGGATTTTGGTTTTAATTAATTTGCAGCTTGGCGGCACTTTGCTGTTGCTGCATCTCGGAGCCCGACCCAGCGCAAGTTTGAGGAGTGGCTTGAAGAGAATGAATTGTGACTAAAACGAATATAATTAATTATGATAACAACGCCAGTTCATGAAGGAAGAACGAAAACTCGTTAAATTCTTTTTACTTTTTTTATAACTTTGTTCATGGTGACTTATCAGATCTACCATTAAAACTTGTTTAGATATTGTTGATTTCATTGATCAAATTTAAATTGTTTAAGTTTTGCGTATTTGCTTGTACAAAGAGTTTGGATTGGATCAAACTTACTCTAACTATTAATTTGTGAATTGATGGGTAGATTACTGATGGATCTTATGGTGGTACCAAGTTCTGTCAGTATACCCGCCGCATTAAGGCGGTCGGGTGCTAAAGAAGTATCGCTATCAATGGCTATGATACCAATAGACGGATATGATTTTACTAAATTACCATATGTGATATGGTACTAATAAATATATATACAGAAGTTTGATCATATACAATTGCAATTGTTTGACCCCTAGATTAATATATTTATGGTTACTAAACTAACCCTGAAATCATATATTTAAAAATATACATGTGTCAAATCATATTTAAAGTTGATGGATTAATTTTACTATTAAAATATTATTAGTAAATTGGTCTTTTTTTGTACTTTATTGATTTATTGATTTGATATTTAGTCTTTACCGAATTTTATAAAGAGGTGTTATTCGTTCACATGTGTCTCTTTTTAAAATACTAGTATAGTGTATGCGAGTTGTATGTGTGCCCATTTTCATATTTAATTTACCTGCTATATAAAAAAAAGCCTGTTATATCAAGAGTAATCTGTTATGATCCTATGACCAGAATCTGGAGTAGATTAGACAGAGTGTTGGTTAATGACAAATGGATCCATACTTACAACTCCAGTCAAGTTGAATTTCTGCTTCATAATTTTTCAGACCATTCTCTTGGCCTAATTACTGTAAATGAGGAAGGTATACAAGGGAAAAGGCCTTTCAAAATTTTCAAAATGTAGACAAAGCATGATACCTTCATCCCTATAGTTGCAAATACCTGGCAATCAAGAATTAAAGGATGTGCTAGGTTTTCAGTCTGCTCAAAATTGGAAAAACTGAAGGTTTCTCTAAAGGATATTAATAAAAAGTACTTCTATAATATAGGTGAACAGGTTCATAATGCAAAACATGCCCTGGAAGATGTTCACAAGGGTCTCCAAGCAAATCCTCAATGTTCAGAGTTAATTAAGCAGTAAAAAGAGTGTATCTCTAAATTCAATAAATTGCAGGACCGTGAGTTATCTTTTTTTAGCAAAAAGCAAGAATTGCCTAGAGTGTTCGTGATAGATGCACAAATTTCTTTCATTTAGTGATTAAGGCTAACAGACATCATAATAGGGTTATGCTTCTCTACAACAGTATGGGGCAAAGAATTACTGACAGTGAAAGTATTGTTAATGAATTAATCTCTCATTTCAAAAGCCTGATGAGGACTGCCATAGATACCTTTCCTCAGAATATCAACATCATTCATTCAGGGTCATGCTTGAATGATACTCAGGCCAAGGGATTAGCTTCTTCAGTTACCAAAGATGAAATCATGGATGTAATTTTTTCCATGTCTGAAAATAAAATTCCTAGGCCAGATATATATAATGTAGCCTTCTTCAAATCAGCTTGGAGTGTTGTTGGAGATGAAGTAACTCAAGCTGTTGGGGAGTTTTTTAAATCTAGAAAACTACTAGGAATGGTTAACTCAACTTCTATTTCTCTCATTCCAAAAGTTCATTGTCCGGATACTCCATTAGATTTTAGACCTATTTCTTGTTGCAATGTCCTCTACAAGTTCATATAAAAAATTCTAGCAAATAGGATTAAAACAGTTATGAGTTATCCTGTCAATGAAGCCCAAAGTTCTTTTGTGGAAGGAAGACAAATTACAAACAACATCTTGCTTTCGCATGAACTGATAAAAAATTACAACAAAAAGTGCATTTCACCAAGAGTTATGCTTAGCATTGATATCAAAAAAGCATTTGATACGATCAACTGGAGCTTTTTGAAAGATATGCTCAAGGGTCTAGGCTTTCCAAATAAGACAGTTGGTTGGATTATGACTTGTATTTCTTCCACATCTTATTCTATCTCCCTCAATGGTTCACTACACGAGTATTTCAAAGGTAAAAGGGGTCTTCAATAGGGGGATCCTCTATCCCCTTATCTTTTTATCCTTGGTATGAAATACCTCTCAAGAAGTCTAGACATGTTGAAAAATGACAGACAATTCAAATTTCATCCTAAATGTAGAAAGCTCAAGATAACACATCTTATTTTTGCTGATGACTTATTATTATTTGGCAAGGGAGACCTATATTTAGTGCACAAGCTAAGTCAATGCCTACAAGAGTTCAATTCAATAGGAGGGCTTGAATCAAACCCAGATAAGTGACATATATTTTTTGGTGGGATGAATGAAGCTATTAAATCCTCTATAAATGATCTCTTGGGCTTTGCTGAGGGTTCTCTACCGATTAGTTATCTGGGAGTTCCTCTTATATGCAAAAGGCTTTCGTATATTGGCTACAATCCCCTTTTCAATAAAATCAGCAGTCAATTCTAGAATTGGTCAAAATCCAAGAATCTCTCTTATGCGGGGAAGCTACAAGTTACTAAAAGTTTGATTTTAGGTGTACAAATATTTTGGACATCTAGCGACATTTTACCTGTTAGTGTACTATAAAAAATTGATGAAATGTGCAGGAGCTTTCTTTGGGGGATACTGATCATAAACATAAGCGTCCACTAGTTGCATGGGAGAAAATATGTTGGGGAAAAGATTTGGAGGATTAGGCATTTTCTCTGCTCAGCTATAAAACTTTGTATCAGCCTTGAAGAATATTTGGTACATTCATGTGAACAAAGAGCTACTTTGGATCAAATGTATACACGACAACTACTTAAAAATAGGGATGTTTGGAATGTCACTATTAAAGCTGATGACTCTTGGTTATGGAAACAAATGTTAAAAATCAGAGATAAAGCTTTGGCATTATCTAGAGGAGTTGATAACTTGAAACAAATTATTGTTTCATGCTACAAAAATTCAAAAGTCAAAACCTCAGCCCTGTATGCAGCCTTTTCTCCCGCTACTCTTAAAGTTCCATGATATAACACTGTATGGGAGAAGATGAATTATCTCAAGCATTAGGTTATATGCTGGCTTGCTATTCAAAATAGGTTACTTACACATGACAGGTTGTTAAGGATGGGTGTCGTGCACACAAACTTTTGTTGTTTATGCATTGGTGTAGGTTCTGAGAGTAGAAATCATCTTTTCTTTGAGTGTGAATACTCAAAAATGTCTAGAATACAATTATGGAATGACTTCAGTTTAGTTGGAGATATTGTGAATGGAATTGTCTCATGGATTGATATAATACCAGATTAAGAGGCAAGGGATTTAAACAAGGGTTAAGAGGATGACTTTCACTGCTACATTGTATAGGATCTAGTGTGAAAGGAATGCAAGGATTTTTAAGTTGAAAACCAAGGAGGTGGTTCAGTTAGTGAAAGAGATTAAAGTAGACATTTTGATTTTAGTTCTCAATAATACGATTTTACATGAAAATAGAGAGTGGATAGTTTCATTGTAAATAGAAGTTTGAGAGTGGGGAGTTATCCCTTGTATTTTTGTTTTTCGTATGGCTTTCTCAGATTTTGAGAAATCATGTTGTACAGAGCTTTCAATATGGTTGAATGAATAAAAAATTTTATTGACAAAAAAGAGTAATATGCTATAAGGCTGGGCATATAAAATCTGAGCCTTTAAAGTGGATTGGGTGAAATATTAAGTTTTTATTAAAATATGGGTTAAATGATAAAGTTATTGAAAACTATTATTTTTTAGAACTCTATTTTTGGATTCACTTGTAACTTTTTTCTCTTGAATTTATAATATTTTCGATTTGGAGTTAAATTTGGAAGCCAGAGATTAAAAGATAATTTGCTAATACTAAATAATTTTTTTTTTGTTTAGACTAAACCTTCTTACTTTTCTAAAAAAAATAGATTAAAATGACAATTTTTTTGAAAACGTTTTCCTTAAACTGTATTTTATGCGCTTCAAAACAAAATTTGTGAGATTTATGGGGCTCACTTTGATTTTATCAAGAAGAAACCTTTCTATTTAAAATTATTAAACTTCAAAGTAAAGAAATTTTGAATTTATAATTAAGCAAACAATTTTGGATATTAAACTAATGTATTCTGGCTTCTAAGGGGCTCAGTAGACTTTCTAGATTTTAGTTACTGATGTCTATTTAATTTGTGACTAAAAAAAATTAGAACATAAAGGTTTACAGATAACTTTGTTTCTTTCTTCTAGCTTATCTATTTTCGATGAAACTTTTTCTTCTTTCTTTTTTTCCTCTGCTTTCTTACATTAATTATGTGAAACATAAAACATGAAACATGTGTAAGTAAAATTAAATTCAATTCTAAGATCTGTTGGATAGCAGGTTCATAATATGTTTCCTAATTTATTTTGATAACAAGTTATTGGTATTCATAATCTGTTTTGGTAACGGGTTATTGGGATTTCTAATCTGTTTTGATTTTGATTTTAAAATTCCTAGAATGTTTTTGGTATTAGAATTTCTATATATATGGAACGTTTTAGAAGAGAAAATAAGCAAGAATTTTTTTTGAGCAGTTTTGAGAGAGGATTGTTGCATCCTATTATGGAAGATTTGTGAGAGATCTAAAGAGCTTTGTTTGAGTGGTTTTGGTGAGATTTGTAACCCTATTTGTATTCTCTTGATTTTTAATAATAAGAACTCCCCCCTCCTTGCCCCGTGGACGTAGGTAACTTGCCAAACCACGTAAAACTTGTGTGTTCTTATTGTGGTTGTGATTTATGCTTGTTTGGTTGTGATCTTCCTCATCCTTGTTCGTGTGATTTGAGTTTGGCTGCGCACAACAAGTGGTATCAGAGATTCAGGTTTCTTGGGGCTTGTTCGAATGATTCGCTGAAGGATTCCTATTTGAAGAGTTAGATCGACAACATGGGAGAATCAAGCATATCAGGTTTGTCTCTTATGAAGGCGATACAAAGTCTGAGCATCAGTAATACGAAGATTGATGTTCTAAAGTTTGATGGCAAGATCAATTTTAGTTTGTCGAGGTACCAGGTGATGGATGCGTTGGATACAAAAAATTTGGAGGAGACTCTTAAGTTACAAGAGAAACCCACTGATATGGAGGATAAGATTTGGAAGAAAATAAATAGTAGGGCTTGTGAAGTTATTCGGTCATGTTTAACACTGGATCTTATTTATGATATGATGAACGAGACGTTGGCGAAGAGATTGTAGGAAACGCTCAATGATGAAGATGGAAGTTTCCATTAGGGAGCATGTAAATAACTTCACAAAGCTACTTTCGGATATGGCCAAAGTGGACATCATGGTTAAGGATGAAGACAAGACGATGCTACTTTTGTGTTTGTTGCTCGAGAATGATTATGGTACGTTCATTCTCACGATGATTAATAGAAAAACTAATGTTAGCTATAAGGAGGCGACCTCACCGTTGGTGAATTATAAGTTAAAGAAGAGTGATGGTGAATCCTCTGAGAATGCATCGGGAGATGCATTAGCAGTTTGAGGCCGTAGTTCAAACCGCCGCCAAATCAACTGCTCAAAATTGAAGAATAGAGGTAGCTATAAGAGTGTTTGTAAAAATCAATGTCGTTTTTGTAAAGAAGAGGGACATTAGAAAATTGACTGCCTAAAGTTGAAGGATAAAGCTGGGAAGAACAAGGGAAAAGCTGTACAAGCTTCAGAAGTGAATGTTGCAAAAGCTGTTGGTGAGCATTCAGATTCAGATTCTTCGGGTTGTTCGTGCCCTGCACTACCGTCGGTTTGCTATGTCGACTCTACGGAGTGGATGTTGGATTTGAGAGCTGCATATCATATTTGCCCAAGGAGAGATAGTTCTCCAGCTTTGAGGAGCTGGAAAGAGAAAATGTTGTGCTTATGGGTAATGACCATGTATGCCCTATTGGTAGTATTGGTTCAGTCCGGATCAGGATGCATGTTGGTGTGGTTAGGGAGTCGAAAGAAGTGAGGTTCGTGTCATAGTTGATGAAGAATATTATTTGTCTTGGTATTTTGGAGGTAGCAGGTTATCAGGTGATCTTAGAGGATGCTACTGTGAAGATCACAAAGGGTTCTATGATAGTGATGCGAGGTGTCAGAGAAAATAACCTATACTACTTGAAAGGCAAGACAATTACAGGGGGTCTGACAACTTTTATCACTATAGAGGTGGACACTACTACCCTATGACACATGAGACTTGGACACACAAGAGATAAGTCCTTGCAATCATTAGCGAAATAAGAGCTATTGAAAGGTGCTATGACCTGCAAGATGGAGCTGTGTGAACATTGTGTACTTGAGAAGAAGACTAGAGTAAAATTTGGCACCGCTATTCACACCACCCAAGGTATATTGGATTATATTCACACAGATGTTTGGGGTCCTTCTAAGCATACATCACTTAGTGGGGCTAACTATTTTGTCACTTTTCTCGATAATTATTCTAGGAGGAATTGTATATACTTTATGAAGCATAAACATGAGGTTCTGGATATTTTTATGGAGTAGAAGAAGAAAGTGGAGCTGCAGATAGGTAGAAATATGAAGACTCTTCATTCAGATAACGATGAAAAGTATAAGAGTAATCCATTTCTACAGTTTTGTTGGGATCACGACTTTAGACGACAATTTACAGTTCGAGAGACACCACAACAGAATGGGATGGCTAAGAGATTGAACCATACCTTGTTGGAGAAGGTGCGATGTATGATGACAAAGAGTGGATTACCTAAATTCTTTTAGGCCGAAGCATTAGTTTATGTGAGCCATCTCGTTAACAGGCTGCCGTGCATTGCTATACAGGAGAAGACTCCTATGGAGTATTAGTCTGGTTCGGTAGCTAGTGACTATGAGTCGCTTCGGATATTTGGGTGTCTTGTTTATTACCATAGCAATGATGGTAAATTAAATCCGAGAGCGAGGAAAATAGTCTTTGTGGTACGTAGAAAATGAGTAAAAGGCTTCAAACCATGGGATCCACAGGACAAGAAGATAGTTATTAACAGTGATATCATATTTGATAAGGCGTACATGATGAGACCTTAAGTTTCTCAATAGGTGGAGGAAGATAAGATTCAAGAGATATCGTACCAGGTAGAGGATGATGTGACTCTACCTAATCTAGATAGCATTGTATCCATTAAGGCTCCTACAGAGGTGATACTAGAAGGAGATGGGATGACAGTCAGGCCTATAAAGGATATAGTAGATGGTGAGACTTGGGAGCAGGGCCATGTTCAGGAGTCCATTGCAGCAAATAGACCTAGAAGGGTGATTCGTCGGCCAGCTAGATTTTATGATGTTATGGTCGCATATGTATTATTAGTGGAGGTCTTTGATGATGTTGTTCCTTCTACATTCAGGAAGGCAGAGTCTAGCTCTGATTCGATTAGGTGGAGGGAAGCTTTGGAGGAGGAGATAAGGTCTCTTCAGAAGAATGATACTTAAAAACTTGCAAAGCTACCTAAGAGTAAGAAAGCTATTGGTTGCAAGTGGGTATATGCGAAGAAAGAGTGATTTTATATTGGGGACATTAGGTACAAAGCCATATTGGTTGCTAAGGGATATGCATAGCTTGAGGATGTTGACTACAATAAGGTATTTTTACCCGTTGTGAAGCATTCATCGATTTAGATTTTATTAACATTGGTGGCGTAGCTGGATTTGGATTTAGTCTAGATGGATGTAGACAACCTTTCTACATGGAGATTTAGATGAGAAGATCTATATGACATAACCCTTGGATTTAAAGCTACAAGAAAGAAGGATTAGTGTGCAAGCTGAAGAAGTCTGTTTTTGGTTTGAACTAATTGCCACGATTGTAGGCATTAAAAAATGTTTATAGACATCCAAATACAGATCAAGACTAAGAAGAGAGCAATGTACATGCCCATGATAAAGTACACCGATGCGTGTTAACACAACAACAAGTACTGATACGCATAGGCGCTGTAGCATATGGTGATGGCATAGGTGCGACAACTGATGGTGACACACCACGGCGCGGCGGCGTGTTGTGATGCGCGTATGCATGACAGGGTATGGTGACGTGTGTCTTCATGGGGTGTCCTTTTTTGTGATTTGCTGATGGTTTTGAGCATCTTCTGAGAGTCCACGTGCATCATAACAAAAGGAGAACGTGTACTAATGTAGGAGGGTAGTTATAGATCGAGAAAAATGGCATTTCGTGGACCTAAAGACGTGGGAGGATAGTTACAAAAGTGGCTAAACGTGGCTGAAACCGTCTCTTCAGCCGTGCCAGCTTACGCTGACGCGCTAATAGCCGCGGCAGTGAAGACTGACGCGCCCAAAGAAAGTTTGACTGGTCAGTTATCTTGCTTCCATTTCCATAGTTATGCACCCATATCCCTATAAATACCTCTTTACACATGAAATCAGGGGATAGAGAGAAGATAGAGCAGAAAACTTAAGCTTTTTGGCGATTCCTTAAGATTTAAGCTTTGACTTTATCTTGAGAAGAGTGTTCATCTTACTTTGATAAGATATTCACTAATTTTATTCTTGCTTCTAAATGAAGAAATAATACCAAAGCCTTCATAATTCAATCAGAATTTATGAATCGGTGGTCCACGAGTTAACGCACTCCCGACACAGGTAAAGTCCCCCACAAAAGTAGAAGTTGATAAACAATTTTTTTCTAAAAAGTTATAATTTTCTTATTTTTCATTGTAATTCGTTGTAAGTGATTGAAGTTTTAATGGATTCAATAATGAAAATAACTTTAGATGAAAACAAACTAGCGACCACATTGGGAGCCAACGGTCTCGCTGACGAGACCTGTCTTAGCCGATCAAGATTGTGATCAATGAATAGATCGAATATGAGTTCTATCAGGCGAAATTTGAGGAGTATCTGTCATCCTCATCCTCAAAATCTCTCTCGCCTCATAAATGTAGGAAGATTTCATCTTCCAAGAAGGTTTTCCGGTCTTCAACTCCGATGAAGACTACGAGTGAAGATTCTTACCCGATCATTACTAAGGATTCTGCTTGTAACATATCTGCTCCAAATGACCCTTCGCTAGTTAAGGAGTCATTGAACCAAAGCTTACATGCATTGACAAAGAGGGCTCGTCAAAGATAACGTCAGCGCCGTGCTCATCAATTGGCTAAAGCCTTAGAACAAACTGACGGGGTTCACAACTATGCGGACCTAGAGTCGAGGAAGCATCGGTTGATCCAATTGCCTTAACAACAAACCACTCATGTTTCTGTACAACTTATAACGGAAGAATGGACTCTCGTCAAAAGGTCTTGTTCGACCCTCAAAGAACGCATACAAAAGCATCATGCAAATGTCGATCGTACCCATTCCCTTTGTCAACAAACACAAGAATGGAAGAAAGAAATGGTGTCTAAAAAATCACCAAAGAATCACAAAGTTTGGATTTCCAAAACCGAACTTGTGCAAAAATTAGATCGGTGGGACTCATCCCTCAACCGCGACAGTCCACACTGCCGTGGCAAGCCCTTCAACTGCGACAATCCCAATTGCCGCAGCACATCCTCCAACCGCGATAGTCCCCACTACTGTAGCACGTCTTCCAACCACGGTAGTCTTCGCTACCGCAGCACACCATTCGACCATGACGCTCATTCTTACCGCGACTAGGGGGAAATTCACAAAATCACCCCTTCGGCCCCGTCAATGTTCGCTCCTTGTCTGTCTACTACAACTATGTCTGTTCCATCACCAGCGGAGCCTTGCGTCTATCCTGACCTGTCAAAATTCAAAGTCATAATAGCGGATCATCTCGGTCCTTTACCTGATGATCGAAGCAAAGCTCCAATCAAAGAATGCTTAGGTCCGATAAATGAACCTCGAGTAAATTCTTATAATAGGTGTCGTAAGTATCCTCCTATCAGAATAAAACAAGTTCAAAAAGATAAGATACCAATTCACTCTCGCTTAGGGCCTGTAAAAACTCCACACTCGTAGGGGGTAGATGTAAACACATAACCTTGGATCGCTCAGACGCGACGACAAGTCATCCTGTGCATGTTAACAAGATTCAAAGGCAGAAGATAGGTTGCTCGAATCATGGTAATGATGAGGTATAATATCAAACTAACAAGTCACGAAAAAGAGTTGCTCGAGAAGCAGATTCTTATTGTGCATGCGAGAGACTCATCAAAGCGGTATTGTCGGAATGCAGTTGCTCCAAAGCTAAACCACCAAGAGTTTCTATATTCAAAAGACTTTCTACTGAGACGTCAAAACCCAAGATGATACGTTTCAACAAAAAAAAGCCTGCTACTAAAAAAGTGAGCTTCCAGAGGTCACTATCAACATGACCGGTAGAGGAAAGCGTCATTTAATCAACCCTGATTCTGATTTCTCTCTAGGAGAGAGAGTTAAGCAGGGTCTTTCCCAAAGAATGTCACGGTTACAATCAAGGGCCAATCGACACAGAGATAATAAAAAAATGCATGAAGAGTTATCTTTAGACGAGGAACTCTCAGATATTTGTTCTACAGTTGCCTCAGATGATACAGTATCCAGTGTCGGACAATTCAGAGAATCACTTGCGATTACACCGGATCAATTATTCTAGATATTGTAGGAAGCATTGGGTAAACAATGTGAAGAAATCAGAACTGAAATTAAGACTGAGATGTAGTTGATAATGCAACAGATGAGGGATTTACAAGCATAACAATATCAACAACAACCAGAACCAAGTCAAAAGGCTGAATCTAGCCGGAGTGATACCATAACTGTGCGTATAACTGAGGTTGATAATGACCCTGAGGTGGATGAAACCATGTTTGCTGGTCCTCCTCCTAATAAAGACAATTCGAAGAGCGGCCCGATTAAGTTGTCTATTCAACCTTCTCAAATTTATTTGAAGAAGAATACAGAGAAAGACAAGAAGATGCAAGATCTTAAGAACAAAGTCAATGCTCTGATGACAGCTCAGGAATTGAAGAAAACAAGCATCCGTATCCGTACTCGAGAGAATGAGACTTGATTCCTTATCCCCTAAAATTTAGTCTAATTAACTTTACTCCTTTTGATGGAAGGGGTTCATCCACTCAACACTTGATTTATTTCAAGTCTCATCTTGGCGCAATATTCAAAAATAAAGCTTTGATGGTCTGGTCATTCGTAGGAACCCTTCATGGGCCTGCCTTCGATTGGTACCGACGTCTTAAGCCTGGGAGTATCAATAGCTTGGAAGATATGAAAGGATTGTTTCTTACTAATTTCTTCGACAATGATACTAAGGTCTCTATTGTCATATTGCTGGACGAGAAGCAGAAAGATGGGGAGTTATTTGATGTTTTTATCAAGCGGTTCTGGAACAAAGCAGTGAACTACCGAGATCCACTCGCTGAGGAGTTCATCATTCAAACATGTCATAACAACTTGTCATTAGATGTTCTAGAAGTCATGGGGTTGTGCCTTCTAAAACATGGAAAGAATTGAAGGTAAGGGGTGAACAAGCCGAAAGATTCATTAAGAGGAAGAAGCTAGAGAGAGGTCAACCACCAGCCAACTCCCAAAAGCAGAATTTTAATTCTCGAGGTAGGGGAAAGGGACCTACGACTATTGTTGATGCTCACCAAATGTCATAACAATCACCTCAGCAACAACCGCAACAATCATCCTTCCAGCTAGCACAACATCAAAATTAGCAGCCTATGAGACAGCCTAAGACTTCAGAACCCAGGTTTGTGAAAGAATACTCTTTTAAAGATGATGAAGTACCGGTCATCTTTAACTATCTTTTGGATAACAATAAGATCCAACTTCCACTGGTCACAAACCAGGAAGAAGCAAAGAAGACTAATGACCCAAAATATTGTGCATATCACAGTAGGATTCATCATCCCATCAAGGCGTGTTATGTCTTAAAGACAAAATACAAACCTTGATTGATATCGGTATTTTGACTGCAAAGACGAAAGAGAAGAAAGTAAGTGTAAATGCACTATTTAATAGTTTCTGTTCAGTTCCTTTATCCTGGTTCTAACCAGAACCTATATCAAAAGTTAAAATACAAATCGTCAACGATGACCCTCATGTACAGTGCCAAAAGGGACTTGTGTCACATACAACCCTAAACGGTGAAATTCTTTGGGTTCATCCTGATTTGCTTGAAGATTAACAGAGGAAGACATTCACGTCTAAGAAGAAAATGAAGGGCACAGGAAAACAGAAGTCCTGTTTCGGAGCCTCAGCAATTCCTGAAGAAAATGATGAAGAAATCCTAGCTCTACCACTTTCTGAGGAGGAGTAAGAATCTTTCGCTAATAGGAGTGGAAATGAATACCGTTTTAATTACCCAAGCACATTTGAGCAATTACCTGAGTAGGGAGTGGTAAAAGCCGCACCTTCTAAAACCTTGACAGAGCTGGGGGTAGTTACAACTCCACCCGTAGCAACCGAAAAATCTCAAAAGGTTGCTAAACAAAAGGAGAAAGAACCCCAATATAAGGAAGTTCAAATTCCAAAGCAGTCTCGTTTCAATCGACCAATTAGAAGAGATAAATCGGAAAGTTCGAATGTTTCATACCGTTTCGATGTTATGACTCAGTTAGCCAATATCCTAGCAAGGATTACACTGTACGAGTTATTGTGCCTTTCAAAGGATACCAGAGAATCTTTTCAAGTAGCATTGGCCGATACTGAGGTATTTCTCACTCAGATTAAGCCAACCTCTGAAGAGCCAGAATCATCCATTCAGCATTGCAATTTAATCGCCATGAAATTCCCTTGCATTGCTTTCACCAAAGAAGATATGTAAGTAAAGAATTCAAAACATGATAGGTTTTATATTTCACTGGATATATTGGCTCAAGCGTTGTTAATTGGATTCAAGTTGATCCGGGTTCTGCTGTTAGCATCATGCCGCTTAGGTTGATGTACCACCTCAGGATTCCCACCAACAAGCTAGCCTCCACATGAACCATTATCTACGGGGTAATTACTAGTGGGTCTAGGCTATTGGGAAAAATCCGGGTAAAATGTCAGCTCGGAGACTTGAAGTCAGAGGTCACTTGTTATGTGATTGATGCAGATACTTCTTACAACTTATTGTTGGGTCATCCTTGGATCCACAGTATTGTTATAGTTCCCTCCACCCTCCATCGGTATCTAAAATATGTTAACACTAACAACAAGGTCAAGACGGTTGTCACGGATAGGCAGCCATTTAAGGGATTAGAAAATTACTTTATTGTTTCCCTTCTTTATGGTGCTGAATCCAATACTGAACCATCTGCCCATGGTACAGACAGCAGAGAAGAAGCTGATATCGAAGCTGGGCTTAATTATAGTGAAGGTCTTGTATTAAATGACATTGAACCTCTTGTAATCGATCTTGACGGTGGCGAATCGTCGGATGAAAGTTGTAACTGGCAACTTGCCGATAAAATAATAAATTATGATTTAGAGTACTTGCATTGTCTTGATAATATAATGCAAATATTGTATGACAGCCCTGATCTACATATGCCACTTCGTTCATCTTGTACGACAATGAAATACATCCAAGATTCATTCGGAACGACTGTAATCCTACCTGCGAAGACAAGGAATGAAAAAGAAATAATCTTTGGAAAAGGGGAATCATACTTAACCTCTGATCTCTTCTTAGACACCAATTTAGATGAGGAAGGACCCGGACGACATTTCTCTAGGTATAGTTCACAAGCAAGCGACTACATGAGGAAGCAAGGATATGACCTTACGCTCGGTGAATTTCTCTAGGTATAGTTCACAAGCAAGCGACTACATGAGGAAGCAAGGATATGACCTTACGCTCGGTGAAGGTCTTCGTTTTGGTCAAGGTGCCAGGGTTCCACCCCATCCTACCTATGTACCGAAAGGAAGACCTGATAATTACTACGGCCATAGGAAGGTTCTAGGTTACGTTTCATCATCTGATGATGAATGTTGCTAGCAAATCATCAACCAGCTAACAAATAAAAAATGGGTATTCATTTGATTCTTCAAGTTGGGATTCTGACACTAACATTGGAGAAATGTTCAAAGGGTTAATGTTGAACATGACCACGGTCGATTCTTCTACTACGAAAGAAGATGATCAATTGCCCACTTGGGAAGATCCCTGCATACATTACATGAATATTCAATACGGCAAGCGATTCGAACAAAGGGAACCTCCTAATGAAGATAAAGTTGTCCAGATTAATATGGGTGATGAAATCAATCCAAAACCTATATTTATTAGCAACAATCTTTCGTCGGATGAGAAAGAAGAATTAATTGATCTCATTAGAGAATATATCTATGTTTTCGCTTGGAATTACGAAGATATGTCGGGACTTGACCCAAATATGGTAACGCACAGCCTTAACATTAAACTGGATGTCAAACCTGTCAAACAACAACAAAGACGGTTTCGTCCGCAAATTATGAAGGTGATAGAAGCTGAAGTGAAGAAATTGATTGATTTAGGCTTCGTAAGAGATGAACAACATCCTGATTGTTGGTCAATATTGTTCCAGTCCTTAAAAAAAAAGGAAAAATCAGAATCTGTATTGACTTCAGAGATCTGGATACAACTTGTCCTAAAGACGATTTTCCTCTACCAATTACAGATGTCATTATTGACAACACAAGCGGATTCGAGAGAATGTCATTTATGGACGGATTTTCTGAATATAATCAAACCAAGATGCACTCAGACGATGAAAATCATACTGCATTCAGAACACCCCTCGGTGTCTTTTGTTATACCGTTATGCTTTTTGGTTTGAAGAACGCCGGTGCCACATACCAACGAACAATGATGAAGGTCTTCCAAGAACACCTTAGAAAGACCGTTGAATGCTACGTCGATAATCTAGTTGTTAAAAGACATGATAAGAACAAACACATTAATGATCTAAAGACGATGTTCGATCTTATGAGGAATCATTAGTTGAAGATAAACCCGACTAAATCCTTCTTTGGAATGTCCAGCGGTAAATTTCTTGGATTCGTTGTCACTACAAAACGTATTCATATCGATCCTGATAAGGTAAAGGTAATACATGAATTGCAAACCCCCAAAAATCTTAAAGAACTCAGAGGGTTGTAAGGTCGATTGGCGTACATCTGCCGGTTCATATCGAACCTTTCTGGAAAATGTCAGCCGTTCTCTAAACTCACAAAGAAAGGCGTGTCATTCATTTGGGATGAAGCCTATCAAAAAGCATTTGAGGATATCAAAACATATCTAGCGAATCCACCTATTCTTGTTGCACCAAAATCAGACAGACCATTTTTGATTTATGTCAAAGCGACGAGCCATTCGTTAAGTGCATTGCTTGCACAAGACGACGACAACGATCACGAACAAGCTATCTATTAATTAAGTCGTACACTAATAGGAGCTGAGTCTTGCTATCCAATGATTGAGAAAGAATGCCTCGCCCTTGTGATGCCCTAGGGCTCACACAAGGCTGCAGTCCAAGGTAAAACCCGGATTGTCAAACCTGCCAAGCACCAACTCCATGCTACGACATGTTTCACCATCAAAATCACTATCTCTCTAGTAAAAACAATAAATGGATGAATGTACAAATAGGTAAATAATCAAAATCGAACAACACTAAAAATACTCAAGATCGGACGAGGGAGTTAGAGCCAAAATACTCGAGACAACGCAAACTGCCTCAGAGGTGCGCGATAGTGTACACCAACGCGCATAGGCACGGTAGTGGAGAGTGACGTGCAACTAAATAGAGTGATGCACCTATTGGAGGTTGTAGATCTCTTTGTTAGCTTTCCAATGCATCTTGGATCACCTCATTCCGAGATCGGACGAGGGAGTTAGAGCCAAAATATCCGAGACAACACAAATGGTCTCGGAGGTGCGCGCTAGTGATAACTAACGCGGAACTAGTGTGGAAGTACAAGGTGACATTCAAGTAAACAGAGTGACAAGCTAATGGAAAGTTGTAGATATCTTCGTTATATTTCCAACACATCTTAGATCACCTCATTCCGACATCGGACGAGGAAGTTAGAGCCAAAATACTCGAGACATCGCAAACGGTCTCGGAGGTGCGCGTCAGCAACGACTGCCATGGAAATGTCTTATACATTTAAGCCATGATATGATCCAAATATAAAAAGTACAATAAGATCTTTTTGTCAGCTTTCCAACGCATCTTGGATCATCTCATTCTGATATCGAACGAGGAAGTTAGAGCTAAAATACCCAGGCGGTACGCGACAGTGATAACTGCCGCGATGCGCATCACCGCCTAGTGTCGCGGCCATTGAGAAGCTGAACACGTTATTTTTTTATAGTTTTCTCGAGTTTTGTGTGGACCATATGGCTTATTAACTGCTGGGGGTCATTTATGAACATGGGGGAAGATATTACAAGCGAAAATCATTCCCACTACCTACGAAAATCATGACATTTAAGGAGTTAAAAATCGTGGGATAGCGGTTACAAAACTTGAGGGGAACAACTCCTTTGATCGCGCCAGCAACAACTACCACGCCAAAGGAATCTCTTCAGTCGCGCCACCTATGGCTGCCGCACCAAAAGCACTTCTTCAGCCGCGTCACCCCTGGCTATCGCGCCTAAAGGGGTAGTTGCTGATCGGTTATTTTCTTCAGTTATCATCCAAAAAGAATATAAATACCCTCCTAGGGCCATCATTGATAGGGGGCAGATTGGGGAGAGCAATTAAGGCAGAGAGACTTGAGCTTTTTGTGAATTAGAGTAAGAGAGAGTCTTTCTTTTTCACAAACATCCTCAAGAAGTTTTTGGCCATTCCTAGAGATCTAAGCTCTGACTTGATCTTTAGAAGAGTGAACATCTTACATCGATAAGATATTCTCTTTAAATTCTTACTTCGATAAACAAAAGAAGAATCCTTAAAACCTTCACGATTCAATCAGAATCAGTGAATCAGTGGTCCACGGGTTAACGCACCCCTGACACAGGTAAAGATCCCACACAAGCAGCGATTCAAATAACGATCCTGCGTTTGTTTCTAAGGAGCTTGTAATTTGATTTTTTTTGTTGTAAAGAATAGTTTTACAAAGTATGAAGCTCACTCTTTTGTATTCGTTGTAATCGATAAACAGTTATAATGAATTCTACAATAGAACTTGTTCCTGATGCAAACAAACTGGCGACCATAGTGGGAGCCAACGGTCTCGCTGTCGAGGCCATAGTGTCGTAGCCGATCAAGATTGTGGTCAATGAAAAGATCGAATATGAGTTCGATCAGGTAAAATTTGAGGAGTACCTGTCATCCTCATCCTCAAAACCTTCTTCGCCTCGTAAGTATAGGAAGGTTTCATCCTCCAAGAAAGCTATCCAGTCAACAAGCTGAATCCAGCCATCACACTCAAAATGATGCAGATGACAGTGATCCAGAAGTGGAAGAAGTCATCACGGCTGACACCCCCCCAATAACACTAGGGGTGGTTCAATTGTACCCCCTAAAAATAAAAACACAGTGGGTGGTGCAACTCATTCTCCTCAAAGTCCTTCAAATAAAGATGTAAACAACAATGAGAAAATGAAGGAGATTGAAAAGAAAGTCAATGCTTTGATGACGGCTTAAGAAAAAAAGAAAATGAGTATTCCGTGCCCGTATCCAAGGGAGTGAGATTTAATTCCTTACCCCCCGAAATTCAGTCTGATTAACTTCACTCCGTTTGACGGGAAAGGTTCGCCCACTCAACACTTGATTTATTTCAAGTCTCATTTGGGTGTAATCTCTGGAAACGAGGCTTTGATGGTCCGGTCATTCGTGGGGACTCTTCGTGATGCGGCCTTCGATTGGTATTAACGTCTCAAGCCGAGGAGCATCAATTGCTGGGATGACATGGAAAGTTTGTTCCTCAATAATTTCTTCGATGATGATACTGAAGTGTCAATCGGAACCCTTCTGATGAGAAGCAAAAAGATGGAGAGTCAGTTAATAACTTTGTCAAGTGCTTCCGCAACAAGGCAATGAATTATAAAGATCCTGTTATAGAAGAGTTCATCCTACAAACATGTCACAATAATCTCTCCATCGATGTCCTGGAAGCCCTGGGGGTCGTACCATTCAAAACTTGGAAAGATTTGAAAATGCACGGTGAACAAGATGAACATAATAATCTGCAATTGCTGTGAACGCGACTCTCGATCAGAAGTTCCAAAAGGAATATTCTTTCGAAGATGATGAAGCTCCAGCCATCTTGAAATACCTGCTCGCCAAAAAACGAGCAAGATCGAGCTACCACCTATTAAAGATCAGGAGGGAGCTAAGAGAATTACAAATCCAAACTACTGTGCATACCACAGAAAGGTTCTTCATCCCACCAAGATTTGCTTTGGACTTAAAAACAAAATCCAAGCCTTAATTGACTCTGGCATCATAATGACAAAATAAGCCAAATAAAGATGACATTTATTCCATTGGGTACACGATTATAAATTGTTTCCCCTAACTCCAAACAGTATACGAGTATAAACTGCTTCTCCATATAACTTCAAAGAGTATACGAGTATAAATTGCTTCTCCATATAACTCCGAAGAGTATACGAGTATAAACTGCTTCTCCATGCACTCCAAAGGGTATACGAGTATAAACTATTTCCCGAACCTCCAACCAATATAAAAGGTTAAAAATTGCTACCTCAAATTGTACACTCTAATAATGTAACCAAATGTGATTAGACTTAGGTTCACCTAAAAGCTAGGGGTGGATACGAGGTTATCATGGCTGAATACGAAGGTATGAATCAAGACCTAATTTTGTATTAAGAACAGCAACATTGTTCACAAACGAGAAGTTCCTAAAAAAGTACTATTCCTAGTACATTCAGGGTAACCTATTTAACAAGAAGTTCCTTGAGAATACTATATATGGTATTCTTAAGGATAAACCGAAACTAATTGATTATTCAAGGTGAAAACCAATCATCTGAATAATCCACTCTTAATCATGATAAAAATGATTAAGAACCTCCCGATGTGGCTATTTAATCATATCCAAAATGATTAAAACCTTAATCATGATAAAAATGATTAAGAACCTCCCGATGTGGCTATTTAATCATATCCAAAATGATTAAAACCTCCTATTGTGATTTTCAGAGCACTCTTTCATTGAGATGAGATTCAATGACTTCATCAAGTCAATCTTCCTTCATAAAACTTTGAAATCCTTTAAGGATGAAGCATGTCCCATTTGCTTTTCCTTCATCCGATTCTTGGTTGGTTTCAATAGTCGGGATCAATTTCTACAACTCCCACTGTGACTTTCCAAGTACTCTTTCGTTGAGATGAGATTCAATGACCTCATCGGGTCAGTCTTTCCTCACGAAACTCCTATGGTCTAGTTGTGGAGTGCTTGATGATTCACAGTCCTCCACCATAAAATTCATTACCGATCAAATCAACTGATAGTGGACCCACCAAAATGCTTCATGGTTAAATCCACCCAAATTCCCACTGTGTCCAAACCTTTAACACTCCCACTGTTGAGCCCTGACACAACACCCAAAATTTTGATCCATGACAATTGGCAAACTCCATTTCATGTTGAAGTCATGTCACTGGTTACCAAAAACTTCTTTTGAGTGATTTGGGAAAATCTACATTCCTACTATCATTTGTACATTCACTCCCTCCATTTGCTTGGTCAAAGCTTTAAATAGTTAGGACCAAAGCCATAATCCCCCCTAGATTCCTTCCATGAATGAGAAGTTCATAAATTAAACGATCAAACCTTTAAACAGTTAGGACCGTCTTAAATTCCCATTTGGTAAAACCTTTAAACAGTTAAGACCAAAGCCAAAATCCCTTCTTGATTCCTTCCATGAATGAGAGGTCCACAAATTGAATGATCAAACCTTTTAATAGTTAGGATCGTCTCAAACTCCCTTCGATCAAACCTTTAAATAGTTAGGATCGTCTCAAACTTCCATTTGGTCAAACCTTTAAATAGTCAGGACCAAAGCCAAAATCCCCTCTCGATTCTTTCCATGAACGAGAGGTCCACCAATTGAACGATCAAATTTTTATACAGTTAGGGACGTCTTAAATCCCCACCTGGTCAAACCTTTAAACAGTTAGGGCCAAAGTTAAAATACCCTCTCGATTCCTTCTATGAACGTGAGGTCCACAAATTGAATGATCAAACCTTTTAACAGTTAGGATCGTCTCAAACTCCTATTTAGTCAAACCTTTAAACAGTTAGGACCAAAGATCCATCTCGATAAACGAGAAATCCTCTTTTCAATTGGATAATCAAACCGTTAAACAGTTAGGGTTACCTAAATCTTCTTGATTTTCAGAGTGGAGATCACACTCTTAGTTTCACCCTTCAGATTCTCGAAATAGAGATCCTACTTTGAGTTTCTTTTGCAGCAGGAGATAGAATAGAAAATTCTTCCTCTCTATCATCGGTTTCATCTCTACCAACAAAAAAGAGACCAAGAGATAAAATATAAAATTCTTTCTCTCCATCATCGGGTTCATCTCTACCAACAAAAAAGAGACCAGAGATAGAATAGAAAATTCTTCCTCTTCATCATCGGGTTCATCTTTACCAACAAAAAAGAGTCCAAGAGATAGAATATAAAATTCTTCCTCTCCATCATCGGGTTCATCTCTACCAATAAAAAAGAGACCAAAGATAGAATATAAAATTCTTGCTCTCCATTATCGGGTTCATCTCTACCAATAAAAAAGAGACCAGGAGATAGAATATAAAATTTTTCCCCTCCAGTGTTGGGTTCATCTTTGCACCAAAAAGACGTAACCCATCAACATTTCCAAATCCATATTTGATGTATGGGGGATTTTATCTCGATCCCTTATTAGAGATAAGCCTACGCCTAATACGCGTTACCGGGTGGTCCGTTCCCGCGAAAACGACCAAGTCTATGTATTCAACATCATAGCACCAAGTCTAAGAGAGTTTATTCTCTTAGCATAACGTTACATGCAGAATGGACTTAAATAATCAGCATGCTAGCCCTATTCAAACGGTAGTCAGTAAAGGCTCCTCAAACCCGTTAATGGCCGAGGTTTTGCCAAAAATCCTATAAATGCGATAATTACTGGCGCACCAGCTTCATTAGTTAGTCTCATGACTTGAGTATCTGACAAACTCAGGATAAAATCTATACATGTAGATGAATCGACCTGAACAATTAGTTCTGCAGCCTCGACACTCAGGACCGCTATGCTCCAATATCTTAAGAGCTTAAACTGTATAGACTCTAGTAAACACACGATGATAAACTGTGTTAACGCCTGTCAACGCGTCAATGATTTTTGCCAAAATAAGGCTATAACGCCTGTCAACGCGTCAATGATTTTTGCCAAAATAAGGCTAAAAAAAGTCCAATGGATGATCTCAGGGGATTCAATTGAATGATTTTTGCCAAAATAAGGCTAAAAAAAGTCCAATGGATGATCTCAGGGGATTCAATTGCGATCCAAATATGAATTCCTAATGAAGACAACCAGTTCAACATCAGTTCAACGACAAGAGCTAATTCAAAAATCAAAACATCAGTTTCAGTTCAAGACTTCGACAACGGTCAAGCGATAAATACAGCACCAAAAGAATTTTAGCTATTCTACAAAGCACTGAGTAGACTAAAAGATGAAGAAGTAAAGAGTTGAAGCCGTTCATAGGTCCTTCTACACGATCTTCTCTACTAAGTACTGAAGGGATTGCAAGTAAGACTCATCTTATCCAAAGTGTCCCATACTCCTCTATAAAAGAATAAGTCTGAGATACTTTAGAGGAGGTATCTGTAGACATGTAAAAATACCTATAGGTATAAATGTCACTATCTAAGTCAAAGAAGATTATCCAAAGCCAAAAGAAGTAAAGGAACAGGTGAAACAACATAGAAGAACAATATGAACACCCGTAACAAGGAACATTAACGTGTATAGGTGCGGTAAGAGAAGGTGTTGCACACACAAACAGAGAGACACACTTATGGAAAGTTGTAAAGATCTTCTCTAGATTTCCAATGCATCTTGTATCACCTCATTCCGAGATCGGACGAGGGAGTTAGAGCCAAAATACTCGAGACAACGCAAACTACCTCAGAGGTGCGCGACAGTGTACACCGATGCGCATAGGTGCGGTAGTGGAGAGTGACGTGAAAGTAAATAGAGTGATGTACCTATGGTATATCTCTTCGTTAGCTTTTCAACGCATCTTGGATCACCTCATTCCGAGATTAGACGAGGGAGTTAGAGCCAAAATACCCAGGAGGTACGCAACAGTGGTAACTTCCGCGGCAATGCGCGTCACCGCCTACTGCCACGGCCATTGAGAAGCTGAACACTTTATTTTTGATAGTTTTCTTGAGTTTTGTGTGGCCCATATGACTTATTAACTGCTGGGGGTCACTTATGAACATGAGAGAAGCAGTTACAAGCGAAAATCATGCCCACTACCCATGAAAATTATGACATTTAAGGAGTTAAAAGTCATGAGATGACAGTTACAAAACTAGAGGGGAACCACTCCTTTAACCGTGCCAGCAATGACTGCCGCGCCAAAGGAATCTCTTTAGTCGCGCCACCTATGGCTACAGCGCCAAAAGCACTTCTTCAGCCGCGTCACCCCTGGCTGCCGCGCCCAAAGGGGCAGTTGCTGATCGGTTATTTACTTCAGTTATCATCCAAAGAGACTATAAATACCCTCCTAGGGCCATTATTAATAGGAGGAAGATTGGGGAGAGCAATTAAGGCAGAGAGACTTGAGCTTTTTGTGAATTGGAGCAAGAGAGAGTCTTCCTTTTTCATAAACATCATCGAGAAGCTTTTGGCCATTCCTAGAGATTTAAGCTCTGACTTGATCTTTAGAAAAGTAAACATCTTACATCGATAAGATATTCGCTTTAAATTCTTACTTCGATAAACGAACGAAGAATCCCTAAAACCTTCACGATTTAATCAGAATCTGTGAATCGGTGGTCCACGGGTTAACGCACCCTCGGCACAGGCAAAGATCATACGCAAGTAGCGATCCAAACAACGATCCTGTGTTTATTTCTAAGAAGCTTGTAATTTGATTTTTTTTTTGTAAAGAGTAGTTTTACAAAGTATGAAGCTCACTCTTTTGTATTCGTTGTAATCGATAAACAGTTATAATAAATTCTACAACAGAACTTGTTCCTAACGCAAACACATCCGAGTGATCTGCTGTAACATAAGAGGATATCAATAATTGCTAAAAAAAAATATCTACTGTTCATAACGAGTGTATCAAAATCTCAAAGGAAATACCTTACTCGCGGGCAATCGATCATGAAAATAAAGCTTACAACTGATCAATTATCTATGTGTGCATCATCTTGTGCTATAGCGATACTCTTGTAATGCTCTTATGCAATCGCTCTTTGGCAATAGGTTTTATTATCTCCCTATTCCGGATACGTGTATTAACGATACTTTTGTAATACTCTTACTCAATCGTTCTGCGGCAAATAGGTTTTATCTTCCTAATTTTGGATACGTATAGGACAACATTATTCATATGTGTTTATCAAATTAACTCATGTCAAAAGTGTGTCAATCTAACACAATCTATCATATATGCACCAAATCTTGGTGTACATGACCACATGTGAAGTTCACCATCATTCTAGGTGTTTAACATTCATTAACATCATAGTCTATCATCATAAGGTAGAGAGATTTGCTCGACTAACAAATTCCAACCCTTATAAATATGCACAACCAAAACAGACTGGCGGTCGACTGTGGCTCCAGAGACTACCCAGGTCTCTGTCCTGCACGCGGTCGACCGTGGCGGTCGATCGTGAACCCTGATTCTAGATCCTCATTTGTATGTCGTGTTCAAGTCGTGTGTTTGTGATTCAAACCTGATTAAATCTTCATGAAACTTGTATGCAAACATATCGCAACAGACATGAACATCTGGAAACAACTCAACAATTATGAACATGATTTTATGCATTAGATTCATATTCAAAACCCTAAAAACATACATAAAAGCTCAAAACAACGAAACACACTTCTTTCTTTAGATTAACCATATTTTAAAATCATCTACAGGTCCTAAATACTTCTATAAAAATCATTCTCAACCTTTTTAGCATAGAAAGACTTAGTCTCTTTACATATAATACAAAAGAAGTTGACTTTATTCACTTTTTAGCATAGAAAGACTTAGTCTCTTTACATATAATACAAAAGAAGTTGACTTTATTCATAAACTAGTCATTTAGGCTCTACAAAACATGTTTAAAACTCTTTAAAAATGTTTTGAAAACTAGGAGGAGGATTAGCAGAGATGATACTTGCTTGGGGTTGTAGGAAAACGTGTTAGAAGCAACGTTGTAGGAGATCTCCACTCCGAAAGCCAAGAATTAACAAAAAAACCCAACTTGAAAGCCTCCAAATCTTCTCCAAGAAATCAAACTAGGATTTGGGGGGTTTTGGTGGCTGTTAGGGTTCTTATGAAAACTGAGAAAAACATAAAAAACTCATATATATATATATATATATATCAGGGGAAAATAGATATGGGTTTAGAAATCTGAAACTAACTCAAAACAGGAGAAAATAGACTGCAGGTATCGCGATCGACCGTGGCGGTCGACCAGACCGGACATTTTTAGTTTCCATATGTTGGCCATTTGTGCATGTTTTAACTCTTTTCTCTCTCATGTATGAACCCGTTCATACTCAAATCACATGGTATTATACTCATATACTATTAAATTATATTTATCATACTAAATATCCACATATCATAATTTATCACATACTAATTATATTATTCCTAAATTATCGGGGTTTTACGTTCACCCCACTTAAGAGGATTTCGTCGAAATTCCGCAGTCGTATCTTAAAGCTTAATAACTGGGAAAACATATTAAGAAGATGTAATTCATATTAACAATTCCTTGTGCACACATCACATAGTGTTAGCACAACGATATTTAAAGTTAATAACCTAGAATGCAAATATTCTTACCTAAATCCTTAACTAAACGAGATTGGTACATCGAGCGAAATAATCTAAACAAGGAAACCATCATGTATATACCATATACTTCAATTGATTAAGGATCAGGTAAAAATATCCTCATTCTAGTGTTAAAGATAAATATAAATGTGACTAAACAATCATAGATAATGACAACTATCAAGTCATATAAGCATATTAACATCATACCTGTCCAAACAGGTGTGGGTAGTCACGGCGAACATCCTCCTCGTGCTCCCAAGAAATCTCTTCGGCTCCTTGCCGGTTCCACTACACCTTCACTAATGGAATGATTTTATTTCTAAGCTTTTTATTCTCTCTAGTAAGTAGTTAAATCATCTTAAATTTCAATCTCTGGTGAGCCAATCACTTTCTGCTGTTCATCATCTCGCAGATGCTTCTTAAGCATTGAGACATGAAAGAGATCGTGTATGCTCGACATCGATGCTGGAAGATCTAATCTGTAAGAAATAGCTCCAATGTTGTAGGCATATAAAACTACTTATAGGTCCCTTATCACAGCTCGGTACGGTGATTTGACAAACCAACGAACCATCGGGCGATATATTCAAACAAGATCGGGAACGAACTCGAATTCGAACACCAAAGCGGATTTACTGCCAAATCAAGATCCGGACTGCCAAATCAGAGTCCAGATTAACAAATCAGAGTTCGGATAAACTGTGAAACCGGAAAATGATAAAACAACCAACACTTGGAAGACTCGGCCAAAACCGAGCCACCAAGGTGGCCGGCCGAGCCACCAAGGGGGCCGGCCGAGCCACCAAGGTGGCCGGCCGAGCCACCTTTTGGTGGCTCAGGCACAGTTCTGAATGCCTATAAATAGGACTTGAGGGCTCATTTTTTAGGAGGTTGGAATTTTGGAGCTGAAACTCTGCCGGATTGAAAACTCACCTTTGTATTTTCAAGCTTAGAAGACTCGGACTCTCAGATCTGGTTCTTAGCGATCATCCACACCAAATAAGGTAGGAATTCGAGAGAGATCAGATCTGAGATCTACACGGTTTCCCTCCTGATCAAATCTTGGCCTTTGATCCCGAGAAGAGTCTCGATTTCGCTTGGTCAATTTCGATAACTTGGGCTATTATTTCCTTAGCGAAATAATCCCCACGGCTGTTATTTCCTTCGTGAAATAACACCCGCTATACCGTGCAGATCCGACCGGATCAAGATCACGCGGTGGTCCACGGATTAACCCCGACGCAGGCAAAGGACCCACAAAAGCGAGAGACCGTAAAACAGGATCTCGTGATTCGTTCGACATAAAAGGAAAGTTATAATTTTTATTTTTTGATTTTGTTGTAACCGGATCTTATAAAAAGACCGGATCTTTTGTAATCGATAAACTATTACTCAAGAGAGAAATGAATTCAATGAAGACGATTTTTCCCGCGAACAATCTGGCGACCACAGTGGGAGCCACCGATCTTGCTGCCAAGATCGTTGCGTCGCAGCCGCAGATCTCAATCCCGGTCGAGGAGGAGGTCGAGTATGAATTCGACCAACAAAAGTTTGAGGAGTATCTGTCATCCTCATCCGGATCCACCTCCCCCCGCAAGCCTAAGAAGTTTTCCTCTAGGAGAAAAGTTCGTTGGTACGAAGAAGTACAGAATACCAATAAAGCTCTAACCCCAATCGACGCCAAAGTTACATCGGGTGAAGGTCCATCGACCTCCAACCAGGTCAAACCTGTTCTCGACAATTTCTCCGCCGCTGAGGGCGTAGCGACTCTCTCAAAGAGAGCCCGCCAGAGGTGACGTCAACGCTTGGCGCGGCAATTCGCCAAAGCGATGGAATCCACAGATGGAATCCGCTATAGCACGGATCCGAAGAACAGGAGAGGCAAACAGCCTCAACAAATGATGAATGACAGCTCCTCCAAGCCGCCAACGAACGAATGGATCCGGGTCAAATGGAACCGTTCAACACTTGATGAGCGCATTCGAAAGCGCCGCGTGCTTTTAGCGCAAGCTCGGGCTCAAGTCCAAGAAGCCCGCAGAAGACTGCAGAAGGAAGTGGCCAAGAAGCCGCCACCTACCCGCCAAGTATGGAGGCCGAAGTCTGAAGCGGCGATTCAGGCTAAAGAGCAACATTTGCAGCCTTTAGCCAAAGTTCAACCTCCGGCGAACCAACCTAAATCGCCGAGAATTCCCATAGCTACTCTGGGAGATCCCGCAGAATCATCCCGAAGAAAGAAGTCAGTTTTGGAGCGCCTCAGTCCACTTCCCGATGAGAGAGGCAAAGCTCCAGTTCAAGAACGGTTGGGCCCGGTGAAGAAGTCCCGAATGACGCAATATGCTGGGAGTCGTCGCCATCCTCAGCATGACAAAGAAATCATGGCAGCTAGGCGCACCAGTTTGCGCATTGAAGTCCAGGAGTCAGCTAAAGATTCACGCCCACGAAGGCATGTTTCGAGGCGCGTGACTCTTGAAAGCCCAAAGAAGGCAGTTCGCCCTCAGAAGGAAACATTATCGTCTGATGACGATAGCGTTATACCTGAGAAGTCGTGCCAGCACACGATAGGTTACTCCGACCTTCAAACCGACGAGTTGTACTATCGTGTTGGGAGTACGAGTAAAACCAGGAAAAGGAGTCCTCGAGAACTAGAAACTCGATGCCCATGTTCCAAACTCATTCGGGCAGTATTGTCGGAGTGCAATTGCACCAATACAGTCCACGAAAGAATTTCGGTTTTCGAGAGGCTCAGTACCGAAACACCAAAACCAAGGCCTAGGCGTTTTCGACGAAGGAGAGCGGTGGTTGAAGACGGAGAATTCCCGAGGGTCACCACAAATATGACCAGCAAAGGGACATCGATACGGGATAATCCCAAGTCGATTCCGGAAGCATCCAGGCGTGTAACATGTCTGCAGTCTGGAGCCATCGAACGAGGAACTTATGGTAGGGTTCGGACAAGATTACCTTCAGAAGATGAAGAATCGGATGTCAGCTCTGCGGTCACATCAAATAATACGGTATCCAGCGAGGGACAACCCCGCGAAGCACTTATGATAAGCGCGGAACAAGTGGCCAAGATGCTCGAAGAAGCCATGACTAAACAACAGGAGAGCTTCAGGTTCGAAATGCAGATGTCCATGCAGAATATGAGAGAAATGCATGAGCAACAAATCCAAGCGCTGGCGAACCAGCAAGGCGAACCAAATCATCGTAACCAGGTTCATCAAGAAGATGAGGACACGAATGCGAATGAAGTTCATAATGCCAATAACCCTCTCGTCAATGCAGGGGGTGGTAACAAGAATGCTAGTGAAAACACAGGTGAAAGCTTGAAGATCAAAAACCTCGAGAGCAAAATCAATACGTTGATTTCCGCTCAAGAGATGAAGAAGACATGCATTCCTTGTCCATACCCAAGAGAATGGGAATCAATCCCGTATCCGGCGAAGTTTAGTCTAATTAACTTCACGCTATTTAATGGGATGGGTTCACCCACTCAGCATTTGATTTACTTCAAATCGCACCTAGGGGTTATCTCTGGTAATGAGCCTCTGATGGTACGGTCCTTCGTTGGCACTCTTCGTGGAGCCGCCTTCGATTGGTATCGCCGCCTCAAGCTAGGAAGCATGAATAGCTGGGATGATATGGAGACTAAATTCCTCGCTAACTTCTTCGACGACGACACTGAGATATCCATCGGGTCGTTGCTCGATGAGAAACAAAAAGATGGGGAATTGGTTAATACCTTCGTCAAAAGGTTCCGGAACAAGGCAATGAATTGTCGGGACCCGATCACTGAGGAGTTCATCCTCCATACTTGCCACAACAACCTCGCATTGGACATGTTGGAAGAAATGGGAACAGCACCGTCCAAAACATGGAAAGATTTGAAGGTCCGGTGAGAGCAAGCCGAGCGATTCCTCAGAAGGAAGAAGGCGGAAAGAGGCCAACATGCGACGAATGCTCCGCAACAGAATTTCGTCCCACGAGGGAAAGGTAAGGCACATGCTAATGCAGTTGATGCTAATCAAACTTTCCAATTGCAACCTCAGCAACAGCCGCAGCAACAAGCACCGCAGCAATCTCGGTCGCAATGGCAACAACAGCCTCAGAAGCAGAAATCTTCGGAGCCAAGATTTCCTAAAGTGTACTCCTTCAAAGATGACAAAGTTCCTGGCATCTTTAAGTACCTGTTGGAGAATAAAAAAATCCAGTTGCCGTCGATCGTGGATCAAGAAGGGGCTAGTAAAGTGACGGATCCGAAGTATTGCGCATATCATAGAGTGGTCCATCACCCTACAAAGTCATGCTACCATCTCAAGGATAAAATCCAGGTATTAATTAATGTATGCGTTATAACTCCGAAGCCGTCCAAGAATGTCGGAGCAAATGCAGTATCAATTAGCTTTGGATCGGTGCCCACAGCATGGTTTAAACCAGAATGCATCACCAAAGTAGGAATGAAGACAGTGAATGATGACCCATATGGACAGCGCCAAAAAGGACTTATGCCACACACAGCCCCAAACGGCGAAATCCTTTGGGTTCATCCCGACCTAATTGAAGACGATCAGTGGACGACTTCCTCAACCAAAAAGGGTAAAGGCAAGTCCTGCAATGCTACCTCCACGGTCTTTGAGGAGGATGGTAATGAAGCTCCTACCTTCCCGCTCTCTGAAGAAGAATAAGAAGTATTTGCCACTAGAAGCGGAAATGAGTATCACTTCAACTATCCATCACCTAGTGATCAGTTAGCTGAGCAGGGGGTGACTAAACGGGGACCAGCCAAAACTCTCACGGAGCTGGGGGAGATTATGAATCCTAGACCGGTTGAAGAAGCTCGACGACAGCAGGTTGATAAACAGAAAGAAAAGAGGCCCCAGGAGGTTCAGAATCCGAGGCAGTCTCGTTTCAACCGTCCGATTGGAAAAGATAAACCGGAAAGCTCGAACACTCCGCATGTCTTTGATATCATGGCTCAATTAGCTAACATCCCAGCACGAATAACATTGTATAAGTTGCTGCGGTTGTCTAAAGAAACCAGGGAAGCCCTGCAAGAAGCCTTGGCCAATTCAGAAGTGTTCCTTACTCGGATCAAGCCGGCACTTGAAGAGTCAGAACTGTTGATTCAACATTGCAATATAGCGGCTAAAAACCTTCCCTGCATTACCTTCACCAAAAAGGATATGCAGACGAAGAATTCAAATCATGATAGACCCCTATATTTCATTGGGTACATTGGCTCCAGCAAAGTCAACCGAATCCAAGTCGATCCGGGTTCTGCTATGAGTATTATGCCGCTTCGCTTGATGCATAACACGGGTTCAATACCAGCGGGTCAAGACCCTTGGGTAAGATCTGAATAAAATGTCAAATGGGTGATTTGAAGACGGAAGTCACATGTTATGTGATCGATGCCGAGACTTTATATAACTTACTATTGGGTCGACCTTGGATCCATAGTAACGTTATAATTCCCTCCACTCTCCATCAGTGTTTGAAGTACGTTGACACTGATAATAAGGTTAGGACGGTGGTCGCGGATAAGCAACCATTCAAAGGGTATGAGAATTATTTTACTGATTCTCTCCTTTATGGTAACGAATCCGATACTGAATCATTGGCCCATGGCACGGACAGCGGAGAAGAAGCTGATACCAAAGACGGATTTGATTACAATGGAGGTTTTGTTTTAAACGACATTGTACCCTTTGTAATTAACCTTGACGATGAACAATCGTCAGATGGCAGTTGTAACTGACAACTTGCCAATAATGAAATAAATAACGATTTAGAGTATTCACTGTCTCTTGATGATGTGATGAAAAAATTGTATGATAATCCCGATTTATATGCGCCGCTTTGGTCGTCCTATATAACAAAGGAATGCCTCCAGCATTCTTTCGGAACAACCCTGGTCATCCCAACCAAAATAGGAGGCCAAAAAGAAGTGATTTACGGTAAAGGAAGAAAATCTCCATTACCAGATCATTTCTTAAGGGAAGATGAGAATGATGACAAACCTGGTCGGTATTTATCTAAGTATAGTCCGGAAGTGCGCAAGCTAATGGAGAAACAAGGATATGATTTCACACTCGGAGAAGGTCTATACTTCGATCGAGGTCTTCGTATTCCAGCCAAAGCAGCATATGTACCAAAAGGGAAACCGGATGATTATTATAAATTCAGACGAGGTTTAGGGTATTGTTCGCGTGGAAAACCGTTGCTTTCTTCATTAATGAGATAATTGTCATCTTTAGTTACAACTTTTCTTTCTCGGTTACAAAAGATCCCGGTCTTTTTTATTAGATCCCGTTAACAATAATATAAAGAAACAGAAAGAAAAAATACAACTCTCCTCTCGCTGAACAAATCACGAGTCCTGCTTTCTGCGGATCGCTCGCCTCTTGGTGGGTTCTTGCGCCTGCGCCGGGGTTAATCCGTGGACAGCCGGCGATCTAATCCCGTCGGTCTACCACGAGTATGCGGGTATTATTCCACGAAGGCGATAATAGCCGGGGGGATTAATCCACCAACGGGGAATAATCGCCTCGATCTCGAGATCTAAGACCAACTTAGATCTGGAGGTGCCTCGTGTTAGATCTCAG